>NW_026862366.1:0-321142 GCF_026571515.1 Ruditapes philippinarum | reverse complement strand
AATGTTGAATTTAAGTGCATAAACATAAACTTAATGCTATATTTTTTTTCTCCCCTTTTACAAATAAAATTCACACTCAGCAATTGGTTTTTTAAATGTCAGTATTGACTCACAACCGCATTATTCATACGTTTTTTGTAAGCTTATAGATAATGATGTTATGTGCAAATATATAAACAGTAAAATTTTAATATTATTTTTGTTGTTGTTGTTTACGACTAAAATACATTTATGATGTGCATGTGTAATCATAAAATGTAAATGTAACGGAGATCTCCTTTCATGCAGAACTCTTAAAACTCATTTCTGCTTATATACACTTTATGATTTATTAAAAATTACACATACCTACACTTCAGTCACGATTAATGGTCTTGTCTCTGTTTATAAGATAAAGACGCGTTAAATAGAAGCTCACGCAATTGTTTTAATGCACAACAACAATACACGTTCAAAGGAAACTCTCATAGAGTTAACTCACATTTTCACAAATGATTACCTCTGAAAGGAAAGCTAATATTTATCATTTTACCGGCAATTTCTCATTTTATTAAATCAAATAAAAGTACGCATTTATTATATCCTTTTAAATTACGTTAAATACTTACTTATTGACAAAATGTTTGGTTTACTGAGTATATAGGGAAAAATACATATTACTATTTCTTGCAATTTAGATAGGTATTGTGTTAACTTTTATTAACGTTTTGATCTTCAACAATCATGTTACCGTCGATCGCAAAACTCCAAACAGATGTTTCAACCGTAACAAAAGAAAATCGTTCCAAAAAACATTTTCGTTTTATAAGATTATAACTATACCTTGTGGATTTAATAATTATCACGAATGTGTTGATAATCTTGACTTCTTAACTGAGTCGTAATTAACAAAAATGATCATAAGATCTTTTTAGCCTATAAGAACACTCAGCCTGGTATCATTTAAACAGAATTAAAGTCAGAAAAAAGACATGATATTGATAGATATATAGCAATGATTGGTAAACTGTTCACATTAATAAACACTACAGTCGTATTTCAATTCTTTTTTAACACAATAAAAGCGAACATATATTTGACAGCTAAATTCTGATTCTGATTCTAAAATATTTAAAACCCATAACGTGAATTGGCCATGAATTTATTCAAAGTTATAGATTAAATTTTGTTCTGCTTGAATCAATTTGAAAAAGACATTGTCAGTTCATTGAAATTTCTTCAATGTAACGGTAATGTATATAATTTGATAACTTAACTAAATAAAATATTTCATGATGTGTTACTGAAAAGAAAAAAAAAGAAGAAAAAACACAAAAACTAGATTGTATAAACTTCTGGAATCTTCAAATACAGAGACCATGTATGGTGTGTGTATTCATTTATGATCGAAAAAAAAAACTCCAAATCCGTGCACAGCTATGCATATAATATAATATCTAAATGAATATGTTTACATTTAAAGATCATTCGAGACGTGACTTCTTATCTATTGTGATTGCGACGTTTGTGTTCCGTCGGTATTAATAAGTAAAAGTACAATAACGCATTTTAAACTTTATTGTTTAGATATACGGTATTCATTAAACCAAATTACTAATGTCATATAAAACATAAAGGAAGTTGATAAAAGATGATCTTGGCAAATTTTTATGTGGTAAAAAGCGTTGCCTATATGAGTAAATCGCGATATATCCTTGTAAAAAAATATGTCATATTTTTCTGCTGATTTCATTGTAATATGACACGAGTATTTAGACAAATGTATAATATATAAACAAAATGTAACGTAATTGTGGAATCTTTAAGTGATAAATATTTTTATGAATGTAAACATTATGATAGAAACATATCATATGAAACGATAACTTTACAAAGTTAAATACATTCAGTTTGGATTGTCCAATTTATTAGTGAATTGTTTATCACGAGTACTATCCGCTCTGCGTTAACATTTTCATGCTCTCGGGGGCCTTTTAGTATTCTAATGTTAGCCTTAGCTAGGAAGCCCCGTTATTGTGGTGATCAAACACACTAATGTTAATATTGAAGTAGAATGGTTTCAATCTTATTTAACTGGTCGTAGTCAAATTGTAAATGTAAATAATACTATGTCCGAAGCTATGAATATTACATGTGGTGTTCCTCGGGGAAGTATATTGGGTCCTCTATTGTTTCTATGTTATGTCAATGATATGAGTATTAGTATTAGCAAAAAATGTAAGCTTATTCTTTATGCAGATGATAGTGCAATTTTATATTCACATAAAGATCCAGATGTTATTTGTAATGTTTTGGGTAAGGAACTAGAAAATTGTAGTAAATGGCTTTGTTGATAATAAGCTATCATTACATTCTTGGTAAAAACAGAATGTATTGTTTTTAGTTCTAAGACGAAATTGTCAAAAACTAGAGCAGTTTAAAATACACTGTAATAATCACACCATACAATCTCAGCCATCAGTAAAGTATCTCGGTTCTATCTTGGATAATGATCTCTCAGCCACTTCTATTGTTGATATTATAGTACAAAAAGTAAATTCTCGATAAATGTTTTGTATAGACAAGGCAACAGTCTGACTATTGAGATAAGAAATGTTTATGTAACTCTTTGATACAGTGTCACTTTGACTATGCAAGCGCATCATGGTAAAGTGACCTTACTAAACAACTGAAACATAAACTTCAAGTAGCACAAAACAAAGTTGTTCGTTATATTCATGGTTATTCCTCTAGAAAATCATTGAAAGTTATTGATTTTAGCAGTATTGGGTGGCTTAATATAGAAAATAGAGTCATGCAGTTAAGACTTAATCATGTACAACAAAATATTTAATAAAAAGTGTCCATCTTATATGTATGATAACTTTTCTTTAAAGTCTGATGTTCATTGTTATAATAGTAGAAACAGTGTCGGGAACTTTCATATACCCCATGTTAATAGTTTTACAAAAAGTACATTTTTTTACCAGGGTATTAGGGATTGGAACATGCTCCCACTTGATATTTAAAAAGGAAAGTAACTTTTTTTAACTTTAAAAAGAAAGTAAAAGCTGAACTAAGCAAAAAATATGAAACAATTTGAACAAGCTGATTTTATTTTTTATTAGTTTTAGAGATAATTGTTTTAATCAATATAGTATGTTTTATATGTATCTTGTGATTAGTTTTGTGATATATATAAATAGATATCTTTCATTGGTGTGTTAACTAGTCATATTCATAGTATTATTCCTGCAAATATGTGATATATGTAATTAACATAATGTGCAATAGAAATTAATATTATTTGATCTTAGAAATTTAACATCAGTCCAGTATATCATCTCTAAGTATGGACCTGAATGCCAGTTCTCAAGAAAATATATTCTTTACCATCAAAGGACCCCATTGGAAATAAGTTCTCTATTTTATATTGAACTTTCATGGGTTATCCTGTGTTGTATATATTGTCTTGAAGTCAACAAGATCTTTGATTTAATTATGAATGTAAAGTTATTATTTTTCAATTAATTACTGTGTTAAAAACAATGTGATAGATATAACTGTGATAAATTGTCTTAATTTGTTTTTTTGTAATATGACATATATATATATATACACAAATAAATCAATCAATCAATCAATCAACTTTCAGCCAAAGCTACGAAACAGTAATTGTTCCTTTACATTGGCTTTTTAAGTGATCCGTAGATTGTAGATGGTTATCTTTATCACATATGGATCTTTTCAGCACATATGGAGGTCAAATGCAATTTGAGCAGCGATTATTTTGTTTGTGGCATAATTTCAATGAATGTTTAAATCAGGATTTGTCTGAATGTTAAGCATCGGTCTGTAGAGAGATTTTGTAAAATCTCTGTTTTATGAGTCCGTTTAGTGAAATTTTCTTCATACACATTGCATGTTTTAGACCCACCAGAACCCACGACGGAAAGAATATCTCGATAAAGACTGCGTAAAAATTCAAAACAAAAAAAAGGGTAATATAGAGAGTCAGGAGGGTAGAATCACATTTCGATTTTCTTTAAAAAAATGATTAAATTTTATGTAACTGTTTAAAAGTTAAAAATTTACCCTGCGATTGACATAATTTTACAGTCGCATCTAGCTGTATGCTCCACATATTGAGCAGCTTAAGTTCACATATACTTTTTACAGATGCTCATTTTTGAGATACATATGGTTTTCGAACTCCGTGATTATGAAATAGTGCGAGCGATCGTACCTTTTTTACTATCTCAAAATAGGTAATTCCAATATATTTAATTCAATTAACTATTAAAAGCTTGTTGAGAAGAAAATAATTACTGTTGAAGTTTATTATCTGCTTCTTGATATTACAGACGCGAAAAAATACTTAATGACATTTTCATTGTATTTTGGTAGAAAAAAGTGTTAAATTTTTTTTGTCATTTAACAATCATTTATCGTATTTTAACTTTAATAGTAAAGCTAATTGATTTGAAAGGAAATGACGTCGTTTAATCAAATTGCTGTACAATGTTTTCGATCTTTTAACTTGTTTTTGAATGTAACACGTCTTTTTCTATGACTTTTTGTTCTTTTTCTTACATCAAGGAATAAATGTTATTGTCCTTATAAACGTAGTTTTATCTTAAAATGACGTAAGTAAATTTATCATTTTTATTGTTATCATATAACAAAATAATCAGCAACAAAATAAATAAGAGCGCTTATTTGTCGCCAAAATGAAAACAAAAGCACTTGGTCATGTTGGTTGGTTCACAGAATGTGTTTATATTTACATGGTAAATACGCTCCTGTAATGGCATACATAAACAACAATAAGAAACGGAGAATATAAATACTAAACAATACAAATTCAGATCACACAAATACATATGATACATTAAAGAAAAACATTTACATGTAGATATATCAATAAATAACTACAAAAAGGATGATAATAGTTTAAAAGCATAAATGGCTGTTTACATATTTATTCAAAATATGGCAGATTTCGACTACTCGATAGTGATTAGTTATTGATTTGTTATTGAAAGAGAGGATGTCAATCGAAATAATACAGTAAAGAACGAAAGTAAAGGAAATCTGACTACACTAACTGTGGGCTACCACTTCATTACAAACTATCTACTTTATTTTGGTGTTCAAGTTATACCTTTTTTGTATGTAGGCTCGTTATACTGAGCAATATAACCTGTCAAAATCATTATGAATTATAATGTGTCTTCATATACATAGTCCACCAAAGATAAAAATGTCGTGAACGTTTTTTTTAAGAAACTGAATTATCAAAAATAAAAGCGAAATTGTTAGAAAATAGGTAGTTAATATCATACTAACTTCAAAAACCGTACAAAACTATACATTTGTAATAGATATACTACTAAAATAAGTGGTTGAAATTATATATATAATAAGATGGTATATTTTTCTGTATCAAATTAAGTGTACATTTTAAATTTAAGTTTATTATCATCACACAGACATTTGTTACCTCTAGTATTATCCTTAACTCAGCGTGTCAGAAAAGATTCAAAACATAATGGCAACCAGTAGTCAGTATTCCATTAAATTAGTCGCACGAATGTGTCGTGCAGGACGAATGTTAATTCCTAAATGCTGACAACAGCTACAGTCTAACAGAATAGAACAGAAAGTTCGTAACATATACTATACAGCCTCTTGTTACATTACACATATCAAAAATTATAAATAGATAAACACATGATATAATTCAAAGATTTACAGAATATGGGATAATGAATATATATTGCTGTAGAAAAAAATGGTTTTGTATAAAATAAATGCATATTAGAATAATCTCATTTTTAATATCAGAATAATCTCATTTTAAGCTAAACATTATTAGAGAAATCTAAACGTTTACAATACCTATGAAAATAATAACAAAATTTTAACATTACATTTATGTATACCTTAAGCTTATCAACATATCTTTTCTTTTATTTTATTCAAAATAAATAAATTTACATAAATTTTATCATATAGACTAACAGATACTAAATTTGTCGGTCTGTCACTTGACTCGCTCGGGCCAGATCGACGAAATTCCCTTTATGCTAATTAAAAAACACTACTCTATACTTAACAAGGCACAATATGCCTCAGAAAATAAATATTCTTTAGAAAAGTCAAACATTTGTTAAACAATGTTTTGATAATGGTTTAAGAGCATGTTTTAAGATATAGCATTGAACGTGCAGTAATGTGTTATAAAGGTAGCAAAATGTTAACCATGTAGTATTTTAACTTCCATACAAAATATTAATTCACCAATTGACAACATAACAAAATTAACCTCAGATAAATTATGTATATGGCAAAAAAAAAAGGATTTATTTTTGGAAATCAAAACTTAAAGAACAGTTTTGAAAAATTAAATAAAGCTAAACATTTCTAAAGCATAATGGGCCTTAGATAGTAAATTATTTGTTATATAATATCATTCTTAAATTGCAGAAACGAATTTATACATGTACTGTGTATCTAATTAAATTATATTATTTCAATAACACCTTTTTTAACATAAGATTTTTCGAAGGAATACTGAAATATTAGACAGTGGTCTTGGTGTAATTGTCTTTTGAGATTCAAATCTTAATTGTACAAAACAGATACTGTAAGATAACTGTGTGATGCAAAAGTTTTCTATTATGTTTCCATCCAGCAAGGGACAAGAATGTTATTCAATTTGTATGGCAAGTAATGATGTTTTTGGGGATTTTTCTGCTGCTGTAAATCACAAATTCATTTGACATCTGTCCCCATATAGTAAAATCATAATATTGAACTATTTAAGTACTTTAACATCTTTGTTATTCAGAACATCTTGCTGATATCATCATCTGGAAATTGATTAGGAAAAAGCCAAACCGTTGTGATTGTCCTCATTGCCCCTGTAGGTTTGTAAAAGCTGATATTCTGATATAAAGTTAAGCAATAAGGCATATTATATCCCAATCTAACACTGATACATTTATTATTTATATTTGTTTTGAATATACATGTACTAATTTAATGCAAGTCAATTTTCAAGATAACCAATCCAAATTACTTTCATAGACTTGTCAATCATTCAATCTGGACAGAACAATTCACCATATTAGGGATAACTGTGACATATTTATGTACATGCCGGCTGATCTTCGTCAGAATCAGTCGCATGGATATAATATGTTACCGCAGCCTGCTCAGATGTAAGGAACCGAACCTGAGAGTTTCAAGTAGATTTACCTAATATATTGCAAATTAAAAAAAATGTTATTGTTTAAAAAATAATATATCCCAAACTGTGATTTTATCGCTCAATAACATCACTGTTTGGAGTTCGGATGCGAGGAATTATATCACGAGGGCGTAGCCCGAGTGGTATAATGATGCGCATCCGAACGACAAACAGTGATGTTATCCAGTGATAAAATCACCGATTTGGATATATTATTTCGATTCTAACACGACATAAACAAATAAATGTTGCCGTACCTGCTATTAAGCAAATTTGCGCCTGATTTGTTTCCGAACTTATTGTCAGCGCGTCGGATTTCATAGTGGTTACGTCACATGTATAATGATTACGTCACATGTCTAAATATAGAACGTCAAACAGTGACTCTTTTGCATAATAACACACACTTTCGGTTCTTTTATGTTCAATAGAAAATGCGGGTCGTGTTAGAATATTTCATTAAGAACTGCAAGCACATCCGATAAAATTCTGTGATATGCGATTTATTGTGTTCTTTAACATAAAATAAATTAATGTATCGTTGATATTTTTCTGTCAATCATTACCGATACAAAATCAAAATAGAATCGATTTATACTTCTGCCTAATAAATGAAACGTTTAGAAATGATTAACTTAGCAAAGAATATATAAACATTATAATGGGCGCGTCCCAACTATATCGGCTGTAACCATCGTTACTTGATAGGCTTTATTTATTTTGTTAATTTACATATTTTATAGCAGTGACAATGACAATAACTGGCAGGGGAGACAGCACGCTCTACTAAATAGGTCAATAAGTAAAGGAAAACAAAACTATGAAAAAATCAAATATGATACACAAATATATATTTCTTATCAAGAAAGTACTCATATGTTCAATATATTTGCACCTCCTGTAACAAGTTCAAACTCTTATGAAACTATGAAAAACTCTTCAATTCTAATCAAACTTGGCACAACTGTTGACTGGACCATTGCCTTTGTAACGCCATGCTCAGAATTAAATGTTCGGTTACCATGGCAACGAGGGGACATCTCAAAATTGCCAAAAATCACTATTTTGCGTTCATTTTTTCCATCAAAAGTGATTTCAAAGTGCTGCAACTTGTCAATGGATTGAGATAGTGTCAAAGGCTTTTCAGCGTCGATTACACATTACATTATGATCGACCAGAGATCATTTCTCACAAGTCCAAAATTCTCTAGTCGATTAGGAGGACTACCGCCCCTTCAAACCCCCAAACAGAAAGGTGAATATCCCTCATCTGACAATCGCCGGATGTATATTTTTGACAGGACTGGTGGCGGCGCCGAAAAAGTAATCACTTTTTTAGCAATATTCTTTAAACGAAAAACAGTGTTTGGAGCCTAAATATGGTTATGTTTGCAAGCCCCTGATGCACATCTTTGACAGGGGCGGCGCCGAAAAAGTAATCACTTTTTAAGCAATACTTTCCAAACGAAAAAAGTGTTTAAGGCCTAAATAGGGTAATGTTTCACTGTTTGAGGCCTCAAAGAAGGGTGGAGGTCGGAAAGCCATCAAAACATGTTTATATGAAGTAGAGGGTTACCGTTGATACATTAAGATAGAAAAAGAACTGATTGTTAAGAAATTAATACTGCACAAATACTAATTTGAAATATGTATACCAACGAAGTTGAAGCCAACGCTGCGGTGAGTAGGACTAGGACAGCTCTCGATATAGTTTGTACAGTCAAGCTAATGATCAACAGAAAAGTGAGCATGCATGGAGGACAAATCATCACTTAATGCAGTTACAGAAATACTTCATAAGGAAATCATGTGTCATGTGAAAAGGTATTAAGGTGAAATATAGGTACATTTTACTAGACGTATCAATTTGTCATTGATATTTAGTATCATTACGATATTGACAGAATTGTCGATATGCGTTTGACTAAATTAGTTACACCTCTTCAACGAGGACTATCTAATCCCTTCAGGAATGATGCAATTTGTTTTTGCATATTTTTACTGATATTATCTCAAAGATTCTTTTTTACAAGATATGTTTGTAACGCATTTAATAATTATTCTCTACCCGCATTCAATTATTTATGTTGCCAGTGATCTTCACATTGACCTTTGACCTAGTGACCCCATACTGACATGTATTAAGTAATACATATGTTCTCCCTTCTTTGAAGACAAGCATTATTGAAGTTATGTTTAAGTGAGGAACACCTGTGAAATTTGAGAGCAATGAGAGTCATTGATCTTTGACCCAGCAACCTCAAAATCAATATTGGTAATATCCTTGGCAAGACCAATCAACTGTAGAGTTTGAGAGCTGAGAGCTCATTGGTTGCCATATTATTGGTTTGAAACTGTTATGACATACAAGGTCAGTGTGACAATGACCTTTGTTCATTTGATCTAAAAATCAATAGGATTCATCTTCTAGCTCAGATCAATGCACCTGGGAAGTTTTATAGCCAAGGGCCTATTAGTTGTAGATAAGTAATTGTTTGGAAACTGTTTTGAAATGAAATTGACCTTTGATCATTGACCCCAGAATCAATAGGAATCATCTACTGACTAAATCCAAATTGCAGCCAAGCAGATTGAGGGCCATGCATCCATTGGATGTCAAGTTATTGGTCGTAAAAGATTTTGACTTTCAATGTGACCTTGAACTTTGACCCAAAAACAGTTAGGGTCATCAATAGGACATAACTAATCTCCATAGCAAGTTTGAACTTACTTTAGTTACTGATTGGAAACAGTTTGACTACAACAGACTGACAAAAGAACCTACCGAGACAAGCATGAAACAATAAGTCACTTAGTACAATATATTCCCAACATCATCTAAGGGGGCATAACTATGTTAATTTACATCTACAGTTTATTAAGCTCTGCATCATAAATAAAACTATTAAAAGGCTAACCAAGACAAGAGGAAGTTTTTCAAATACATCTCTACAAATTGATATATCATCACACAATGCTCCATGTAAAATGCCACGGGAGATTCTGCACAACCAAGAATAGGAAATTATATTCCAAGGCTACTGTAAAGAGGAATAACACATATTGTATAATTGAAATTTTTAACTGAAATTGTACAATTTATATGTAGTTCAACATTTTACTTACAAGTATACGTGTGGTATACTGAATCCCATGAAAGATAAGTTATTACAGGAGGCAAATACTGATATGTAGAATTGTAACGTCATGAATAAAAACTCTTGTCTACGTGAGTCCTATTATGATCTCAAAGAAGTAAATGAAGTTTCAACTTGTTTCAAAGTCATATGGCATTGGACTTTGAAAATATTTGAGGCGGTACGAAAACTATAATGAAAAGGGGCATTTTTTTTTGGTAAAAATTCTTGGTAGAGTTATCTCCTCCTGTCTACAAGTTAGGGCATGATGGTGAACAAGTGTGCAAAGTTTCAAAGCCATTTAATATGTGAATGGACTTTGAAAATATTTGAGCTGATACGCAAACTTTAACGTACATTATAAGTAAAACAGGAGCACAATTCTGTCAAATTGCTTGAAAAGTTTCTCTTCCTGTCAACAAATCGGGGTGTGAAGGTGAATAAGTCTGCTAATTTTCAGCCCCATATGTCAATGGACTTTGAAGATATTTGAGGTGGTATGAAAACATAAGCGTAAATTCTAAGTAAAAAGGGGGGCATAAATCTGTCGAAATTTTTGATAAAGTTACCTCCTCCTGACTACAGGTTGCGGCATGTTGGTGAACAAGTGTAAAAAGTAAAAAAAGCCATAGGTGTATGGACTTTGGAAATATTTGAGATTGTATGGACATTTTTACGTAAATTCTAATTCGGAAAAGGAGCATAATTCTGCCAAATTGCTTGATATAGTTACTTCTTCCTGTCTTCAGGATACGGTTCATAGTGGTGAACAAGTGTCCATTCTCCTGTCATTCTACAGGTTAAGGTCGGGATATGGACAAGTGTGCAAATTTTCAAAGCCATATGTCGATAAACTTTGAAATTATTTTTGATGGTAGCGACTTAACATAAAAACTCAGACGAAAAATGGGCATAATTTAATCAAAATACCTGATAAAGTTACCTCCTCTTGTCTACTGGTTTTGGCCATGATGGTTAATAAATGTGCAAAGATTCAAAGCCATATTGAGATGTAAAATGTGACAATATTTCAGGTGGTATGAAATTTAAATGTAACTCTTAGTCGAAAAGGGGACAAAATTCTGCCAAAATGCTTGATAGAGTTACCTCCGTCTGTCTACGGGTATGTGGGCATCATTGTGAACAAGTGTGCGGCGTTTCAAAGCCATATATCAGTGGATTATGAAAACATTTAAGGTGGTATTTATTAAACAATTGTCATTAAAAGTTTTATGTTAACTTTAAAATATACTTAAAAACATAACAATTATGGAAAAGTATTAAAAAATAAAATGTTTTATCATTATATAAAGTTTATTTTTATTTAATTAAAAAAAATCTTAAAATGTGATTCATTAAGAATTATCTATTGAAATACTTAAAAAATTATGCATTAAAAAATAATATTAAAATAATTTAATAAAAAATCTCTAACCTTTAAAATATTTCCAAATCCTAATTCCAAGTTATCCATTTAGTTCAGATAAAAAAACTTACTTGAATTATTTTCCTATTAAATTGATTTTATGAATTATTTATTAACACTATCATTTAAACTTTAAACAGAAATAAATATTTAAAATTAAATGACCAAACTATACAGTACATGTATAACGTTGATGAAATAACAATTTTGTTTTTAAGTGCACATTTTTAAACTGTATTTTTTGAATGTCTTGAAGTTATTTCTCCTGTTTAATAAGTTATCTTTCCTTTATTCGTTTTTTACTTGGTTTCCCTTTGTTTTGAACTCAAACTGGTATTCATGAATCACATGAAAAGTTTGTGAACTCCGAATATTTTCTCTGACACGTTCATATTCAGTTTCCGGCGAAATGTCGGCCATCTTTACTGAGACTGACTGCGGCAGATTTTCCAACATGGTAATAAAGTTCTGTAAACTTCCTGCAGACATTTCTATACACTTCAACTCCACACGTTCAATATGCAACATGTCACGTGACAGTAGCAATGAACTTTCATCTAGATTGATGACCCACAACCTAACATTAACTAATGACGGTGTTGATATATTTAATTGTATCTTCCAAGGTAAATCCCGCATGTCTAACTTTGAAAGACTTGAATTTTGAGACAAGTCTAAGTTCCATCTCTTACAACCATTGCGGCCATGTTCTTTACAGTGTAACCACTTCAATGTTAACTCTTTCATTGATTTTTGACCGGAGGTAAAACTGAAAAATGTTTCCAGTATTTTATGAGATAACTTGAAGCCTACAATATATAAATATTGTAAGTTTTGACATCGTGCCATGTTTCCACACCGTACCATGTTTTCTTCATCATTTGTCCATTTTCCATTACACAAATATACGTTCTGTAAACTGGGAAACAATATCCTATTTATCTCAGCCTCCTGCTCCCAGTTACCCTCATAGTAAAGTTTCTGTATATGACTGAGTTCTGTGAGAGAGAATAAATCTATAACTTCACGTAAACTGCTGGAAGCCAATCTGATGTCTATATAAAGTGATTTTATGTTGGTGTTATTGTGTTTTAACAAACGTTGTAACTGCTCACTGTGCACGGTGTTTTCCTTAATGAAGAAATCTTGTAAGCATAATTGAATATTATCACTTTCAGGCATTTCTTGTAAACACGACATGAACAATTTCTGTATTTTATACAATGGTTTACTGTACGTGTCCTTGCAAACTGCCCCAGTTCTATAGTCGCGTGTTTTCTTGTCTTCATTTATCACAGACATCAAATCGTTTGATATTGCACACATGTTGTCAACATTCATTTCACTTAAAAATTCATAAACTTTCGACATGTCTAGGATGTCTTGAACATTTTTACATTTTTCTAGAACAATTTTCTCAGCCTCATTTTCAGAACTTATGAATATTGTAGCAAAGAATTCTTGAACTGTTTTGTGGGAAAATGATACTTTACTATACTTTTTTGTTAGTGTTTTTGTTGTACTTTCTGACAACATTCCTGAGTGAAGGGCAAATTTCATCTCGTCTTTTGAGAGATATTTTTTAGCAACTGAACAATCAAATACCAGCCTGTTTTCTCTTGTGTCATTGAATAACGTATAATAAGCTAATTTTCCTAAACACATAAGGAGTGGGTAGTATTTTGTACAGTTTTCATATTCAGCAAAGGATTCTTGGGTGTAACTATCAGAAACGTCGCACGCTTGTTGAAGATCTCCATGCTTCTCAATCGTTCTTGATAAGAGCAGTTCTACTATATTTATATAGAGTTCACATTTTGAATTTACTATTTCAACACCGTCACACCATAAACAAATTGTATATATCAAAAGTAGAGGCACAGATGTAAGTTCATCATTTTGTCTGCTTTTGATTCCTGATATGAACGCTGTGACATCACGTTGTAATGCATTCTCATTTGCGTAAAATTTCAATTTTTGTAATATCCTGTTTGTAAGTGTAACTGCTGAGTCGTAACTCAGTTTTGTTAGTTCTACCTTAATTCCTATTTGACATGAATTCAAATTCAAAACTCCTAATTTCCATGGTCGCGTAGTGGTCAGTATTGTACACTTCTCTCGGTCATTCCTATGGGGAATTGATCGCGGCGATCTGTGACATTTCTTTTCGGGGTGGGTCCATTCATCTAGTCCATCAAGTATAACGAGGCATTTCTCATTTTTCAAAATTTTAAGGACAAAATCTTCGGAAGGCTTTTCTTGTAAACCCAAATTTGAAACAATCTTTTTAAATATGAGATCATCTATAGAACATAAATCGTTCGAATCTCGCAGTAAAACCAGAAATAAGAAATCGAATTCCTGCATACAGTCTATATCATCCTTTTGAAAAGATTGAGTCATGTTTTCATCTGGAAAATGAGCTTGACACCAGGTGATCGCCAAATAGTTTGAAAATGCAGTTTTTCCGAGACCAGCATCAGCAATTACATGTATTTCTCGGTTAGCTTGATTTCCAGTTTTAAACATCTTCAATAAGGAAATGACTTGTCTTTTTTCATTGACTTGTCTTTTATCATTGACTTTTGTTTTTTCATCATTTCTCTTCGGTGCTGAGATTATTAAGTTCAATTCAGGTCTTATGTAGAAAAAAGCCAAAGGCGTGTCATTTTCTACGAAAAGGGGCGACAAGAAAACTTTACTGTGTCTCGTTTTGTAGAATTCAATCAAACCATCTTTTAGCTCTGAAAAATGAAATGTAAACCGTTAATAACTCAGTAATGTATTCTAATAATAAACTGATTATAGTTTTAATTATATTTCTATACTTTAATTGTCTATTATTTTTTAAAAATAATTTATGTTATAACAAGAAAAGCATTGATGCAAAGCATCAAAGCGCGACGCCAAAAGAATTTGATCCAGGTTTGCACCTAAATACTTAACAAAAGATGTGTATTTTATAGCAGTACCATGTCATGTGACCTGGAGGCTAGGCCCCGTTTAAGTTGAAACTTAAACCAAAAAGAGTAGACTCTGTCTTGCCACGATGCAACGACAATTTATGGTCAATAAACCAATCTTAAGATTTACTTTACCAGATACAAGGATACCTGAGTCATCATCATATAATCACAGGCACGAGTATCGGGCCAGGGAAGAACAATATGACCAGATTGATAAAAAAACTGTTTTCATCTTAAAACCAAAAAAAAAAAAAAGTGTAAATAATAACCCCATTTAAAAATATACTATTTACTTAAACTATATTTTTAAAGGGGTCATTATTTACATTCTTTTTGTGACACTTTTAAGATGATCACAGGTTTTTTTTTATAAATCTGGTCATATTTTTTCTTCCCAGGTCTGATATTTGTGCATGTGCATATAATAAAAGCTTATTGCTTAGGGTTGCAGACATGTCATTTACATATTTTAGACATAAAAGAGGACCCAAAATGAACATCAGGGGGACACCAAAGGTACTCAGAGCAGTAGTAGGAGTACCAGCCACATTAACCAGCTACTATCAGAGATAAGACTTGAACCATGTAAGAATGTCATTACATATGGCAGATGCTTGAAGTTCCATGAAGAAGAAGTAAAAGTATAGTGTGTAGCTTCTTTCCGGCCACCATCATCCTCTGGAATCGCCTACCCATACAAGTTGTTGAGAAACCAACCTTGGCGGGATTCAAGTCGGCGCTGACAAAACACTCAACCTCCAACTAGACACATTGCCAGTTTTTACAAGATTTTAAAAAGATGTAAATAGACAATTTTTAACTGTAAAGAGGAAACCAATTGCTGCGCATGTACATAGTTTTAGTTTCATCGCGATTATGCTCTATGAAGAGTGAGGCGATTACTGAAGATGATAATGTATCAACTGTATCAAATGCTTTTTGTAGATCTAAAAGTATCATGCAAAACTGCCTTTGTCCATTTCAAATTAAATGCAATCTATTAAATGAATCAAACATGTGTCAGTTGAAAAAACCACTTCTAAACCCTGACTAAAACTGCCTGACCATGACTCGAACCCAAGACTTTCAGAAGACCAACTGAGCTATCCGGCCGGCTACACATTTTGTCTTTTAAAATTAAACAGTCCTAAACCTAAACCTATTTCCCCACTATATTGATTCATGTTCTTGAATTTCTGATGTTTACAGAGCATAGTGAATTAAACTCATGGTTATTTGCAGTCACAGGATGAGAATTACTTTCAGCTTGACCAGAACTCAAACCTGTGACCCACAGAATAATGTACCGCGGCTGTAGCGATTGAGCTATGTATGCACATAGCAATAATAATTCCAAGTTTCTATTAAATAAATATGAAATCCTAACATTAACATTAACATTGGTACTAATGGATGGAATTCAAATCTAGTAGAAAACTATAATATATAAACTATGTTATAGATACTATTATTAGCCAGCTAACACTGGGTATAAACATCTATAACCTGTAGACTGATCAATACATGTATTATCATATATAAATTTAAATGCAAGTCTCATCCATCATAACTGTAAATCTTTAAATACAGAAATACACATTATATCCATATACTATTATACACTTGTATGCACATTAAAAATAAATATAACATCCTATTAACATTGGTGTTTGGATGGAATTCATAATCTTATAGAAAGAAAACTATAATGTACATGATATTGTATAGTATAAAAGTAAAAAAAAATCTCAAATAGTCTATATCATATAATAAAGATTAAGTTGTGGGAGTGTCTAAACATTAAATGCATATCTCTTACAGTAACAAATACTGTCTTTCTTTTAACCTTCCATAAGTCTAACTGCATATATACGAGTATATCAAGTGTTTAAAATGAGCACCTATATGTATAGCTTAAATATTCTATTAACAATTTATATACAAACACATAGAAAATAATAATTTCACATATTGATTGGAAGATTCCTCTAGCAGAATACCTAGGTATGTACTAGCTGAACAAACTAGAAAAATCTGGTCCAGGGTATATAACGCCAGTAAAAAAATATATATCAATATTCACTCATCAGGGCATCTATGCTTTTGATGACCTTACAACTGGTAAATTTTATAAAACAAAAATAGTAAGTAATACCTTAGATAGACAGAAAAGAACAAATAATTTAGTAAACATGAGTTACTTCCCCTTACAATAAAAAAAAACCTGAAACCCAAATGAACACCCTAAACATCAAATAATTAAGAAATGTTGCAGGCAAAGTTTTATTATGCCATGCAAATTACCGGTAAAGTATTCATAAAAAAATAGATGGCCATGTGACAGCAATGATTGCAGAAAATCAGAAAGCTGTCATCATCCGGATCCTGGTACACTTTGTAAAAACAACCATTATGTGCAACAGATAAACGTAAAATGGATAAAATCAATAGCATAATCGTTTACAACAGTCCATTACCTATCCTTATACTCATTTGCAGGTGAACTTTCTTCTTGTAGGAAAATTTTGAAAATATATAAATGAATGAACGAATGGATACGGCATCAATATAGACCACAACGATATTCGAAATCCGGGTTTTAGTATTGTCAATAAAACTAAGGGCCAATCTGTTAAACTAAGCCTGCAATTTCGTGAAAATAATATCACAATGCACATGCTTTTTATATAAAGTAATTAAATACAAATATAACAACATATTTGTTTACTTGATTTTTACGAATCAAAATAAATCTAATTAACACAACATGAAATTAACTGCTAATAATAACAGCTCCTTCCATAGGCCAAAATAAAAAGCTTCCATAAGATACCGGCGTCGCCAATAATCTGAATAGAGTAACAATTTACAGTACAATCACGTATTTCAATAATTGTATCACAATGTTACAGGGATTCGAAGTGTGTGCTTAATTACTAAATATCCATGTATTTTGTTATGTGTTTTATTGTGCATAATTGTACCGAGATAAACGACAGGGTAAACTAGACATATCCACCACATGAAGTATTTTTCGCCAAATGTAATCATTTAAATTGTATAACACTAGAGAACAGATTTTATCCATTTGAATTTAATAATGTTTGTCTAAGTATATTTGTACTGAGAAAAACAAAAAGGCCATCTTGATATAAAGTTGCTCACCTGAGAGACATTGTTAGTCAAGTTTTAAGTTAAAAAGTAAAAATGTACATGTGGTTTAAACGTGAAGACTGTAGATTTGAAATGAAGCAAACGTCTTATTAAGAAAGTAGACCTTTTTAGTTATGAATTTTTTGTAGTAAACCAAGTTATAAAATTTCTGTTCTCCTCTTTAAAAAATATATATGTATAGTACTTGATAAGAAACGTTTGTTTCGAACCTAATTGCTTGCAAGTTGTATAATTATGTATAAGTTAAAGTTATATTTTTTTATTTCTTAGTCTATTACAAATATTGGTTTTAATTATACCGTGGATTGTTAACTGGACCAAGTTACTCGTCTTTTGCTGCATTGAAATCAGAGATTTATTTTTGATATGCAGTATTTACTTTCATGAATAGTAGTCCTTTCTTGCACATGAGTTAAAGTAATAAGAACTGTCTTTCATAAAATCCCGTTTCAGATTACAGATGTATCTGTGATTAATAACTATGTAATTTTGATTCACCCGCCCTTTTACTAAAGCCACCTTAAAAGAAAATGCAAAATTAAAAATTGAGCTATTCAATATCATTTGTTACATTAAATTTTTACTATGTATTAAAATGTAGTTTATATTTCATCGGTTTTGGGTATTTTCATAAATATACAAAACTGAAAAAGGAACCAACCACATTTTTCATTCAAAATTCATCTGAATTAGAGTGCTCTTACATGTCAGCTATACGTACATAAATATCGTGATATCCAACAGACTGACAGAGGCTATAAGTATTGTTATATCCCACTAGCTGACAGAGGCTTTAACCACGGTAATATCCCACTTGCTGACAGAGGCAGTAAATACCGTTATATCCTACTTGCTGACAGAGGCAATAAATACCGTTATATCCCACTTGCTACACATGCAGTCAATACCGTTATATCCCACTTGCTGACAGAGATAGTAAATACCGTTATATCCTACTTGCTGACAGAGGTTATAAAAACTGTTATATCCGACTTGCTGTCAGAAGCTATAAATACTGTTATATCCCACTTGCTGACAGAGACAGGTATATGTAATACCGTTATATCCCACTGGCTGACAGAGGCTATAAATACCTTTATATCCCACTTGCTAACAGAGGCAGTTAATACCGTTATAGCCCCCTTGCTGACAGAGGCAGTCAATACAGTAATATCCCACTTGCTGACAGAGGCAGTAAACAACGTTATATCCCATTTGCTGACAGAAACTATAAATACTGTTATATCCCACTTACTAACAGATACAGTAAATACCGTTATACCCAACTTGCTGGCAGAGGCATTAAATACCGTAATATCCCCCTGTCTGACAAAGGCAGTAAATATCGTTAAATTCCACTTGCTGACAGAGGCTATAAATACTATAATATCCCACTTGTTGACAGAGGCTATAAATACCGTTATATTCCAATTGCTGACAGAGGCTATAATTACCATTATAGCATAAAATCGGCTATTTTTCCCTTTTTTGCCCATGTTATAACGGGGCCAAAACCATGCGTTAGCATAGTCACGCGCTCTTGTTATAGCCCGGTTTTACCTATGCGCAATACATAGAGGGCCCAGTACACAAACAAAAAATGACTATTTGGCCTGTTTGCCAGAGTCATGCGCTCTTGATATATTGGAATTATTAATTCGAGGGCCTCAGTCGCATAACGGCGAGTAATATTCAAGTAATTATGCCGGCAATACGGCGTATAGACATCGCCGCTTATCTTGGTTGTCGCCCTTTCTTAGTAACGGACAGTTGTCAATGTAAACAAATAGAATCTGTCATTCAGTTTAATCCCCCGATTAACTTACAAAAATGGAAAGCACAAAATGAATTTAAGAAAACGTTGTTTTATTGACGTTTATATTGATAAATGTCCTGTATGTTTCTTTGAGAGAATAATATTTTATGCCTGATTTTTTTTTAAACTTGCGTGCTTAAAAAAAACGATTCTGAAATTGAATCTGATGTCACTGATCTTTTTCCTACCGCCAATCTGTAATCATTCTAGGAGTTTCTGAGGCGCCTGTTTTGTCTTGGGTAGAGTAATGTTATGTTTTTCTTAAGTTAATATATCTCCAAAGTAAAACTTTGTTAAATCAATTAAAATTTGAAATTTCGTTCGGTTCTCAAGTTGTTGGCCCCGGAAAAAATAAAACGCATACGTAAAACATGAAGAGTTGGATAAATACCGTTCAAGCACAAGGATTTAATGTTTGTGTTTTATATATAATATTCATCATGAATTTGTTTTAAAATTTTATGCTATAATAGCGTCAACGCACGTTTATTTCGAGTTATATCTCGAAACTGTTGGAACCCTCGCCCTACCGGGCTCGGGCACCAACCGTTCCTCGGGACTCTGCAGACGTTATAACACGGAAAAACGTGCGTTAACCTTTTATTATTCCACTTGCTGACAGAGGCAATAACTACCGTTATATCCCACTTGCTGACACATGCAGTCAATTCCGTTATATCCCATTTGCTGACGGACATAGTAAATACCGTTATATCCTACTTGCTGACAGAGATTATAAAAACAAATGTACCGTTTATCCCACTTGCTGGCAGATGCAGTAAATACCATTATATCCCACTGGCTGACAGATGCAGTAAATACCGTTATATCCCCCTTACTGACAAAACCAGTTAATAGCGTTATATCCCACTTGATGACAGTGGCAGTTTATACCGTGATATCCAACTTGCTGACAGAAGCTATAAATACCGTTATATCCCACTTACTGCTAGAAGCTATAAAAACCGTTATATTTATCTTGCTGACAGAGACAATAAATACCGTTACATCCCACTGGCTGACAGAGGCAATAAATATCATTATACACCACTTGCTGACAGAGGCTATTAATACTGTTATATCCAACTTGCTGGCAGAGGTCGTATATATCGTTATATCACATTTGCTGAGAGAGACGATAAATACTGTTACATCCCACTGGCTGACAGAGGCAATTAATATCGTTATACCCCTCTTGCTGTCAGAGGCTATATATACCATTATATCCCACTTGCTGGCAGAGACAGTAAATACCGTAATATCCCTTTTTTGCTGACAGAGACAATAAATACCGTTACATCCTACTGGCTGACAGAGGCAATAAATATCGTTATACCCCACTGGCTGACAGAGGCTATAAATACCGTTGTATCCAACTTGCTGACAGAGGCTATAAATACCGTTATATCCAAATGGCTGATACAGGCAGTAAATACCGTTATATCCCACTTGCTGACAAAGGCATTAAATACCGTTATATCCCACTCACTGACAGAATATAAATACTGTTATATTTCATTTGCAGACAGAGGCTATATTTCATCGGTTAGGGGTATTTTCATAAATATACAAAACGGAAATAGGAACCACATTTTTCAATCAAAATTCAACTGTGAAAGAGTGCTCTGAAATGTCAGCTATCCGTACATAAATATCATTATATCAGAATAGCTGACAGAGGATATAAATACCGTTATATCCCACTCGCCAACAGAGGCTAAAAATATCGTTACATGTTACTATACGAACTGTTATACCAAACTTGCGTACAGAGGATATAATTACCCTAATATTGAACCTGTCGGCAGCGGCTATACATTCAGGTTTATACAGCTTGCGACATCATGTTATTCGAACAGTTCTATCTATCTTGCAGAAAGGGGCTTTTCATACCGTTGTATTCAAATCGCAGAAAGGTTTTTCAAACATTGCTATAAAGGCTGTTGGAAATTTACAGTGTCTTGTATATGTTAATTGCCAACGTTACAGGTTATTATATAGCCTTTCTTCTCATAAAATGTTTACGCAACTTGTTGAAATAGTTAAAGAATACCGACACTCAATGTACATTTTAGGACAGATAATTTATAATAAGCTTGTCATAATAAGGGCCTTTGTTTCGTTAAATAAGTGTCACATCTCAGGTTCATCACATGGTTTCGGATATTGAAGCGGTACTGTGTACCTATTACCTGTTTAGAGGTAAGTCCCCTGCCAAAGAAAAATTTTAATAATGGAAAAATGACTCTATTTCCCAGACTTTTTGATGTTTTCATGTTAGCATTTTTGATGAACTGACAACGGTCTTTTTACGATACCTCCGTTTATAAATCACATCATCGATATTCTATTTTCCATATTATTTTATGGAGGCATTTCAATTTATTTTATTTCAGACAATCATAAAGAATATACAAATAATTACAAATTCGTTAAATATAACCAAACACTTAAACAATCGTATGTTCGCAGTTTTCAGCCATATTTCAGTTATATTTTCCGGTCCTTTCGGATCAATGATCCTAGCACATTAAGTGTTGAAAATTTAAAACACTTTTCTATTTTCTGTCATGAATAGACTCAATCAAACTGAGTCTGCATGACGCCCCGCACCTCTTTGGGTATCTCGGAAATATACGGACAGGTATAAAACCCGGCGCCTCTGCCCTATTTCTTAATAAAGTGAAGAAAAACACGGCGTCCCTTCTAACCTTACTTTTTTCGTTTAAAAATATAAATAATTTTGTTATTAAAAGAAAGATTACTCCATAAGCTTCCTTTGAATGCCTCAGAAATAAAATGAATTAAAAAGATGTATTTAAATTTTTGTTCAAAAAATTATAATTTTTTCCGCTGAATATCACACTCAAATTTGATAAGAAAAACACTGCGTCCCCTTCATTTTTTTCTTTAATTTCTTGATCAATTTTGATAATTTTGAATTGAAAGAAAAGAGTCCTTCATAAGTTTAATAGTCTTTAATTATATATAAGGCCTTAAAGTTAAAAAAATGAATTAAGCAGAAGTATTAGAATTTTCATTTCATGGCACCTTCTGGAAAAAACTCTGAACTTCTGTAAGAAAAACACGACGCCAGCTATTTGGTGTCAAATGAAAGAATCCTTCATGAACTTTCTAGTTTCTAATTTCGGAAAGGAAATCTCGGTGCGCATTTAAAATCCATCTTTTTTTTCAAATACTCGCATAGAAATTTGTGCTCATACATTTTTCAATTATACGAATACAAATATTGGCTGGCTTTCTGATTATGAATAAAATTAATAAATGGTAAAATTATCAATTTTCAAGTGATGCAGCTAGTGATTTAACCTTTGTTACAAATGCAACAAAAATATTTAAGGAAGATTGCGGCGTCTTTTCCTTTAATTGTACTTTAGCGGAGAGGTATTGTGTTATTATACCTGTCCGCAATAGAAGTTCGTAAATACTCTAAGAGGGACAGGGAGTCAAGCATGGCTTAAAATCGTTTAATTTTTTGAATCTACTTTTAATTTGTTATATTAAACATCTAACTGTCTCAACATTCTCTTGTAGTTCTACAACTCGAAACACGTTTTCTTCAACTTTATTTTCTGTATTCGAGTTTTACATTTCATTTGTATATCTCAGGTACAGATAGATATCTATAAGTGTGCAAACTTGCATAAGAATTGTATGCAATGGAACATACGATTTTGTAAATTTGTTGTTATTTTCCATGTTAGATAAATTGTTACGAACTATATGTAAACTTGTTATATAAAGACGAGAACTTTCAATTAAATTGGATTAAGAAGCATATTATGTGCTTTGAATTGATACAATTAAAATGGTAGGCATACAAGTTCGCATTTTCAAAAGTAATGTTTATAAGGAACACTTTACATGAAGGGAATTTGGCAACAGACGTCCTTCATAGTTATCTAGCAAATAGGTGCAGTAGTCCAGTGGTAGGACGCGCGCTTAGGGATCGAGAGGTCCCGGGTTCGAACCCCACCAGGGGCACTGCTAATTTCCTTGAGCAAGAAATTTACCTGCGATTGCTTCACTTCACCCAGGTGTAAATGGGTACCTGCGAGGGTGGTATAATTCCGTTGCGCCAAAGTGTCGGCTGCACTAAGCGGAGTTAAAAGACTCCCCAGGGAGATTGATAGATAGATACCAGTAGCCCGATGACCAGGGGTAATAGCTGTAATGTCGGTGAACGTGCGTAAGCATGAAACTTAGACTATAAAATGCAATTACTTTTTTAATTATCTGGACGGCAGTGGCCGCCCTTGCCATTTGATTCGAGGCCACTATATTTCAAAGATATTGTTGCAAGGATGTAAACAACTCTAAAACTCCGAGAAAGGTGAACTTTACTGACGACAGACTGTTACTCAAGACCATTGTTTAACTTAAAGACGTTTTCGGTAGTTTTCTGCGCGCATCGTTATGCGCTTCCAAGAAAGATAATCACGGATAATTACTCTTCAAAATGAAGGTCAAGTTGAATAGTATTCGGATAAGTGTTTAAATTTCGGCTATAAGCATAATGAGTAAATAATACAGAATAGATATTTCTAAATGTTCAAGAGGAGATCGGTTCAAAAGAATAAGAGGTCGTTTAGACAACATAACATAAAGGATTTCTCCAAGCATAAGTACGACAGCATTGATGATAATTCTGCGCGCGTTATCCCACCCACTTGTGGTATAGTGACGAAAGTGCGTCGCGACTTGATTACTGGCAGACAACTGGGCAAAGAAGTTTAAAATGATATAAAAGTGTTGAATAAAAAACAAAATTAATTTCTAGGAAATGTTCCGAATTTCATTATTTTCTTTGTAAATTTCTGAATACTTGCTTACTGTTCGGGTACGTTAGTCGAGTGAAAAAAATAATATGGCCCTAGATATGTTTTAAAAACATATTCAGTAGCATTTACTTAATATAACATCAAAAGAAAAAGAAATTTTTATTACAACATGTTTTTGTTGTATTTTTGACAATACATTTAGTATAACACTGATATTTCTTAAGAAAGCGTGGTAATTTTGACAGTTGGCATATGCGGTAACCATGGAAACTGCTCATTTACAAAAAACTAACACGTCAACATATATATTTTATTTCTATTTTTGAATCCACCATCAAATGTTACTTGATATATCAATAATGCAGAAAATTCTATGAAAGAAATTTCTTGATAGCTAGCTTTATTTTTTTACAGAATTCATGTTTATTTTTCTCATTTTTTTAGTTAAAATGTATGAAAAACTCATTTTTAAAAGAAAGATGTTCCAATTATCGTTTGTTTTATACAGAACCCTAACATAAAGCAATCTTTGTATAAAATTATGTTTATTGTGTGTGTAATAAGCTGTTTTATACATTATTATAACACAGTTTGGCTATTTTGACCATTTTGAGATATACGGTTACCATGGAAACTGCCATTTTTAAAAAAATCCAACACGCCAACATATATTTTTCTTTTTCTTTTTGAATTTGTCATTAAATTTTACGCAACATACAAAAAAAGAAAGAAAATCCTATGAAAGAAATTTTTCAATATCTCTAATTACATGAATTATTCTCAGAATTCATGTTTATTTTTCTCATTTTTTGTTCGGTTAAGGAACATGGAAAACTCATTTTTTAAAGAAATATGTTCAGATTATCATTTGTTTCATACAGAATCATTAGATAAGGTTATCTTTGCATAAAACAGTGCTTGTTGTGTATTTTAAGCTATCTTATACATTTTCTATTTGTTATAACACAGTTGGGCTATTTTAACAATTTTTAGATATACGGTTACCAAGGAAACTGCCATTTTACAAGAAATCCAAAACGTCAACATACATTTTTCTTTTTATTTTTAAATTCGCCATTAAATTTTCTCATCATACAAAAAATTTAGAAAATTCTATGAAAGGATTAAATTTTCATAAAACTGTAGAAAATGTCTTTAATATAATGGTTGTGCAAAATTAACTCACCCTTCTTGAGATTTTGATATTTTCTCTCCTCTGTTTGTACTGGTGAATCGGTTTCATCACTTTTCTCTGTTATGAAATACAATAAAAAACATCAGTAAAACAATAATATGTCATCATCAATAAATGTGACAAATACCCTCGCACTGAAACAAGAGCGACCGTTAGCAGAGACCAAACTTGACTATCTGTTCTTATCATCATCAATGCAAAAACATTGATAAAGGCCTTTAATTTGAGCTAAAACCATATTTGAATTCCTCGATTAGCGAGTTTGACCCTGAACATTGTTTTATCCCGGTATTAACCGAATGCATTAATTAATAACAAAGTGGCAGGCTGGTAGCTAAAAAGACCTTAATGACCTAACTCCTTTAATATATGTATATTGATTTTTACGTGCCATTGCGTCTAAATATCGATTACGTATGGGCATTAATTATAAAATTTTACAGAATTCAATAAAATTTGTTCTTGAGAGGCAGCATTAGCACCACAGATTTCCAGGAGTTATAGAAGTTAGGCGGGATTTCAAATGTATTTTTTGTGAAAAAATAAAGAATAACAAACCTGCCCCTTGCCGTCTTTTTATCTCATCAAGGTCTTTCTTCACGTCAGTTACATTTTCCTTTATATCTTCAAGGTCTCTTTTCACCGCAGTATCATTTTCTTTTAAGACTTCAAGGTCTTTCTTCATATCAGTTACATTTTCTTTAACGACTTCAAGGCCTTTCTTTACCGCAGTACCATTTTCTTTCACATCTTCAAGTTCTTTTTTTACATCTGTTACATTTCCCTTTACATCTCCAATGTCTTTCTTCACGTCAGTTACATTTTCTTTTACGTCTGTCATTTCCTGTTTCAGTTGGTCAACATCGGCTTCATAGTCCTTCCACTTTTCTATTTCTTCCTGTATCCTTCTCTCTTCTTCCAGATCAAGAGGGGTAGTTTTTAATTCGGCTATTGTTTGCCGAATATTCAGAGCTGGAGAACTTTGACGAACAAGTATCTAAAACCGGAATTTAATAACAACTTTATCATTTAAGTTTCGGTGTTTGATGATCTTTATAAGTGTTTATCGAAGATGTTGACCCATAAATAATCTGTTTATAAAAAAAATTAGACATAAAAACAAATTGGCTAAGCAAGAGAGTCATGACGGCCCTGACATAGCTCCTCTTAAATATATTTCTTATGGCTCTTGAAGTAACTGGTCACTCTTGAAAATAAACGGTTTCTATGTAAGCCACTGTACTGGAAAACCTGAAATTTGGGACTAAATGGACTGGAAACCTGAAAATTGTAAAACACTATAAACCGAAAATTGTGACATATTGTAATAACTGGTAATTGAAAATTGTGATTCACGGATATAACTTGACACCCGAAAGTATAACGCACTGATATAGCTGGTACTTGATAACTGTGAAGGACTGGAATTACTGATACTTGTAAATTGTAACGCACTAGAATTACTGGAAATCGGAAAGTCGTAAAAACTTAAAGCACTTGACAATTGAAAATCGTGATGCACTTAAAGTACTGATACTTGTAAAGCGTAAATGTTTTTTTTTTCTTATTCTAAATACACCAAGCTTTCGCAAAGATAAGTCAAAATCGTTCACATCGTTTTGAAGATTTCCAAAAATTTACAAAATGTATTTTACAATTAAAGGAACTCCAATGATTACGTAAAGTCTTAATTATGAAATTCGAATTGGGCACTTTAACTTATTAAGACAACGTTAAGAAATAACCTCAGATGTAAGCTCAAAATTGTATTTTGCTTTTTCATAGCTAATCAGACTTCAGTTAACAGGTTTTATAGTACTGCAAGACTTGTTCGCCGATGCCAATCCCGTATCGAATGTCAACCAGATCTGTGATATATTTATGTCGTGTTGAAATTCAATAGATAGAGAATGTTAGACTGACGAAAAAATGGCTCACTGTCTATCAGTGTGTTTACATTTCATAAATATCGCCGCCATTGCTGCCTTAATTATCACGTAACTTCAGAAAATTTAGGTTTGGATACCTTTGCATGATTGCTATTTTTCATTGAAACATGGCTTTGCAATTATGAATTCCAAAGATTTGAAGTCTAACGAGATTTCATTTGAAAGCAGACTCCATATCGGTAGATAATCTCTTCATAATTATTAACCTAACAAAAAGTTGAGTACACGGTGTCATTGAAGTTGCGTTTAAAAAAAACAACATGAATAGACTTAAAATTGATTTGTTTACCAAATGGTATTTTTGACCCACATTTTATTTTAATAATTATTTATGTACTGAATAACAACTGCCAAAATTCTGGTAGCCTTTGCAAATACGGTTGACCCATAACTTAACTGTCGCACAACTTCAAAAAAGCGACCTTTATATTTATGGAAGCGTGGCTTTTTTAATATTTAGTCATTTTCACAGTTATTATTGTTGTTCTGGAAGCAACGGAGACCTACATCGAATGAAACAATAATCCGAAAAATTATTTGCAGTCTCGTCATGTCTTAAAAACTTTTTTTAAATGAGTTTATTTAAGGTCGCCGCCGGAAAGCCCATATGGGCGACCGTATACTCAAGTCGGGTCATCCTAGAGCGTCCCGCCGAGATTTTTCGTCGATTTTTTTCAAGCTTTTTTGGTGGAGGAAGACCCAGGTGCCCCTCCGGGCATAATTTCAGGCACGAGCGGGCACCTGGGTAGAACCACCGACCTTCCGTTAGCCAGCTGGATGGCTTCCTCACATGAAAGATTTCGACCCGAGTGAGGATCGAACCTACAGTGGTGAGGGACCTGTGATCTCATGTCTTAAAAACCTCAACTGAGTCCCTTAAATAGAGCGAGAAGTGCTATAAATTATTTCAATACTCAAATTTCTCTATAGTGAAATTGGCTCGTTTAAAAGTCTTGTTTCGACGTACATCTAACCCTTTAAATGTTTACAACTTTTAAGAATACATTAATTGCCGTACATAATACTCTTTCTTCCTTTAAAAATGGATTGAAAGATTACAAAAATTTAAAAAATGATACTATGAAAGCGAAATGTGCTACCTGTTCAATATCATTCCACCAAGCTGTAAAATCATTATGTTGTATTTCAGTCGTTGTTGATATATGGCTTATCTGTAATGAAAACTAAATATGATTTTTTTCTGAAATAAGAGTTCAATTACTATTGGCAAAATCATAGGTAAGAAATGCAACCCTCACCATTCTTCTCCCCACTCACCCTCTTCCAAAACAAAACAAACAACAACAATACATGCCCTACTTTGAAGGAAGGTATTGACAATTTTGAATATGAAAGAAATGCAGATTTGTTGAACACATAGATTTACTTAAGACCCCTTTTACGTCCGCAGTAATAAGTACGGTAGAATGTAAATTATGCCAAATTTGTTTATGCGTGTATTTAGTTAAACAGGTTTTGTTTTTGCAAAATGCAAGGAATAAAACCCAAGGAGTACGATATGTAGAGATCATCACAATACACTTGTTATATATAACGTATAAAATCTAACAAAGCTTAAAAGCCCATACTTAGTAAAATGTAAAAGGGCAAAACATTGAATGGAAAAAGAACAAAAGGAAAATCAGTACACAATTATCATTCTTATGCAAAACTAAGGTAAACCCCATCGTTACTTCTTAAAGGTAAAGGTGATTGATCAAGTCTAGTCAAGTTTAACTTAAATATATTATCTTAAAGATTTTGCCAAAATGGCTATTGTGTTAAAGAATGATGACAATCAATTTAGAATTAAAACGAAATGTTAAAGTTTGCCGTTTTAAACGTTAATACCACCAGAAACAAAATCATGACTGGCAAAACATCTCCGATTGTTTAAAAACTGCAGTAATATCTCGCATTATTTCATGACGGCAATAAAAGCTCGGATTGTTTCATGGTTGTAGTAGAACCTGGGATTATTTCATGACAACGCTAAAAGCTCGGATTATTTCATCACGACTTAAAAGCTAGGATGTTTCATGACGGCGGTAAATCTCGGATAGTTTCATCACGGTATTAAAAGCTCAGATTATCTCATCACGGAAGTTACGGAAGTAAAAGCTTTGATGTCACATGACGATCGTTTTATGACTGCAGTATTATTTCGGATTGTTTTTTTGGCGGCAGCATTATCTCGGATTGTTCCTTGACGGCAGTATTATCTCTGATTGTTTCAAGATGGCAGTATTATCTCTATTTGTTTCATGACTGCAGTATTATCGCTGATTGTTTCACAGCTGCAGTATTATCTCTATTTGTTTTCTTGACGGCAGTTTTATCTGTATTTTCTTAATGACGGCAGTATTATCTTGGATTGAATTTTCGCGGCAAAATTATCTCAGATTATTTCATGACAGCAGTTACATCTCGGATAACTTCATGACTGCAGTATTATCTCGGATTATTTCACGACTGCAGTATTATCTCGGATTATTTTATGATGGCAGTAATATCTCTGATTATTTCATGACGGCAGTATAATCTCGGATTATGACATGTGTGCAGTAAAATCTCGAATTATTTCATTACAGCAGTAATATCTCATGGATTATTTCATTACTGCAGTATTATCTCGAATTGTGTCATGACCGCAGTATTATCTCGGATTGTTTCATGACGGCAGTTATATCTCAAATAATTTCGTGTCGGCAATAGTATCTTGGATTTTTTCTTGACGGCAGTATTATCTCAAATTGTTTTATGACAGCGGTATTATCTTGGATTGTTTCTTGGTGACAGAATGTTCTCTGATTGTTTCATGATGTCAGTATTATCTCTCTTTGTTGTATAACTGCAGTTTTATCTCGGATTGTTTCTTGGCGGTAGTGTTATCGTTGATTGCTTTATAATGGCCGTATTATCTTTATTTTTTATGACAGCAGTATTATCGAGGTCGATATTTGCTTAATGACGGCAGTATTACCTCGGATTGTATCTTGGCTTGTTTCTTTGCGGCAGTATCATCTCGGAGTTTCTTGACAGTTGTATTTTATCGGATTGATACAATTTGTTACTGTATATAGTAAGAAAATCGCCAAAGATTTCAATTGATTATGAGTGTCACGTGACATATTATGAGTTTGCGGCCCGGGGCCTAGAACTAGTTATCATCCCGCTGACCATGTGCACGTGCAAAAACTGAAACAATGACGTCAAATTTTACGTCATAAAACAGTAAACTGTAAAAGTGAAAGTAGGTTTTAAGTACGAATCGCTTGATTTTATTATGAGTGCTTAAGCATATTTCGTACAAACACAGTTTTATAACTATTGAAATTTAAAGAAATAATAAATCTACGACAATTTCATTCCGAAATAAATGAAGATAAAACTTGCTTCTAGATCCTACAATAGTTTACTTTTAACACACAAAAGTGAACAACTATGTAGAAGTTGCTGAACTGTACAGTACACTAGAAATGCTACTCTCCTGCGCATCGGTCGAATGTTCCACTAATGCGGACAGGAATTTCAACGAAAGAAATCTGAAAAGTATCTTTTTAGAACAAATAGCTTCTATTAGTTCATGACCAAGTGTATGAAAGACATTAATACACGCCATAGTTGTGCCAGAAAGTGATAATCGACCCTGAAATGAATAATGCCCTCTGATTGTTTCATACTTTGAATGTTTCATGGCAGCAGTATTAGCTCTGATTGTTTATGACAGCAGTATTATCTAGCATTTTTTCATGAGGGAAGAATCATCTCTCACTCTTATATACTTGAAATGTTTCATGGAGGTAGTTGTGACGCCAGTATTATCTTTGATTGATTCTTGGCAGTAGCATTCTTTTGGATTATTTTCTTGACAGCAGTAACATCTCGGATTGTTTCATGACGACAGCATTATCTTAGATTATTCCTTGATAGCAGTATTATCTCGGATTGTTTCTTGACGGCAGTTTTATCTTGAATTATTTTTATGATAGTACACATGTATTAAAATTTTAGTCTATTTGATGATAGAAATAACACCTTGTATTTTTTCGTGATGAATTATTTCCTTATATTATGATTATTTGTTTAATGTATGATCATTGATTAAATTATTTTTAAGTTAAACTTTGGAAGAAATTCAAACTTTTAAAATGCGTAGACATTAACATTGTTGTATGAAATTTACTTTTATTCTTTTGTATTGCCAAGGCAGGACTTTAGAATTGCCTTTCGCATTAACTTTTTCATAAAACGCTTACTTTATTTCGGAAATCCTTTAACCGCCATATGTTCTGCCTCCATTGTTACATCGCGTTGGTGCTGGTGTTTGCCCTCAGTCAAATTTTCTATTTTAATCCGAAAACATTTCAGGTTTTCTAAGAAGACAAATGATAAGCGTTGATGCTCCAAATCTGACCGCAGTTGGAAAACTTACCACCCGCTGGAAACAACACGTCATATTGGACCTGGTTTATAATGCCGCGGCTTTTTCAAATGTGTTATTGTTGCATTTTCTCGATCAAGCACGCACTGAACGTTATGCATTTGAGATTGCCAGGGACTGGTCCAGTATATTTCTCAATACCAGGAGGCCACCATCAATGACTAATATTTGTAACCGAAACAAAAAAATTTACGGTTTTAGTCAGGCGTCTGTAGTTGAATTCCGGTTGCCATTTTGTTTACTTCTTGATTTGTTACATCAGTGTTATAGCCATATCTGTAAATGATGAAACGTACAAGTTATTGTAGAAGTTTAAAAAAATTGCTTTAAACAAATATGTATACATGTAGCTATTCTTAGAATCGTAATCATAATAATATAGACAATGTATGCTGGTTGTAACGATATTTTAAATGGCATTGTTGTCAGATTGTGTTCTGTCAAATAAATGAGATTTAGACGTTATTATTCTAATTCATTTCATAATAAGTGACGATAACTGTTTATAAGTCCCCGAAGGGGGTCATAACATAATCACACCGTCTATCTGTCCCCACTTCAATCGTGTCCGGACTGTATCTTTGCCATACATTGAGGGATTTTGAAATAATTTGGCACAAATGTCTACCACATAAAGACGATGTGTCGCGTCTAAAAAACACTTCCGTAACTCAAAGGTGAAGGTCACACTGTCATTTTAAGTTTCACATTATCGCAATTAGAGTAAATAGGTACACACATTCGTGCCCGGACTGTAACTTTGTAATGCATCGAATGATTTTAAAACAAGAGCTGTCTGAACCGGGTAATGCTCCCCGAATAGGTTTTGGACACAGGAAAGTATACCTCTTGTAGTGTCAGAGTTATGTCACAGACAAAGTTTAAGGTATAAATACAACCAAAACATTGCGCGATACGTCGTCTCAATATGGTTATCATTTCTGTGAAATTGTTGTAAAATCCGAATTCAAATAACGAAGTTATGGGCTGGAGACGGTTTCGCTGCAAGGTTATGCTGAAAGCTTGACCTTCAAGGTAGCGAGCCAAATGTAGCGCAGGACACGTGGTCTCAATATGGTGATCATTTTTATGGAATAAGTGTAAAATCAGACTTAAAATAACGAAGTTATGGGCTGGACACGATTTTGCTGCAAGGTCATGCTGTGATCTTGACCTTCAAGGTAGCGACACAAATGTTTCGCGTGACACATCGTCTCAATATGGTGATCATTTTAGTGAAATAGTTGTAAAATCAGACTTCAAATAACAATGTTATGGACCGGACATGATCTTTCAGCAAAGTCATGCTGTGACCTTGACCTTTAAGGTAGCGACCGAAATGTTACGCCGACATATCTCCTTAATATGGTGCTCATTTCTGTGAAATTGTTGTAAAATCCAGCTTCAAATAACGAAGTTATGGGCTGGACACGATTTTGCTGCAAGGTCATGTTATTACCTTGACCTTCAAGGTAGTGACCCAAATGTTGCGCGTAAAACATAGTCTAAAAATGATGATCATTCTGTGAAATAGTTGTAAATCCGAATTCAAAAAACGAAGTTATGGGCCAGACACGATTTTTCTGCAATGTCATGCTGTCACCTTTACCTTCAAGATAGCAACCCAAATGTTCAGCGCGACGCGTTTTCTCAATTTGGTGATTATTTCTGTGAAATAGTTGTGAAATCCGACTTCAAATAACAAAGTTATTGGCGGGACACAATTTTGATGCAAGGTCATGCTGTGACATTGACCTTCAAAGGTAGCGACCGAAATGTTACGCAAAATCGGTCGTCTCAATATGGTGATCATTTCTGTGAAAAAGTTGTAAAATCCAGCTTCAAATTACGAAGTTATGGGCCGGACACTAATTTGAGACATACATACGGATGACCAACCGGCGGCTATATACTAAGCATCAACGTCTACCACCTCAAGACGATGTGTCGCGTCCAAGAATTACGTCTCTTCTTCAAAGGTCAAGGTCACACAAACATTTTGAAGTTTCACATTATCACAATAGAATTAAAAGGTTTACACAATTGTGTCCCGGCTGTAACTTTGTCATGCATGGAAGGATTTTAAATTACTTTGCATAAACGTCTGCAACATCAAGACCATGTGTCGCGTCCAATAATCACGTCCCTACCTCAAAGATCAAGGTAACAGTACCATTTTGAAGTTCATAATTATAGTTCATAGGTACACACATTCGTTTCCGGGCTGTAACTTTGTCATGCATCTAAAGATGTTTAAATAACTACGCACAATTGTCTACCACATCAAGACGACATGTCGCGACAAAGACCCATGTCCCTACCGTTAAGGTTAAGGCTACACTTATCGTTTGAAGGTACTTATTCTCTTGAGAAGAGTTTGAAGATACACATTCATGACCGGACTGTAACTTTGTAATGCATGGAAGGATTTTAAAATTACTTGGCAAAAATGTCTACCACATCAAGACAATGTGTCGCGGCTAAGGCTCTTGTCTGTCTGTCCGTGTGTCCCCACTTACACAACAATCATTTCCAGACTGTAACTTAGTCATGCATTGAGGGATTTTGAAATAATTTGGCACATATGTCTATCTCATAACAACATTTTGTCGCATCTAGAAAACCACGTCCCTTAAAAGTCAAGATCAAACTTATATTTTGAAGGTTCATGCTATCACATTTTGAGATAACATCGTGTATATCCAGTACCAGTAACACAGATATGTGCAAATTTGACGCAGGATTGTGCAATTTAGTGGCTTAAACGAGCACTGCAATAAATAAATGTACCAACATTTTTTATTGTTCACTAAATTGAAAGAAATTTATATTCGGTGTACCTGAAACATTTTCCAAGTTACTCGAGTCATCTTACACTTAATTTAGCAGATGAAACGTAGTTGAGACCAGTTTTCGAGGTAACGCCGGATTCGTGAATGAAGCACTGAAGCAACGGCGGTTATTTCATTGTAAGTAGCAATGTCTTATGTTACCAGCTTCTTTCTATTGTTATACGACACTTACAGTTTGACAAAATGCCTTGGTATACAGACTATGAATAAATAATGTTTTAAATGTGTTAAATTAACATATTTATTTGGCGAAACACAAAAGTCAGCTCAAAACGATAATCAGGTTGCCTTTCTCACACGAATGATCTATAGACGTAAACATAATCCTGAAATAATTATTAGTGCTGGTTAAAGTATAATGTCGTAGCAGGCGTATTCGCTAATTCATTTCTTTGAATGTTATTTATATTAAAAATATTTTGGTTCGTTTACTAACTGTGTTATTAGTTTTGGCAATACCGTTGCACAGATTTGGCGTTACTTTTACATTATTAGCACATACCTGCGTTACTGGATATGCACTGTGGATTACAGGTACAATAATACAAAGAACAATATTCAGTAATTAGTTACTTTCATTCTATTTCGTTTCATAATACCTGCATGCGTAAGAAACCTTTTCGGGGGCACTCGTCACTTAGGTGACAGCTCTTGTTTAAAAATAATGTGATTCATTTCTCATTTTATATGATCAATTTAAAATCAAAATAATTCAAAACTAAATTTAATTTCATTCATTGTAGTTTGAGATAACAATTACTCCCGTTTTTTGAATTTTGGTAAAACAATAATCGAAAGTAGCGTAAATAATGATAAAACATGAACATGTTTTCATTATATTTTGCTATAAAGATAACGGTTTAAATATGTATGTAAGTATTCAATTAAAAAATTACAATACATTTAGTTTACTTCTGTAACTCTTACCTAATTTGGTAAGATGTATAGTCATATATCTGATTTAATTGGTCTCACATAGAAACTATAACTTTAAAGGTCAAAGCATTCGATTAAATTAATTATTGTTATCGCATGGCTTTCAGCGTTTTCCTTGTTCTTTCTCTGTACTCTTGCATTTCTTTTTCAAAACACATCTACTAAATGAGATAAATCTACCTACAAAGTTTCTTGTTGATACCTCTTGCTTTTTGAGAGTTATGTCCCTCAAAATGTTTGAAGTGCAAAAATGAACAAAGAGTAATAACTCCAAAATTTGACACGGCATAGTTACGGTTCCTTTACATTGCACATTTACCCAATGGTATATATCTACCTACAACATCTCTTAATGATATCGGTTATAGTTTGAAAGTTATGTCCCGGATAAAGATCACAGTGTGATTGAAGGGCTTTTGCACTGTACATCTTCCCAAGGAGAGCTATCTATGGTTACCTACAAAGTTTCAGCGAAAACAACTTTAAACGGCCTTTGACTTATTATATATAGCTAGCTGTGAGGTCCCGTAGATAGCATTAGCTGGTATTGGTTCATTTTATCTAGGGTTTCTATTTGAAACTAAAGTGAAGGACACAAGAGAGGGAGATGCACATATAAAAGTATTTTTGTACTGATTTATGTAACAAAAATAGTGAAATTGCGATAAAACAGTTATAATATACGAAACTTGTAAGTAACTGGGTTATAACAATGGCTGGGGCGACATTTCGGGATATTTCTGTAAAAACATCTTCTCAGCCTAACAGCCTCTACAAATTTTTGCAGAAACATCCCGAGATGTTGCCCCAGTCACTGCTATACCCCTATAACTAACTCGTTTTCATATAGTATAATTATAACTTATCAATGTTGAGCGGGTGACATTTTATGAAAACTAAATGTAATAAACAGATTTCATTTAAACAAATTCGCAGAAAAATACATTAAAATAATCAAAAATATAATCAAAAACAAAATTGGAGAGAAATCTAAAATAAATTGAGCTATCTTCACTGGTTTGTATTTACGATAATTTCAAAGTAGAAAAGTATCAAACCAGACGACCAATACTTTATATCCAAGACTTAATAATATTTATTTAGCGACTAATATTTTATGACATACATTCAGCGACCAAGACTTAATGACATTTATTTAGCAACCAATACTTTGTGGCATTTATTTATTGACCAAGACTTTATGTCTAGTGCTGTGTGGCAGCTGTAAAAAGTTGCGACGTACTTCACTTCCTTCGAAATCATAGACTTCAGCACTTTTAAATGTTGTGAATCTAGTACCGCTAAACCCGGTGCTAGGGGGCGTGAGGGATGTTGCATTTTTTCATTATCCCTCATGTACAGACTCAATTAAACCGAGTCTACAATGTTCATGTAATTTTGCTTTTTTAAATGCTTCTGATCCAGATATTTATAAATCATAATAGCAGGTGTCAAATGATGTGTGGCAGTCGTAAAAAGTTATCCCGTACTCTTTAGTGTTGCAATTCTTATGTTATTTTGTTGTGATTAATGCTTCCGAGGGATCACTTTGTTTCCGGAATTTTGTACTTCACAACAGCAGGTGTCAAGTGCCGTGTGGCAGCCGTAAAAAGTTGCCCCGTACTTCACTTCAGTGTTGTTATATTTTCTGGTCCTTCGGGATCATTGATGCCAACACTATAAAGTGTTGAGAATTGAGTACCGCTCAAGCCGGTGCTAGGGGGCGTGAGTGATGTTGCACTTATTCATTATCACTCATGTACAGACTCAATCAAACCGAGTCTGCAATTCTTATGTTATTTTGTTGTGATTAATGCTTCCGAGGGATCACTTTGTTTCCGGAATTTTGTACTTCACAACAGCAGGTGTCAAGTGCCGTGTGGCAGCCGTAAAAAGTTGCCCCGTACTTCACTTCAGTGTTGTTATATTTTCTGGTCCTTCGGGATCATTGATGCCAACACTATAAAGTGTTGAGAATTGAGTACCGCTCAAGCCGGTGCTAGGGGCGTGAGTGATGTTGCACTTATTCATTATCACTCATGTACAGACTCAATCAAACCGAGTCTGCAATTCTTATGTTATTTTGTTGTCATTAATGCTTCCGAGGGATCACTTTGTTTCCAGAATTTTGTACTTCACAACAGCAGGTGTCAAGTGCCGTGTGGCAGCCGTAAAAAGTTGCCCCGTACTTCACTTCAGTGTTGTTATATTTTCTGGTCCTTCGGGATCATTGATGCCAACACTATAAAGTGTTGAGAATTGAGTACCGCTCAAGCCGGTGCTAGGGGGCGTGAGTGATGTTGCACTTATTCATTATCACTCATGTACAGACTCAATCAAACCGAGTCTGCAATTCTTATGTTATTTTGTTGTGATTAATGCTTCCGAGGGATCACTTTGTTTCCGGAATTTTGTACTTCACAACAGCAGGTGTCAAGTGCCGTGTGGCAGCCGTAAAAAGTTGCCCCGTACTTCACTTCAGTGTTGTTATATTTTCTGGTCCTTCGGGATCATTGATGCCAACACTATAAAGTGTTGAGAATTGAGTACCGCTCAAGCCGGTGCTAGGGGGCGTGAGGGATGTTGCACTTATTCATTATCCCTCATGTACAGACTCAATCAAACCGAGTCTGCAATTCTTATGTTATTTTGTTGTGATTAATGCTTCCGAGGGATCACTTTGTTTCCGGAATTTTGTACTTCACAACAGCAGGTGTCAAGTGCCGTGTGGCAGCCGTAAAAAGTTGCCCCGTACTTCACTTCAGTGTTGTTATATTTTCTGGTCCTTCGGGATCATTGATGCCAACACTATAAAGTGTTGAGAATTGAGTACCGCTCAAGCCGGTGCTAGGGGCGTGAGGGATGTTGCACTTATTCATTATCACTCATGTACAGACTCAATCAAACCGAGTCTGCAATTCCTATGTTATTTTGTTGTGATTAATGCTTCCGAGGGATCACTTTTTTTCCGGAATTTTGTACTTCACAACAGCAGGTGTCAAGTGCCGTGTGGCAGCCGTAAAAAGTTGCCCCGTACTTCACTTCAGTGTTGTTATATTTTCTGGTCCTTCGGGATCATTGATGCCAACACTATAAAGTGTTGAGAATTGAGTACCGCTCAAGCCGGTGCTAGGGGGCGTGAGTGATGTTGCACTTATTCATTATCACTCATGTACAGACTCAATCAAACCGAGTCTGCAATTCTTATGTTATTTTGTTGTGATTAATGCTTCCGAGGGATCACTTTGTTTCCAGAATTTTGTACTTCACAACAGCAGGTGTCAAGTGCTGTGTGGCAGCCGTAAAAAGTTGCCCCGTACTTCACTTCAGTGTTGTTATATTTTCTGGTCCTTCGGGATCATTGATGCCAACACTATAAAGTGTTGAGAATTGAGTACCGCTCAAGCCGGCGCTAGGGGGCGTGAGGGATGTTGCACTTAATCATTATCACTCATGTACAGACTCGATCAAACCGAGTTTGCAATTCTTATGTTATTTTGTTGTGATTAATGCTTCCGATGGATCACTTTGTTTCCAGAATTTTGTACTTCACAACAGCAGGTGTCAAGTGCCGTGTGGCAGCCGTAAAAAGTTGCCCCGTACTTCACTTCAGTGTTGTTATATTTTCTGGTCCTTCGGGATCATTGATGCCAACACTATAAAGTGTTGAGAATTGAGTACCGCTCAAGCCGGTGCTAGGGGGCGTGAGTGATGTTGCACTTATTCATTATCACTCATGTACAGACTCAATCAAACCGAGTCTGCAATTCTTATGTTATTTTGTTGTGATTTATGCTTCCGAGGGATCACTTTGTTTCCAGAATTTTATATTTTTTTCTGGTCCTTAAGAATCATTGATTCCAGCACTTTTGAAAATTGAGTACCACTCAATATGATAAACAAGATCAACAAGGAAAGGCGGCGTTCAATGAACGCAACCCCCATATGACCCAGCAACAAGAACCAGTGGCTGCAAGGGGGCGTGTGGGACGTTGCACTTTTTCATTATTCCTCATGTACAGGCTCAATCAAACCGAGTCTGCAATTTTCAAGTAATTTTGTTGTTTTAATGCTTCTGAGGGATCCCTTTTTTCCTGATATTTATGACTTTGATTCAGCGACCAAGACTTTATGTCAATTATTTAGCGACCAAGACTTTAGCGGCCAATAACAAAATTATCTTATGACGTATTCACCATATAAATGTTTTACATGAATGTGCCACAGGAATTGAAGATAACTTTTAAGTTAATATTCATCTGTAAGTACTACAAATTTCTCTACCCTGTATACCACATTGCCACATAATCTTATAAATGATAAATTATTATCTTTAATTCAAAATATATATACAAGAGAAACGGTCACGATTCTTTCTTGCAATTCAAAGAAGGCTTTCTTACGGAAGAGCATTAGTGCCAGGTATATGTTTTTCTATTTCTAACTCGAAATTTCGACTTACCTATCTCGAAATTTCGAGTAACTAACTCGAAATTTCGATTAACCTATCTCAAAATTTCGAGTTACTAACTCAAAATTTCGACAAACCTATCTCGATATTTCGAAATACTTACTCGAAATTTCGACTCACTATCCCTAAATTTCAACTTTTTAGTTCGAAATTTCGACATACTAACTCGAAATAACATTTCGACTTATTTAACTCGAAATTTTGATTTTCTTACCCGAAACTTCGACTTATTAACTCGAAATTTCGATAAACTTACTCGAAATTTCGAGTGACTTATCTCGAAATTTCGACTTTGTTACTCGAAATTTCCACTAACTTAAGTGACTCGAAATTTCGACTTTTTAACATTACTAAAATTGCCAAAGTTATGAATTAGATAATATAAAATATAGTAGCGATAGTTGAATATAGTTGAACGATGGAGATAGAGAAACGGGTGCCTGGACAAATTTTGAAAGTTTGACTTAAACTTAGTTATGGTATGTACACACCCGACCTAAACAACACAAGGCTTCCTTTAATTTGTACGTTCGGGCGTTTTTCAGACGTTGTATTGTATCCCACCTGTTCGAACATATATTTTCACTTATCATATTTTTCTCATCCCCGTGAATAAAACGATCCTATACTTCACTTGTGGGACATCTGAGGAAAGAATCGCGGAGTGGCCAAAATAGGGCGTGTTGAGGCGTTTGTCAAATTTATTGGACTGACCATATTTCTTGTAAAATCGGATGCTTTTATATTATTCCCAACATGTATATAACAACAAGTTCCACTTTTATCAACTTTTATCAGCACAATATGAATCGAAGTTTTAGTAAATAACGAATAATGTTACAAAAACATTATTAGTATAAAGAAACGTGACAGACTCACGCCATTTAAAACTTATTTATCGCATGAATATTGCAGAGTTTACAATAGGATGGGTTTTGAACTTGTTGTATCTCCACATGATGGTTGTACGTGTGCTTTCGAAAAAGAAACATCAGGTTAACACGGAAATGTTGAAAGTGTGATTTTACATCCACCCCTACTTCCTCCACAAAAAACGAAGGATATTTTCAGTATGTGTGGACAATTTGACCCTATTAAATTGTTCTCTTAAATATATAGGTGCTTCGTCAATGTGCAACAGCTACGAACGAAAAGAAAAAATCTTGAATTCAATCCTTGCTTTCACCGGCAACCAATGAAAGTCGTTCAATGTAAGTCGAAATTTCGAGTAAGTAAGTCGAAATTTCGAGTTAGTAACTCGAAATTTTGAGATAAATAAGTCGAATTTTCGAATGAATTTCGAGATAAGTAAGTCAAACGAGAATACTGTTTGTATAGCTCACTCGATGAAATAAAATCACATCTTACAAAACAAACAAACAAATTTTCTTCATATTTTAATAATGCTTAAAAACAAGTTTTAATGAAATTTCCTTAATATTAATTTAAATATTAAAATCTGTGTCCCAACTAGTAGCCTTATTTAGTCGAATTTCTCATAAAATACTGACAGTCTTGAAAAGTCAGTTCGACAATCAACGTTAAATGACGATGCTTTAATTCATTTTATTCAAATAATATTAATGATCGCTTTTTTTAATAACAAAAACAAACAATTCATGTACGAAAATAAGTAAAACCATCCTTCCTTATTTCTGTTACTTACGGCCAATTTATATTAGACCTGGTTCTGTGAAATGTAAGCGTCCGCCATTTTTAAAAGAAGGACGTGACATACGGTTAATAAATAAGTGTCGACAGATGTGTAAACATTCAAAAGGCGGTTAGTAAATTGGAAAAATGGAACTTTTGAAAGGCTGTCATACGGACGCTTGTTTACTTATTCTTCAAGCTGATGGTTGTCATTGCTTTTCAAGTTATTAGACAGGTATTGCTAGTAGGATCCTTAAATATGTCAAAATGTCATCAAGAGCAGTTTTGCATCTGCAAAAAATTGTATTTTTCAAACTGTAAAGATGAAACAAAAATTAGAGACGATGTTTGGTGATTGATCTTCTTTTTATTACTTTTGAAATTTCAGTTATTTATCAATTTCAGCTTTGTTTTTCTCTAAACAGCCCTGACAATGTCAGAATTGTCAACAATAATAAAATTAAGGTACCACATGGGCAAATCTTAAAACAGTAGTCTCATCATTGAAAAGTGTGAAAATATAATTTGATACTTTTCACTGTGAAAATTATCAAATACAATTTTTATAAAATAAATAGATCTTGCTGCCTTTTTATATTGAAATTCTGGAAACAAAGTGATCCCTCGGAAGCATTAATCACAACAAAATAACATAAGAATTGCAGACTCGGTTTGATTGAGTCTGTACAGAGCAGTAATGGAGAAAGACAGAGCAGTAATGGAGAAAATGGTCTCTCATCCAAGATGCAACAACTAAAAGTCCGCCATGAGGACTCAGAAAATGCTGCCTTAAATTAACGATATTTTGAATGAACATTTTTTTACATCCATCACACACACGCACACCAACTAACTAATAATCATACTTTAAAATTAATTGATATCCTTAAAGATAAATTATTTTATATGGCGGACAATTTAAAGATAATGAAATTTAAATGGTTTTCGTAACCATCAGTTCCATTAGAATTTACATGTACCAATAATTAATATATATTTCAAAACAGTTTTACTCCTTCCTAATTACTATAGCACAAAAGCCCTAAACATTGTTTCCTTAAACGGTTTTCAGCATTATCCATTCTTGCTGATGAGTAGATGTCGATGTTATCATTAAATACATGCGAATGATTTATCGCGTTTCATAAATTTTGAAGACATTCAAACTTAAACACCCTATATCTCTAAAAGAAAAGCATTTTTGAAGGTTTAGATTGAAATATTTGATGACAAAATGATGCTGTTTACCAATCTTATCGCTTAGTTTCGATTTTTTCTTTGTTCTTACTAACCCATTATATACTCATTTCAGTTCAATGAGCATTTGAAACCTGTATTTATTCTCATATATATACAACTGTTTAAATTAAAAGGTACAATCGCTGAACGAATAATTTCAACTTAAATAGTCCTTGAATCTTGAATCAACATCTCATTGGAAAGTGTGTTATTTTTAATCAAAATTAACGTAGATCAAGGCTTGGACAGGGCCAGGAACTTGTAAGCACGTTCTTTTAGATATTGACTGTGAATCCATTACATTGATTTACTCGAACACAGTTGGGATATGTTACATACCGTCCGTCAATTATGTTTTATACCGACATGTATATACTTGTACGACGCTTAAAACGGTTGTCTACCCATTTGATTGTACGGTGTGATCCAGGGTATGTTCATTTCAAATATTAAAAGCATCAGTCTATAAATATAGGTTGTATAATCAAATGTGCATAAATCAATTTTGGCCTCACTAACCTCTTACTCCACCCATAAGAAAAAGACCATGCAAGATATCTACATACTAAATATAAAGTCATCTGTCGGTAAATAAAAGCTGTATAAAAAATTGTAAAGAAACAACATGACAAAAAACAACAACAAAAAACAAAAACAGATGAATAAATATCACCTGTTTTTTCTTTTACATTTATTAATTCACTTATTTTAGGTGGACTTTTAGCCCATTGTTTTTTCGTTTTGGGCAAACGCACTATTTTACTTAGGGACCATACGCCGCTTTTCATGGAATGGCAGTACTGTGTCACATTGAAGGTTCTATGATAACCACCATAAAACACACATTTGCGAATGTTTCTAAATTCAACATTTCATAAGTGTTTAAATGTTGAATTCTGTTTAAGCCGGTGCTAGAGGGCGTCGAATGTAGTTTACACCTGACAGTACCGTCCATGAACAGGTTCAATCAAAGCGAGCCTGCAATATTTTCAATTTTGTCGTTTTGGATTTTCTTTAGGGATTCTGTATTTCTCTATTGTACTTGATATTTTGGAAAAACTGTCTTCAACTCCCAGCATCAAATTAAATTTTGTTGACATGCTTAGTGTCTTGTGCGTAGGTTAGAAAGAAATACCGTATCAGTTCTGTGCATTCTTACTATTATATTTGAGGTCCTTATCTGAAGACTGACAGAAAGGGCCGAAAATTTCGATTTCTGTAATGAACTGTTTTAGACTCCGAATGAATATAAAATTAGCAAAGGTTTTATAGAACAATCCATGTGACATTAAGGTTTCGCAATAACCACACATATTTCTGACATTAGTCAAAGTACAGTAGAATATCACAAGCACCTGTTACATATTCTCATAAATCTCATGATCGAGAAAAAATAACACCAAATGTCATTTGTAATCAAACTAACACAAATGTCATTTGTAATCAAACTTTTAATGTTTTAACAGCCATATGCGCTAATTAATTTCCTCCCGATTTTTACTGCAATGAATATTTTTCAGTTGCTCTTTTCGTTCAAAAATGTGCACATTCGGCTTAAATTTTGCACATCTTATGTGTTGTTTTCACATTCATGTGTTACATAATGTGCACGGTGCCATTTAAAACAACATTTGGTTGGCAACATAATGTGTTTGTTGGTTTTTGTTGTTGTTTTCCTTTTTTGTTGCAGTTGTTCTTATGGGCAAGTAGTGGCAGGGGAAACAAACACTTTTCTATTTAAGGCCTAACGTTAAAGCTCTTAATCATAAATACTTACAAATCGGATGTAGCACTAAATATAAAATCATGCAACCGTGCAATAATTTATAACGTGATATACATGTACATTGTATTTACATTTACATTCGTGTTCACTGTAATTTAATGTCACATTGTGTGTGTCAATCTAAACCCAACTCCAAGCTGCTGTATGATTTATAAAATATTTGTAGACATTGTACCTCCACACCTGAATATAGGTCTCCATTAAATGATGACTCAAATTTTAATTTCTGGGGCGTGATTTATATATCTTAAGTACAGGGCAAAAGTCGGTGCAATTAGTCAAATATTTAATTATCATCTTTTTTTATAATCTGGGCAATTTACTTTATTAGGAAAAGATTCTTCAGACATGTTTACTATACAAGTCTAAATAAATAAGCAAAATAAAGAATCGGAGCGGCAAGTCAAATTTCTATGCCTATATTTCTACACCTCTTTTTCCCGCATATGAATGAAGAAAACCCTAGGGCGTGCCAATTTTAACCCTATGGAGCATGATTTTTTTTTCTGTTGAGGTCTACAGTCTGAGTTATAATTTCACACACCAAAAAGACTTAAAAGCTTGTTCCTATATTAGTTCATAAAAACTACGTGACCACCAGCAGGGGCCTACATTTAACTCTGGGGTATAATTTATATCATCATTTATTTTTGCGAGTCAATGTCTGGGGTTCATTTTATATCTTACCCCTTGGTATTGTAGTACCTTAGTAGAATATAAAAGCCCTTTAAATAGTAGTACCGTATTAAAATATTTCACTTTTCAGGTTCTTTTTAACTGTACCACCAAAGGATCACGATCCTGTGAAGATTGGTCACAATCTAGAATGCGGCTAAAGAGAAGATGTATTTATTACGACATTTAAGAAAACGAGTAATTTGAGCCTCTTTTAAGACAAAAGCTTTTATTCCTTTTGTCTTGTGTACGGTGACTCAAAGGTGACATGTGTGTTTTTATTTATTTCGTGCTCACGAGATACTACGTCGTGACACGAGTTACTAAGTCGTTACCAGGAGATAGTTAATAATCTCGTAGCCACGACTTATTTATCTCGTGTCCACGACTTAGTAACTCGTGGCCACGATACAGGATCCTGTCACTATGTGTTATTTATCTCGTGGCCACAACTTAGTAACTCGTGGCCAAGACACAGTATCTCGTTCTCAAGACTTAACTATCTCGTGGCTACGACTAAGTAACTCGTGGCCACAACATAGTATCTCGTGCGCATGAGATTGATAAAAACACACACATGTCACCTTTGTGTTTCCGTACGTGTGTATGTTTAAAGCTTTAGTCTTGGTAGACCCTCACTGGAAGATATTTCATGCATAATGTCTAAGCTTTAGCTATTGGATTTTCTAAACGAAAAAGTTTTAAAATTTTACTATTAACATGTAATGAAAATCAATGACCACTAGGCGGAACCAATTTTGACCCAGGGCTTTTTTTAACAATCTTGGTAAACACTCACTAGAAAATGTTTCATGTCAAATATCTTAGCTCTAGTTCTTTGGGCTTTAAAAGAAGATTTTTAAGATTTTTCTTTCGGTTGCCATGGCAAACAGAGCTCTGCATGGAATAAATTTTTTAAACATTTTTAAAGGTGACCCCAATGGAACATTGCTTTGAAGTTTTGATGAAATTGGTTTATGAAGAGATGCCGTTTAAAGTAACAGTTTGCAGACGGCCGAACGGACGCCGGACTAATTGTGATAACCTTGTCACTTTGTGACAGGTGAGCCAATAAAGAAGCCCTAAAATAAATTCAGTCAAAGTATAGTAAAGTTGCAGCTATTAGATTGTCCCTTTTTGTGTTATATCAATATTCCAAACAAGGTTATAACCTTCCTGTAGTACTCATTATAATTTTAATCTCTATCATCCCTTGCACCATCGGTGGGCACTGGAGCCGGCAAGACAGTGTGCACCGTTTCTGTTAAAGCTATGGCCAGAGTGATATTTGAATAATTTAATACTTAATATATCGTTGTGCATAAAGTTTACGCGGCATTGAAATCAAATAAACGACATAATTATTATTTTAAAAAACAAACTTTTAAATAATAACTGTACAAAACTTACCCCTATCGCCATAACACGAAACCTTTTGCTTTTTACGCATAGTCCGTTCCTTTGTTGATTTAATGAATTATTTGACATATTGCACGAAAGCATATATATGGTGTCAAAATGGATATAACTAGCAACAGTATGTATCCGTGTGTATAAAACCGTCCTTCCCGAACAATATGCATACTTAAAAGTGATATGTCAGTCAAAGTGGTTAATTTCGTTTAGCACTATGGTGGCTGATTTGGTACACTTTGCGCGTTGCGTTGTCGATAGCGACAATACAACCTATATCGTAATCGCATTTTCGTCTTTTCACTATCGAAATGCGCCATACGTTGCCTTTTCGCAATGTCGTTGTCTTGCGCCGCGTTGTCGTGTTGTCTTCCTGTCACTTTGTTTATAATCCAATCCTTTGATTTGAGCCGAACGAAAATGTGATATCGCCACAACACACCGCACGACAATGCGCCGTTTGGCATACATCGATAGCGACAAGACGAAAGTCCGACAAATCGCTGTTTGGCTCTTTGTTGTGTTGTCGCTAGCGACAAGACGACGCCAAAAAAGCGTTCAAAATCAGCCGCCATATTGAACGGTTGTGTACGGGGAAATAACTAGCGAGTGTACGGGGTGTAGTACGTAAACGAATCAATGCTATTTTCTGCAAATCTAAACTTAAATACGAGCATATACATACGCTGGTGAATGATCGAGAAAGTGAAATATTTTATAAAGTGACCATCTTCAGTGGGTAGAGAATTTCGGGTTTGATCGAGAATGAATTAAGTTTTGTATTGATATTATTTGAATTTCCAGCTAGCCTTTGTAATAAAAGAGTAGCGAGTAATTATCAGCTTGTTGCATTTAAGATTAACAATTACAGAAGTACTGTTTTCAATGAATAATTTATTACAAAAATTATTTCACCAAAGTACATGTAAGTCAGTTCTCTTTCGTTTGAGTAACAGTTTGAAAGAAATGGTTTAAACGTGAGAAATATCATTTACGTTTACCTGTATATCATATGTAAAACTATGTAATACAATTAAGTAACCATAGTAACGAGATATTTAATCTCTTGGTTTTAAAATGAGATTTGATTTAATCTCTAGGTTTAAAATGTTTGGTGAACGTTATAGAGCTTTAATTTAAAAAAAAAAAAGAATGGGAATATTACGTTTAACGCAAATAGACTTTTAAAATAAAGTATACTATAAGATTTATAGATGCACTATTCGACTAATGGAATCTTGTTTAGTAATGTAAAACATATCTTTTTTAAGATTATATTTATTTCATGATGCACTTTTTATAATACTCTGGTATATTATTTTTTTACTCTTTGAAAAAAAAAAAAACAACAACAACAATATTTCCTCCACATACACTAAATATTTAGACAAAATTTAAGTAAACCTTCATCAAATACGTCTGCTTCTTGCAAAAGTATATATTCGAAACATGAACTTATTTCCATGGATATTCTAAACTTTGTTTTTTTTTTTTTCAGTGGAAATTTATAGCCCACACACATATTCCAGATATGCATTATTCTCTTGAAATGAATGTTTTTTCCATAAAAAAATGATAACAATATATATTCCATATATGAATTTATTTTCATAATGAATTCCTGAAGAAAAATGTCCGTTTTGGTAAGTGTACTTAGGAGACAAAATTAATAATAATAAATCACTTGTATTTGGTAAGTGTGCTTGAATGAAACCTTATTCAATCGAAACATACAGAGTATAATGGTTCTTCGCGGCACTGAATCTAGATTACAATATTATGCCTAGGTCACAAATAAAACGAGCGCCGCCCGATAAAACGATTTTTATAAAATCGGCAGATTATTTGATGTCGTGGACGTCGGGCGATCTTCAATCTGATACCTTGCGTGGTCATGAATGAAACAGTCGTCGGGCGATTTTTTGCCGAATGGATTTTACAGAAAGAATTGAACGGATCGGCGGTCGCCGCCCGATGTCCGTACGGCGCCTGTGCGATAAAAAAGTGAATCGGACAGTTGCCGCGCGGGCGCTGAGCGACAATGACTTTACATTTAATGACATCCTTTATAAATCAGCCAGTTGTAATTGTGCCAACAAAGAAAGCCTAGGTCACAAATAAGAAAATGCCACCGGGCGGCGTCTGTTTCTCCAAAAAATCGCAATATCGGCCGGCGTCCGTCCGGCGGCAGTGACTATCGGACGGCAGCAGCTGAAAATTTTGCTCATCGAGCGTGCGCCTTCGAGTTTTAAGTAATACTTAAAACCTAACGGCGGCCGGACGATAATTTTTGGGGTCACTGAGTATAAATATCATCGAGCGGACATCGTTCGGTCGCTGGGCGGCGACCGTGCGATGATTTTTTTTGATCGGGCGGTTTTTTGTTCTACTTAAACAACGTCCGATTTAAAAGGCGTCCGGGCGGACATCGGCCGGGCCCCGCCCGGTGCCTGAATAGAGCTAAGTAGTCAAACGATTATCGCCTGGTACCCGGACGATTCATGTACAGGCACCGGGCGGTCATCGTTTTGTCATCCGGCGACCGGGCTGCTTGTGCTTGTTGTAATTTCAGCTTGAAGAAGTTGTATAATTGCCTCAAAAATATATTTGTGAATTTCTTTTGAATACTAGTAAACATGAATTTTTTCTTCAATGTCCATGCGAATGTCTGATTGATTTTCGCCTTCTACGGCCTCGATACTGGCCGTTGGTGACTCGTTGTCAACAACACGGACCAACTCCTTGACCTTCTTGGGTTTGGCAGCTGACTTCTTTGCTGGCATAATTACAACTGGCTGATTTATAAAGGGTGTCATTAAATGTAAAGTCATTGTCGCCCGGCGTCCGCGCGGCAACCGTCCGTTTCACTTTTAAATCGCACAGGCGCCATACGGACATCGGGCGGCAACCGTCTGATCCGTTCAATTCTTTCTGTAAAATCCACTCAGCAAAAATCACCCTACGACTGTTTCATTCGTGACCACGCAAGGTATCAGATTTAAAATCGCCCGGCGTCCACGACATCAAAAAATCTGCCGATTTTATAAAAATCGTTTAATCGGACGGCGCCCGTTTTATTTGTGACCTGGGCAGAAGTCAGCTGCCAAAGCCAAGGGGAAGGCCAAGGAGATGGTCCGTGTTCTTGACACGGAGTCCCCAACGGTAAGGCCGCTATTCCATTTATACGTGATCAGTGGTCCGCGTCAGTGATCCGTGTCCGGGCATGTCCGTGGGTATTATTCCATAGGTACGTTATTTTCTATATACTTTTAATTGAAGTATAGCGAACAAAGGATAATTATTTGTAGAATATGATATAATTTCATTCTAATACCAAAAACAGTTGTAACATCAAAGAATTAGGTAACAAACATTGAATATCAGTTAGGTTTTCAAATAACATCTCTTTAGCAACCGATGACCAGATGTTGTTTCTTTTTAATCTGTCATTGCTGCATCATAAACTTATATGTTCTCCTACACTATTTTGGTGACTTCTTTAGTATTTTCTTTCGAAATCGATAAAGTATTTAATTTCGTTCGAGGCATTTTGTAGGGATGAGACATGTCAGTGACTGTCCGCGTCCGTAAAAAATCGCTCATCCTGCGAAACGTCGCGGATGCCGTCGCGGAAGCGGATGGTAAACGGACAAAAGGAATAGATTCAACGTATTCTTTGATTAGCGAATCGGTAACGGATGCGGATGACGGACGCGGACCACTGATCACGTATAAATGGAATAGCGGCCTTAGTATCGAGGCCGTAGAAGGCGAAAATCAATCAGACATTCGCATGGACATTGAAGAAAAAAATCATGTTTACTAGTATTCAAAAGAAATTCACAAATATATTTTTGAGGCAATTACACCTTCTTCAAGCTGAAATTACAACAAACACAAGCAGTCCGGTCGCCGGATGACAAAACGATGCCCGCCCGGTGCCTGTACACGAATCGTCCGGGTATCGGGCGATAATCGTTTGACTACCTGTCTCTATTCAGGCACCGGGCGGGGCCCGGCCGATGTCCGCCTGGACGCCTTTTAAATCGGACTGTGTTTTAGTAGAACAAAACATCGCCCGATCAAAAAATCATCGCCCGGTCGCCGCCCAACGACCGAGCGATGACCGCTCGATGATATTTATACTCAGTGACCCCAAAAATTATCGTCCGGCCGCCGTTAGCTTTTAAGTATTACTTAAAACTCGAAGGCGCCCGCCCGATGAGCAAAATTTTCAGCTGCTGCCGTCCGATAGTCACTGCCGCCGGACGGATGCCGGCTGATATTGCGATTTTTTGGAGAAACAGACGCCGTCCGGCGGCATTTTCTTATTTGTGGGCTGTGTTATTTATTCTTTACTTATTTATTTGTGTATGCAAATTTACACTGTATTTAAATATACAGAGAATAGACCTGATCGTTCTTCACACCAATACACACTATAAGTTTTAACATATTTTTGTTAAATTTTAAATGAAAGAAATATAGTAGTTTTAAGAACTATGAACAACAGAATTATTGTTTTAAGCCTTGACCTAAAAAGGTATTCTAATTGATAATAATTATTTGCATTTACCTCCAATTTAAAAAATCGAGGTTTTCTGTGTCGATTATGAAATACATACACCAACCACTGAGGGTTGAAATCCCGATACTACCCACGCAAAATAAAATTAATTTTAACACAATGACGATATGAATGATACCATGGTAATCGAATACTTAACTGGTTTTTGACAAACATTAAGTTGTACTTTATAAAAATCAGCGCTTTGTAGTTTGTAAACATCGTGACAAAAAAAAAACAACAACAACAAAAAACAGTTGTATTAAAAATGTTAAACGTGATTATTCAGACAGTTTCTACAGTTTAATCTATTTTATATTTCATCATCCTTTTTAAAAGTCATATATATATAGAAATATTTACATAGTATGGTGGCTTTATTGCATCCATTAACAGGCTTAAATATATGACGGGTTTATAAAATAATGTCTCCATGAATTCATCTGTGTAAAATATATGTCCGTTATTTTAAAAACTCACTGAAATGTGAAAACGTATGAAGGTTAAAACGCTGCAAGATTTTTACTCATGTTATGTAAAATGATACTGTGACGATAAACATGCAATATGCCAATGTTTTCTCTTAAGTTCACTTGTTATCAACATCATACCTAATACAAATCCCAGAACTCAGATACGCAAACTGTAGAAAAAATATTAAAATGCATAATAAAGCTGCATAAACGACATTAAACTCTCGCTTGCTTTTTTCAAATTTTAAAGACGAAGTGTAGAATCGCAGTGGATTGTTATGGCCGTGAAGTACGCGTGGTAACGGGCTAGCGGAGTGGCTGGCTGGCAGTGTGAACTGGTCGGGCTAGCAGTATAGCGGGTTAACCGTGCGAACTGGGCGGACTAGCAGTCTTGCGGGCTAACAGTATGAACTGTGCGCGCTAGCAGTCTAGCGGGCTAACAGTGTGAACTGGGCGGGCTAGCAGTCTAGCGGTCTAGCAGTGTGAACTGGGCGGGCTGGCGGGCCAGCCCGATAAACTCTATAACTTAACTGATTCAACATGAAAACATTATGCTACATATCCAAGCAGTGTGAAGTGGGCGGGCTAACAGTGAAGCGGGATGGCAGTGTGAACTGAGTGGGCTGGCGGGCCAGCGGGCTAAACTAAGATACATTACCTGGCAGTGGCTCCCTCCTATATATCATTCTTCACAGTTAAGACATACGACTATTTCTATTTATACGAAGGGTATTTGGCGTGAGTATGTATATTTATTTCATACTTTTCAGTGGATTGCTGATTTATTCGTGAAAATTATATTTGATAATTTCACAGTGAAAATTATCAAAATATAATATCACACTTTTCAATAACGAAAGTGTTTATTCTAGTTTTTCCCTATGTGTTACCTCAATTTTATTTTTGCTGACAATTTTGACATTGTCAGGGCTAATTAGAAAAACGCAAAGATAAACTTGGTAGGAAACTTGAATTTCAAAGGGAATAAAAAGATGAAAACTTACTTCAATTCATTCAAATTACCAATTACCAAATATCGTCTCTAAATATGTTGTTTCATTTCTACAGTCTGAAAAATTATATTACTTCAACATGCAAACTGCTCTTGATGGCATTTGGGCATATTTAAGTATCCTATAAGCAATAACTGCCTAAGTCAATATGAAAACTTTAAACGCAATGGCAGCCATCAGCCGGCCGAAGAATAAATAAACAACCCAGCGATCCAATCGGAACGTTCTAGGCTATTTTCTATAATAACCTCGGAAACAATACGGATTGAAAGAAGTACTACCACGTTGTTTCAGATGTAAACAGAAACAGAGTAATGTAAAACGAATGTTTATATTTAAAATACAAAGAAATATAATATCTGTTTCAGTACAAATATGCTTGAAAATATGTCTGACAACCATTTTTAACTCGTATATGCCCACCGATTTACAATTTTAAACAAATCCGACTAAATATCAACAGATTTGCATTTTGTCCTTTCGTTTTCTACAACCATAATAGTAAATAATATTATATAAATAATGTATTGTTTACTTTTGTATGTATCAACTCACTTTTTTAGGTGGATTTTTACTTGATATATTGGAAATAAACTTGCCAGCAACTCCAAACATTAAATTACAATTGCATGTTTAGTTTCTTAGCGTAGGTTATACCAAAATACCACATTCGTTCTGTGTATTCATACTATTGTGTTTGAGGTCCTTATCCAAATACTTACGAAAGGGTCGAAAAGTTGCGATTGCTCAGCGTTCGTATGGCAGCCTTTTAACAATTCCATGTTTCCAATTTCCTAGCCGCTTTGTGAATTTTACACATCCGTCATCACGTATTTATTGTCTGTAACAATTATTAAATAAGTTTTCTTTTTTCTAAAGGATATATGACTAACAAATCCAAATATCCCTCTAAATCAAAAACAATTATTTTCCTCCTGTGAAATACACAACTTTTTAAAATGGCGGCCACTTACATTTCACAAGGCCAGGTCTAATATTAATTCGCAGTAAGTAACGTAAATAATGTCGGATGGTATGACTTTTTTCTTCTACTAAAATTGTTTGTTTTTATTATTAAAGCAAGCGATCGTTTATATTTTAAATGAAGTGAATAATATCACCGCCATTTAACGTTGATTTTCGAACTTATTTTTTCAGCCCAAGACTTCTTGTATTTTATGAGAAATTCGACTAATATAGGCTGACATTTGGGAAAACAGATTTTAATATTAAAGTTAATATTTAGGAAATGTCATTTAAACTTTTTTAAAGCATAAAATAAAAAGAAAAATTGTTTGTTTGTTGTGTAAGATGTAATTTTGTTTCATCTCGTGAACTTTAATCATGAGAATACTGTTTTTAAAGCTCACTCGATGAAAAAAAAAATTCATCTTACACACAAATTAACAAATATTCTCTAAATTATATATCTAGTAAGGGGGTGTGATGAGAGGGCTGTGTTATCACCTTAATGACCTTTTTGGCCTTACTTTGTCCAACACTGCATTGGCTCATATCGGCCAGTTTTAATTTGTTTGGGTATGTGGGCATGTGTTTGTGGGCCTTTGGAAATGCCAAATCTCAAGTTATTTGTTAGCCTCCTTTCACAAAAAGTATATAAAAAAGAACAAAAACAGTATACACAATTCATAAAATGACTAGATTTGTTTTGATCTAAACAGCGTCCTACTAAGAAAGCAAGTGGCTGCCTTGAATGACACACATTCTCAAGTTAAAATATGAATTATTGAAGTTAACAGTCGTGACCTCGTGTCATTTCTTACATCAGAAAGACTGACAGTTCATAAATGACTATAAACTTTAAAAATATGTGACTGCTAGACACCGTATATAACATGCTAAACCATATAAATTAAACTTCTAAAGCCCGTCCACCTAAATTTCGTCGCTTGAAAAACGTTTTGTTCTTAGTGCCAATTTGTTGTTTTTGAGAAACAAGCATGTAAAGATTTAGTATTGCATAACTTTTTTATTTATTGTCGGAATTTGAAAATTTAAAAACTACTAAACGTGGTGTCAGGAGAACAACTCAATATCGTTAAAGATATGTGGATTTTAATATTTCCTTGCTTAAAAACCTAAAAAAACATTTGGAGATAGAACAGTCCTTGTAACTTTTTTTCAAAAATTGTTAAAATAAGAGTGTTCAATGTGACTTAGAACATTATGTCTTTTAAGTTGAATTGATTTATATCATAAAACAGTATGTTTTATCTTTAAAAGGCTGCCAAAAATGCTCTCGGCAATATTATCCCTTGACACTACACTATTTCTTAGACCATATGTATCTAACTACACGAACTATGACATTCGAAATCTTATTAAAATCCTTAAATCCATTACATTATAAAATGACATTTAAACAAATAATTTAGATAAATAAAGGTAAAATACCCACATAAATTTTGTAGACATTTTATCTATTTTTGTAACATTCAAAGTGATTCAATGTCTGGAAAAAGAAAGTAATAGCCGCAAACTGGAAAATAAAACTTTCAAATTTTGTAGAATGCTGGGAAAATCTTTCAAGATTTTTTTTATGAAAATTTAAAAGATGGTCAAATTCATATTCCTTCCAAAAGTATGAAATAGTAGTAATTATTTTGTTATGCGATTTACACGTTCTGTGTGTTGGTAAGAAGTTCTTATAATTGAAGGTATGCAAACAAATGTTTCTATAACATAAATAGGCAATGGAAACATATCTGCTAGAAAAGACCTTAAAGGTGAAGCAGGCATGACTTAAATTTGAAAAATGTCATATTTAAAGACTGTTCGTGTACAAAAACATTACAAACATAATGCTTTATAAATATTCATTTAGAAATTCAAAGTCAAATTACAAGACAAACAAAATATATGTATAAGAATATGTTTCTTCCTTCTGTCTTTGGTATAAAATGTGTACTTTAATTTAAAGCAATCTATTAGTTATATAACATTAACGCATTCGAAAACGTATAATATCTATAAATTTTCTTAGAGGCCTTTTTTGCCACGGAAATGCTTTTATCTTTATCTCTCAAAAGCCTGATATTTGGAGTTCTGTTATAGTTTCCTAAATATTCCACATTGGTTAGTAACCTAAACCATCTTATGCTTTTGTTTCATATTGGCAATGAGTACAGTCAATTTTTTAAACTCATATGTGTCTGTTTTAAAGATAAATAATTGGTTTCTGAGGCAGAATGTACCTTATGTTAAAGAAACTTTAGAACATATAACAAATTTTATTTTTTTTACGAATTTGTTTGATGAAATTGTATGATCACAGTTGTTTCTATCCAAAAATACTCATCCGAAATTACTTTCAAATCATGATCAGTTTTGCTTGTTGTTTTATCACAGGACTTAATATTAAAATGTCAATGACTGGAGGGAATAAATGAATACATAATATCATTCAATACTTATATTTAGTATTAATATATTAAATAAACAACAAACCATCTAACTCAAAATGTTTCGTACAACATGGCAGGTGACCTGCTATCACGTGATTTGATGCTATGTTTTGATACGATAATTTTGGATTTAGAACAGTATGTTGCATATATCCCACAGGTCACGTGACATTTATCGATGATATGATTAGTCCAGTAAGTTAGAACAGTCTATTTATCAAAACATAGTATATTTGTGGAGATAGAACAGGATGGTTTCGTTGTTATTTATTTATGAAGCTCTGAAGCACTAATATAACATGCCAAGGAGATAGAACAGTCCATTACGGACAAAATTGTGTATCTAACTTGATTTTGGGAAAATTGGAGATAGGACATTACAGTTTTCAAGCGACGATTTGGTTTTCTCGTCAAACTCTGTAGACGATGCAAGACCGTTTTCATTTTCGCAAACTTTGCTCGAGTTGATTGGCGACCACTCAAAATTCAAGTATTAAAAGGGAAATATATATTTTGTTTTTAAGACGGATTTTGATACAGAAAATGCGTTTGGCTAAGCACGACATAGTTGTTGTGTTTACATGTCATGTGGTATTTTAGTTTCTTGTAATTGGCCTTTTTCAACTTGGGTGGTTCCAGTATTCCTACTTGAATACCTAGACATTCAAGGCAAATTTAAGGCAATGGTCATATTATCGTTCCTACAGCAATAAAGATGGGGATTCTTTTGGATCCAGCGGTGAAATACAGACAATATTTGAGCCGCGTCACGACAAAACCAACATTATGGGCTTGCGACCAGCATGGATCCAGACCAGCCTGCGCATCAATGCAGTCTGATCCGGATCCATGCTGTTCGCTTACAAACCCTATAGCAAGTAGAGAAACTGATAGCGTTAAATTTATGTGATTCTGCAACCTTAAAAGGACTCCACTGAGGTTTAAAAGCCTACAAACATAACATTTGAATTTCTTACATGAATGTGCTAGGGCACTTTAAACAGAAATATATGTAAAGATAGCTAAGTAATATACTTTGAAATAAATTGAAAATGCTTTAATGCTTTTGTTAGCCCGATTTGAGTGAAAAGCATTAAAACTCTTTTCATTTTGGGTTATTTTTGTACAATTTGAATAATCATTCTGGAAAAACGAAGCGCACAAATGATCTGAACTTTTGCACATAGATTAGTGGTCTTAACCTACATCAAATGGTGCATTTATCTGGAAAAAATATTTTCAGTCCCATCATCTCAAAAAAACTCAGTGGAGTCCCAGTAACATAAGGAATAATTTTGACCACTGCACTCAGATACAGGAAGTGTGTGTAATCCTGCAATGTTAACAACAAGAATTATGTTTGACCCTGCATTCAGATACTCGACATGTAAGTGATCATGCAACGTAACTACAGAAACTATTTTTGATATAAATAAAATGAAATATAGGCAATCCTGCAGCATTCAATACAGAAATTATACTGGATCTTGCAGTCAGATACTAGAAATGCATGTGAAGATGCAGTCAGATACAAAAAAGGAATTGGTTGCTACTGTAAAAAACATATAAAGGAAATATATTGGATCCAGTAGTCAAATACAGAAAACATAACTGATCCTGCAGCGTTCAATACAGTGATTATATTTGATCCTTCAGTCAAATATAGAAAATATTTGTAATCTGGCAGACAATTACAGAAATCGTATTTGAATCTTCTTCGACAAATACAGGAAATATATCCTGCAGGCAGGTACAGGAAACAAAATTTATCCTGCAGCATTAAATTATGTATTGTATGGGCTCCAGAAGTCAAATACAGGAGATATATGTTATCCTTCAGAATTAACCACAGGAAAATTCGTGACCTTGCAGTTTTAATAACAGGATTATATTTAAACCTGCTGCCAAATACTGGAAATGTTTGTGATTTTGCAGCCTTATCTACTTTAATTATATTAGATTAATAATATCTGTCATATTTTGCGGTTCAGATCGGAATATCCGTCCCGTGATGACCCGCCCATGGGCGGGTGACCGAGGGACGGATATATTTTAATATATTTTTTCTTGCATATTTGCATATTCTACCATATTCCATTATATATCAAATTCTATATCTTTATTTTCAATGAAAATTTATATAACTACAACCGTAACTACTTTCATTCAACAGCGTATGAATAACAAAATCATTCATAACGGTAAAATGACGTCATCTTTATCGTGCCATTGTACAGCACGCGACTCATCTGTAACCCCCATGCCAGATGAAATTTCCGGCATGGGTTAAACTAACGGAAACGCAAGTCTGATATGCAAGAAATTACAGTCAGATATAGGAAATGTCTGTGATCGTTCAATACAGGACTTATATTGGTTCCTGTAGGCAGATTGCGGTCGTTCAGTAAGATACAGGACACGTTTTTGTTCCTGCTGCCATAAAAATAGGAATTGAATTGAATCATGCAAATCAGAAACAGGAAACACATTAGGTCCTGCTGCGTGAAACATTAGTTACGGCTTATATTCTCATATATATTTATCCTATAAATAGCTTATGTTTTAAAATAATTGTACATTAAATAGGCTATGTTTAGAAATATAGCGACCAACTACAAGCTGATCAACAGAATAGTATGATTGAAAATATATCCGGTTACAATAAGAACATTTTAATTATCATAGCACGTGCCATAGATGATTCAGTTTTCGACATCTATCAAACATTTAAATGGGGATAAAAGCTTTATCCGGTTCGCTTCTTCAACAGCTGGCTGAACATAATAAAACTTTTCAAGTAGATATATCCTAGTTCATATATGCACAGATATAATGACTGTTTCGGTCGCATAACATTTTATCTAAAAAAATATCATATCTTTACAGGTACATGTATATGAATAACAAAAGAGTTGGAAGGAAGAAAATACTTAACTAACATCCTCATCGCCATTATACTGAAGATTAAAGGTTCACTTTTTAAGTGATTTATATTCATCCGAGTGATTTCATATGTATGTACATGTATATTATGTATACTAGTATATACTGACTTAAGCTACTTAACAAACAAGCCTCCAGAAGTGCCAAAATATTTCAAGAAAATCAAACTTGAGAAAAATATACTAGAATGTTAAGAAACATAAAATAATTCAAGATTCAAGTAATTATTTACAGTTTTGTACGATAGATGACTGATATTGAAGAATCTATTATGATATATCTACTGTCAATATATCTGACTGTGTGACTAACGGTACCAGGGCTGTTTTGTTTTACGTCTTGTTGGTAATTTACATGGATTGCAAGTGTCGTTTAAAAGTGTAAATTACTTTCAGTCTTTGTTCGCTTCACGATAGAAGACTTTTTGATACATTTTCAAAATTTTCATTAAAATAGCATAAATATGTAGGCATTCATCTTTAAAGAAAGAAATTAGAACCTTATTTTCTCGCAATAAGTACTTGATTAATAACCCTTATTAATGTTTAAATTATATAACCGCATGTTATAGAACATTGAATTATGACATATACAAATTTTTAGAAATGCTCATGTTAGAATATTCCATCTAGTGTTGGGATCTTTTTACGATATTTCATTTGAGGCCATATACATTAAGCGACAATGGAAATTTATCTAGTATATCCAGCATTTAAACTCGGACAAAACAACATTCTGTTTCGGATATTCACTTCAAAAGCGGGTGCTCGGGGGGGGGGGGGGGGGGGGGGGGGGGGCAGGGTAGGTAGACGGTAGCTTCTGTCCATTAACAGATTCAATCAAACCGTGCCTGGAATATTTATGATATTGCCGTCTTTGACATTCTTTAGGAATTCCTATTTTTCTCAACTGCAACTTGCGCCGAAACAATGTGAAATCATTTGCAATATTTGTACTTGAAATTATTATAAAACGGGTCGAATGTCTGTATAAAAGTAATGGAATATACAAAGTATCGTCATAATAAATAAGTCTACTTTTTAATCACGGGGAGGTGGAGAATATGGTAGCAATGGTCAAACGGGGTGTGACATGTGTTTAGAACAGAACAGAATTTTATTTACAGACTTATACACATGTACGTCGTCTTGTTAACAAAGGATTTGATTAAACATAGTCACATGGCATGCGAAAACATACAAATTATAATAAACTCTTTTAAATAAATAAATGATTAAAGCTAGATGACAATCTTTATGCAAGAAGATAATATCAATTTCAATTATGTTTAGAGAATATATTTTGATAACTTAATTAAAACAGTTTTATTTTGCGTTGAAAGTACATCTATAAATTTAAACATAGATGGTCTAACATTATAACATTTTTAAGAAACTGCGTTCGAAGACTGTTAAAACAAGGGCATACACATATAAAATGATATTCAGCTTCTACATGTATGTCAAATGTATCGAAATATAAACAATATCGCTGATCACGAGGTGTATTATTGCTATTGTATCTCCCAGTCTGTGTTTTTAAAGGATGTACAGAAAATCTTAATCTACAAAAATATTATCTATATTTACGAGGTAGAATATCAAGATAACTTTCATAACCAAAATTAAGCTTAAAATTATTGCTATGAAACAAAATAAGGCTACGTTCTAACGTAGCTGTCCATTTTTGTTTAAAAGTGTCTTTAACTCTACGTTAAAACATGATAGGGAACACTTTTTCATCAACACAATTTTCATTAAAAATTTCAGCAAAACCATAATTACACAGTAGCTTTTTAACATTTGAAACCCAATTGCTGTGTCCTTTATTACAATCAAATAAACCATCTTCATACACAATATTATCAGTGTTTTTTTTTTAACTTATTGTCAAAACTTGACAATTCTTACGTTACGAGTCACATACAACGGATAACGTATTCGTTCAAACATTATATACACATATTACACTCCATGTATTACATTCAAGACACATGGTGTTATTTGCAATCCGTTTTAACTCCAAAGTGATTATTAATACCGGTTAATTGGCGGTGTATTCCGAATGTCAGGACACCAAAAAAGTACTACCTAAAAAGTGCAGACCATAATAGCAGGCGTCACGGGTCTGTACTTGTCACATTGCTTTAGTCAATTGCTGTTAGCAGCTTAAACTTTAAAGGTCACACTTACAATCGATTGGTCGAGGCTGAATCGTTACAAATCATGTGTGATTAGTAGCCGGTCACTTACAGCGAGTTATTTACCGTTACTTAGTTAACTAGCTAGTTAGCTAGTTACTAGTAAGCTAGTTAGTTAGTTAGTTAGTTAGTTAGTTAGTTAGTTAGTTAGTTAGTTAGTTTATTAGTTAGTTAGGGAAACCTGTTATTTCGTGGGGTTTTTCTCCATTAAAGTCGTATATTTCAAAATCTGTGCTACTTCCTTCTGCATAAGTAAAGCAAAATAAAAAAGTCATCATTTATGTTTGTTAAACCTTCAGTTATGTTTTGCTTTCTAATTGTTTCATGTAGTGTTTCTTGATAATTACTGTTGATTCTTATCTCAGCAGATGATACTATCATATTATCAAGCATTTTACTTTAAAACTAATGTTGCTGATTTCTATTTCCATCCCAGGAACAAAAAGATGATTTCTCAGTGATACACACAGATTATGCCTACAATTTTACAAGATTTGAAATTGAACAAGCAAAATTGCAGAAGAAAGTATTTGTCCAGAAAATGTTTTAGAGGCAAAAATCTCACATTGTTTTCTATATTCATCTGATGAGATGTACCTATTGAATTCTTTGTGGAATGTAGTGCGATGTTTTCCCTTAAACTCCCAGGATCAGCAGTATATATCTCTTTTTTATCAGTTTGCTTTGTATACCAATTTAAGAATGAACTTTGCTTACTCAAAATGCTATCAATGGCAATGTTTGCTATTGACTCTTGTGTTGTTTCAGTAAATGTTAAGATAGTTCTCCTGAATAAATCTGTTTCGTCAGATACCAGTCTATTATCATGATGGCAACAGAATAAGTATGATCTGAAATGTGTCTATCTGAGGAACTTGTAGTTGAAACATATGTGTGATTAGAATTATTTTATCCCTACTATCGTAAGAGTCAATATTGTTTAATATGTATTTAAAAAAGTCAACATCAGAGTCATAAATTACAGTTGCATCAGGTAATACCACTGAGATGACACATTTTATGTTACAGCAGCATGATAAATCATCTAGATCAGCTACATTTGTTCTAAGATATACTTGGTGAATGAAAATTTAGACACATTCATTTCCTCTGATATATTATCTAAGTTGAATCTAACTCTTATATAATTATCATCCATTGTTACAACACGTCCCACTAGACCATGTACATGTCTTTCATTCAAACTTTTAAGAAGCATTAATGGGGCACCTATTTTTATTCCTTACCTTTTTTGGAACAGTAAATTTTATTAAGTAATGAATGTCTCCCATATCATCAGCTATCATCAGCTATAAATATTTGTAAAGGATTAACATTTTCCTTTGACCTATTGTTGTTAGTATTTTAGTTATTACATCAACATCTATGTTACGAGCAAAAAGTTTTACAACATTGTTTTAAAATTTAGGACTTAGTGGTCTAGATAAAATAGCATGAGTGAATTGGTTTCTTCACTTGGATTTCCTGTTTCCAGTTCATTATCACATGATCTAAGTTTTGCTTCTGCCTGTCTGTGTACATATCATAAATTAATGCGGTGAGGAAACATATCATTAAAGAAACGAGCCTCAAAACAGTACTGCCCTCTATCTCCATATAGCTCATCCTTTATAGAGGGCAGCTGGTTAAAATATCCACGAAATAGTGTCAATATAAATACATTATGGTTGCAATATTGTTACACATCATTTCGGGAAAATGTCGGAGGAAGATAATAATTTAAAGTTGTCTGAGAATCTAACACCGGGTGAACGATATAGAGAAGGGCCCGGTAACCAACCCGAGTGGATATCTGGATCAATCACAGCTGAGGAAAATGGTGGACTTGGTTACCAATCCGGAGGATATCCAGACTCTCAGGAACTGATGGTAAAGGTGTCAAACGAAAATTGAATACCAAGTCATACAGCGAAAAATACAAGAAATAGAAGTTGAGGAAGGAAAAAAAGCAGAAAGCAAATAGCCGCAAAATATTGTGTTCCGAAAAACACGTTATCGACTATCTGTAAAACAAGGACAGTATTAAGTCAAGTATGTATCCGGAGACATTGAGCATGATAGAAAAAATCACGAACAGCGAAATTTCCAGAAGTAGATGAAGCGATATTGAAATGGTTTGAAAATGCTAGGTCACAAAACATATCTATTGAAGGTAATGTTCTTCAGATGAAAGGAGGAGAGTTTGCCGAACAAATTGGATTCCCTAGTTTGGAATTTTAGATTTCTAGTGGCTGGGTCGAACGATTTAAAAATCGGTTTGGTATTGTTTCCAAAAAATGTCAGCGGTGAGTCAAACTCTGTTGACAAAACAGGTGAAGAGTTTGAAAACTGGCAATCCGGACTCCCCTCCATTTTGAAAAACTGTCGGCCTGATGGCGAATTCAATGCAGATGAAACTGCAATTTTTTATCATGATAAGACGCTCGAGTCTAAGACAAAAGCTTGCCAAGGTGGAAAAGTGAATAAAGAACGCTTAACAGCTATGGTTTGTGAAAACATGAGTGGCACTGAAAAATGTTCATTGCTTGTTCTAGGAAAATCAGAAAAACCTGGATGATTCAAAAACGTTTGCACCCTTCTCACTCAGTATAAAGCAAATAGGAAGCTTGGATGACTGCGAAATTCTTTAAAACGTGGTTCAGACGAAAAAAAATACAATGCAATTATGGCGTAAAATAACACTAGTCTAGTAATTTACAACTGCCTGGCAAAAAGATAAAAAATCTACATGCTACAGAGCTTGTCTTTCTTCCTCGTAATTCCACAAGTGTCACTCAACCTATGGACCAAGGTGTTATAAAAAACCTTATAGTGCACTATAGGAAGCAGGTTGTAGCTAAAAAGATAAAAAGCAGCTGATAACAAAAGTACTTCAATATTTCTGTCCTACAACGCTTTACATTTACTCAGACAACAGATGTTGAGTCTGAAGATGAAGCTGATGATGATATTCCTTTGAATCAGCTCGCTAGCATCCTTGTCACAAGGATGTCAATAAACGATTACGTTAACATCGACGATGACCTTTAGACAACTGAAGCAATGTCTGTTAATGACAGATTGTCTGAATTATTGGAGTCTCGCTCAGTAGACGATGAATCTGACAATGACGATACAATCGTATCCACCAATCCAACACCGGCAAAGATTTCTACAAAACAGGCGACTGAGGCATGTGACACAATGCGAGCATTTCTTGTATCCATAGACAACAACGACCATATCATTTCCATATTCGATGACATCGAGCGATATATTTCAAAGAAACACCTAGCAGCCAGATGCCGAAAACAAACGGACATTATATCATTCTTTAAGAAAAGTGGTTAAAATGTGTGCTGTCATTCAAATAAACTTTACTGCAAGTGATATCAGTTTGTAAACTTGCTATCGAATAAGCAGTAAATTAAATAAACGTTAGAAAACAATGTTTTTTGTTAACTGGTGTATAACTGAATAAATATCACTATGTGTCTTAAACACATAGTACATAAATGCTGTATTTCCGTTGGTAGACATCAACTAAATTATGTAACAAATTGTTAATTTTTATTATAAGGATTGACACAAGATAGTGAAACATCGTACTTATTTGACTTAAAAGGTATGCGCAGGTTCAAACCCTCATACGTCTATCTAGACATTTCGTTATCTCGATATTTCTTTTTTGACGGTCCCGAAGACTTCGAGATAACGAGAACCTGCAAAAATGCTCAACATTTTCTTATTTTCTTCAACTAACCATTGACACTTGGTCAATTAATAAAGTGTTGGTGTGCCCTGTTTTTAACTTTGTCTCAGTAAACCTTTCATCTGTTTCAATCAAATTAACCAACTCTTTATTCCTCAAGACAAATTTGTGCAACTTTGTTGCACCTAAACGTTGGTATTGTAGACAAACTTTACCGGTAAAGCAGGTTAATGATACACTTTTACCTTTAGATCTAAGAGTTGTAACGCATTCCTTGGCAGTAAATGTATTGCCAGTTCCAGCTTGACCAGTTATATTATATTGTTACCTTTTAAAATATAGTCTAGACAACATTTCTGCAATTCATTCGTTTTATTTCATTTAAGGTAAGTAAACATTACTGTCTTCCTTATCATTCTTGAAAGAATCGAGCAAAGTTAAGTGAATACCATTCATGTAGTCTGTTTTACTATTTAAATTTGGTGCCAAAGTAAGTAAACATGACTGGTTTCACGTTAGTGTGGTAAAGCGAACGAGAAACAGGAGAACCATATCCGGAGCGGTACGGCTACCGGATTTTTCCTGACCGTTGCGGATAAAAATGGCGACTGAGTTACCTTGTGTTTTTTTAGTTACATCGGAAAAATAACGGTTTTAGAAAAGAGACATCTACGTTAAAAAAATTGTTCCAGTCAATTATGTTTCAGTTCTACAAACCTCTCAAAGGATTTTTTAATACCAAAACCAAGAGCCTATGTATTTTTTTTATAAATATAGTACTAAATGTATTGGTAAAGTTTTTGGATTGGATTTAAAATCATTCGATGCATGACAAAGTTACAGTCCGGACAAAAGTGTGTAACATAAACTCTTATTGCGACAATGTGAAACTTCAAAATGATAGTGTGACCTTGACCTTTGAATACTATTTTGTATTGGACAAACTTTATAAGATAATATTTTCGTGCTCCGGAAGGGAGGCATATTAAAATTGCACCGTCTTTCTCGTCTGTGTGTGTGTGTCCGGACTGTAACTTTGTCATACATCGAGAGATTTTAAAATAACTTGACGCAAATGTCAACCACTTCAAGACGATGTGACGCGCCCAAGAACCACGTCCCTACCTCAAAGTTCAAGGTCACAATCATTTTGAGGTTTCACATTATCGCAATAAGAGTTTAATTGTACACACTTTTGTCCGGACTGTAACTTTGTCGTGCATCGAATGATTTTAAAGTAACTAGGCATAAATTTCTACCACACCAAGACAATGTGTCGCATTCAAGAATTACGTCCCTACCTCAATCATCAACGTCACACTAACATTTTGAAGTTTTACATTACCACAATTAGATTCAATAGGTACACACAATCGTGTCCTGGTTTTAACTTTGTCATACATTGAAGGATTTTAGAATAATTTGGCATAAATGTTTACCACATAGAGACAATTTGTCGCGTCCATGAATCACATCCCTACCTCAAAGGTCAAGTCATACTAACATTTTGAAGTTTCACTTTATTAAGAGTTTATAGGTACACACATTTATGTCCGGATTGTAACTTTGTCATACATGGAAGGATTTAAGAATAACTTGGCATAAATGTCTACCACATCAAAACGATGTGTCGCGGCTAAAGCTCATGTCTGTCTGTCCGACCATGTGTCCCCAATTACACAACAAGCATGTCCAGACTGTAACTCTGTCATGCATTCAGGGATTTTGAAATAACTTGACACATAAAGTCAAAGGACACAGGGGAAAGGGAAAGGAGACCCGCAAAAGGGTAGGGGTAATAAAAAAAACTAGGAACTAAGGGGAAGAAACTTTCCGTAGACGAGAAAAAAAACAAGATTGCATTTGAGAAAAATGCTATGCCACCGCATTAATACCTAAGCTCTAGGCCTTTTGGGCATTTACAAGAAGGTATTTTAAGTTTTTGAAGCCTTGTACCTTGTACCTACAGACAATAAGATTTTTTTATTTTTTACTATATGTATATATTGAAAATCAATGACCCCCGGGGCGGGGGCAATTTTGACCCCAGGGCTATAATTTGAACAATCTTGCTAGAGGTTCACTACACAATGTTTCATGCAAAATATCTAACCTCTAGCATTTGTCAATTGCTAGAAGAAATTTTTTTAAAGTTTTTACTATATACATATAACGAAAACCAATGACCCCCGGGGCAGGACCGATTTTGACCCCAGGGCTATAATTTGAACAATCTGGGTAGAGGTCTACAACACAATGCCTTATGCTCTAGGCCTTTTGGGTCTTTACAAGTTGGTATTTAAACTTTTTACTATATGTACATATAGTGAAAATCAATGACCCCCGGGGCGGGGCCGATTTTGACCCTAGGGCTATAATTTGAACAATCTTGGTAGAGGTCTACCAGGCAATGCCTTATGCAAAATATCTAAGCTCTAGGCTATTTGGGTCTTTACAATAAGGTATTTTAAGTTTTTACTATATGTACATATAGTGAAAATCAATGACCCCTGGGCAGGGCCGATTTTGAACCCAGGGCTATAATTTGAACAATCTTGGTAGAGGTCTACCAGACAATGCCTTATGCAAAATATCTAAGCTCTAGGCCTTTTGGGTCTTTACAAGAAGATTTTTTAAATTTATTCTTATAATTCCTTTTGGTTGCCATGGCAACCAGATTTCTGCATGGAATGAAATTCTTTGAACAACTTTGGAAGCCCTTCACCCAAGGATCAATCCTGCCAAGTTTGGTTGAAATTGGACTATTGGTTTTTCACAAGAAGATTTTTTACGTTCACTATATAATCTACATAACAATGACCCGGGGCGGGGCCGATTTTGACCCCAGGGCTATAATTTGAACAATGTTGGTAGAGGTCTACCAGACAATGCCTTATGCAAAATATCTAAGCTCTAGGCTATTTGGGTCTTTACAATAAGGTATTTTAAGTTTTTACTATATGTACATATAGTGAAAATCAATGACCCCGGGGCGGGGCCAATTTTGACCCCAGGGCTATAATTTGAACAATCTTGGTAGAGGTCTACCAGACAATGCCTTATGCAAAATATCTAAGCTCTAGGCCTTTTGGGTCTTTACAAGAAGATTTTTTAAATTTATTCTTATAATTCCTTTTGGTTGCCATGGCAACCAGATTTCTGCATGGAATGAAATTCTTTGAACAACTTTGGAAGCCCTTCACCCAAGGATCAATCCTGCCAAGTTTGGTTGAAATTGGACTACTGGTTTTTCACAAGAAGATTTTTTAAGTTCACTATATAATCTATATAACACACACACACACGCACGCACGCACACACGCACGCACGCACGCACGCACGCACGAACGCACACACACACACACACGCGCACACACACACACACACACACAAACAAACACACACACAAACAAACACACACACACACACACACAGGTGAATCGCTATATGCCAAACACAAACAAACACACACACACACAGGTGAATCGCTATATGCCACCGCATCGCAGATGCTGTGGTGGCATAAAAACAACAGGACACAAAAGTGTCACCAAAACAATATGAAACAACAAAGACGTACATTCTGAAGAACACAGACGGGCGCCTCGGGAGTTTAAACCGGTTAATGGTGCATCAATCCTTAATCTTAGCCCCACCTATAAACGAGACAGTGTAAATAAAATGAATCCCCGCCAAGTGAAATTCTAACATTTGTCATTGGTACAAAAGGTTATTTAAGTAAAACACCAAAACGATCATGTGGAAACATCTAAAAGTAAACCCAATGACCATAACAAAAGTACTCAATGTCTTAAAGGAAGCCAGATCAACAAGAAGATCACCTACAAGGGCCCGACGAAGCAAGACAGAAGTCGAACAGGGCTTCAAGGACTGTCCATCATAGATTCTCCTACCTGGTCCGTTAGATGTAATCAAAAGAGGAAAGCGTAGCTGCCAATTGCAACTGTAAATGGATTGAACACTAAGCATGCGATATGTTTTAGTAGGGTCATAAGTTTACTTAAATTGCCACTATTCTTGAAAGTTTTAGGCACAAACAACTTCGTTTTGCTGTGTGTTCGTGTTTTGAAAATACGCAAATTCATGTAATATATTTAACAAAGCAGATAAATTTTACAAATATTAGTGATGTTTATAAAGTTTATGAGGTTTAATTTAATTTTTAAAGAAAACTGATCACAGCTTTATACGTTGCTGTAATTCAAGAATTTCATGGTTTCGCCTGAAAGCATTCTCTATTTACACTTGTTTACTAATTATGTTTAACAAGAAATGGCATTTCAATCAATGGAATGAGATTTATACGCGTCTCACATTAATAGAATACTATTAAAACTCTGTATTCTGTTGTCATTGATGTAATAAAGCAAGTTTCTATTTCTATCATCTCAATGAAAAGAGAAAACATAGACATCAATTTGAACTCACATGAAGAAGATGAAAAAATATGTTTCTTCATGGGTTCACGGTAGAATTGTGAGTAGTTATGTTTTGCTTAATTAAAAAAATCGATGTTGTACAGAATAAATAGATGAAACCAAAGCTGCAAATGCCTTATTCTAACATGTACAAAACATGTTGCGACGAAATGTTGCGAAACACTTTTTGTACCAAACGCTTTCACATCAAATATCTTAACACTAGATATAACTATACACCAATTTCGGGAAATGTTCAAGATATGTACTAACTGAATATCGCATAGTTAAGATATCTTAACTTGCAATTACCACTATCGTATATTTACAGACCCAATCAAACGGAACATTTAACATTTAAAATTTTGCCGCTTTTTTGTGGATTAATTTTGTTTGTGTCTATTTTGTTATGTACTGTTTAGAGCAATGTACTAATGCTTATGCTGATTTGATACAATGAACATGAAAAGCAGCAGTACATTAAAAAGCAAGAGCTACCTTATTTTGTACAAAGCATTGCAAAATAATCTAAATATTTTAGTTCATGATATTAGACTAAGTTGTTTTATGCTTTTCAGTCAATTACTGATTTATCCGTGGAAAATATCATAAGAATAATATTTCACAATGAAAATTATCAAAAATCATTTTACACTTTTCAATGACGAAACTACTTTTTTAAGAATTACACCATGTGGGACCTCAATTTTATTTTTGCTGACAATTCCAACAATTTCAGGCTGTTAAGAGAAAAGTAAAGCTGTAATTGATAAATAAATTAAATGTCAAAAGAAATTAAAAGAAGAAGATGGCATATGGGCATATGGGCATATTTAAGTATCTAACGAGAAATGCATTATGAAAATTTGAAAAGCAATGACAGCCATCAGCCCGAAGAATAAGTTAACAACCAAGCGTTCGTAAGGCAGCATTTCAATCCTAGCCGCCTTTTGAATGTTTACACATCTGTCAACACTTTTATTGTCTCTTATAATCCTCAAATAAGTTTTCTTCTTTTTTAAAAACGTGTATGACTAACAAATCCAAATGATATTCTTCTGAATCAAACTCAATTATTCTCCTCCCGTGAAATACACAACTTTCAAAAAGGTGGCCGCTAACAATTCACGGAGCCAGGTCTAATATAAATTCGCAGTAAGTAACAGAAATATGGATTGATGGTTGGGCTTTTCTCTCCAACAAGAATTGTTTTTATCATTTAAACAATTAAACAAAAATAATAAAAAGAATAATTTCACCCCATTTAACGTTGTTTGTCGCATTTATTTTTCAGCCCAAGGCTTCTTGTATTTAATGAGAAATTCGACTAAATGAGGCTCTCAATGGGGGAAATAAATTAATTATATATTGATTATATATATTATATTAATGTTGATATTAAGGAAATTTCGTTTTAACTTGTTTTTAAGCGCTAAATGAAAAGAAAAATTGTTTGTTTGTTGTGGAAGATGTAATTTTACTTCATCTCGTGAACTTTGAAAACAGTATTCTCACGATGGCTACATCAATCGTGAGAGTACTGTTTTAAAGCCTACTCGATGATATAGAATTACATCCTACACATAAACAAACAAATATCCTCAATATAATGTTCGTTTTCGTACTTAGTATTCAGATTTTTATTCTCTCGCTGAAAACATGAGAATTTCATTTGTGTTTGAAAAATAAAATATTAAGCCTTAATTTATATAATGTCACAGTGTTTCAACAGGAAAATGACTACATTGCATAATAGCAAATTCAATGTTTTATACAAGAAAATCAGATGGTAATTCAATTATTCCACAAGCAACATAACTGTAGGGTAAATATGACATTATAAATCAGATGACGCACTGAAAGCTTGTGTAAGATATAAATACTTGATCAAATGAATGATATTGAATGACTTGAATATCAAAAATTATGAATGAAAATTTATAATGGAATCGCCAACGGTATTTTCAATAAAACATATATTTCTCCGTGACATTTCACTCGTAAAACACCACTTTGAAAACTTGATATTTAACACATGCACTAAACAATACCTTTGTGTACTTAGAATTATTTCTTAATACAAAATACTTGTAAACCAAAGCAAGAGATTGTCATTCACTGAAAGTATTAGGTCGATGATGCTGGAAAATGAATGATACTACCCACGCCTCTAAGCTTCGCTCTAAACATAATTAAATATTTTAAGATGAAAATGGTGTAAGTTTGAACTTTGATACATCTGTAGAGGTTTTCATGCAGGGGCTAATCATTGAACACATAATGTGATACGTTCGTGAATTTCCATGAAAAGCGGCATATGGTCCACAATTAAAGACAATTTGCGGAAATATAACAAAACGGAATTTTGAAAACGGATTAGAGAATATGAATTAAGCCTGCCTTTCATAGCCAAGGCCCTTAAAAAGAAGGGAAATTAAATACTATACAAGTGGTATACTTGAACCATCCAATCAGGAAAAAAAGACCAAAACAGAAGGAATTTACGCATCGCAAACATGCACACACATCAACGATCTTGAATTATCGAAAATATAACATCTCTGATGAAACGCACGAAAGGACTTTACGGCATCAACACTACAAAAATAAAACTAATGTGACTCCTAAGTCTTAGGTTATTTATCTTATTTTACGACACGTATAAATCACCTGATTTTTAAAAATTATTGACTCGAAATTCTTTTGACACGAAAACATTTAGCAATCGTCATGGTGATAATTGGCACTTTATTATTTTATTGTAGCGATGAATAATTAAATTGCTGTAAAATCGCAAAAAAAAAAAAATATTTAAAACAAAATGCAATGCTTTTAACACTGTTCAATGATAGCGAGACGTCGATAAATCTAATAAATCTTTCCATAAGATAAATACCACATAGATAAGCTAAGATAGTTAATGAGAAATTTTCAGATATTTTGAATAAAACAAGATAAAATGTTCATTTTAATCATTATTCAGCTACGACACCCCTGATTGTAATCCGGGCGTCTTTATTCAATTAATCTCAAAGTATAAAAAGCCGACTATCTCTGGCTCGAAATAAGTACAAGTAATGTTTGTGTTCCCAATTTTGGTTGTATGAGAATAAAATTACAAAATAATTTAAGTTTGAATATCTCTGATTTTATTCCAGAACACAGAAGTCGGATACGTAGTAAGCTCTAAACAAAATTAACAGCATGATTATAAGAATCTACTTTGAGAAATATGATACAAGTAAGTAGCTATTGAAGCATGATAAAACTTAAAACCATAGTAATTCCATTATTATAATAGATCTCGGTTCTGCTCATCTAGTTCAAAGACAATCATTCATATCAAAGTATCGTTAAACTTGCATATTCCTGTTATACGAAATTGGGTTTATCAGCCTATTTTGTCATTAGAAAGAATGAAACTTTAATATCATTGTAATGTACATTAGGAAAAGAACACACTAAAAAACAAAAACACACTATCATTCTTCTTTGTTTACTCGTAGTACTCTTTGTATATTGATGTCGTTTGCGTATCATTGAATCAAGACTTTATGCATTTAATATCGATTTGTATGATCTAGTGTTAAATTAAAATCTTTGGTTGCTACTGGTGATAACAGTCTTTTACTAACCAGTAGATAGTATGACCAGTCTGATTAGACTTTTTACACCTTGGTTTGTAACACTAAAACATAGATTGTTATATGTCAATTATTGGTGTTGTTTCGAATAAAAGGTTTCTTTACTCATTATGTAATTATTAAGAATAACACTGATATCATTAGAAAAAGCAATAAAATAAAACCTTAACAATTAAAATCAATGTAATAGTTTTTTGTATTCATAACTTAATGTCATGATTCAAACAACGTAACAGTTTAAAATATATGGCCGTATATAAACAGTTGTCTGCAATATAACCCTCGTCTAGCGGCTTGGGTTATATTTACAAACAAAAGTTTAGATAGGGCCATATTACCTGTCAAAAAAATCTTTATAACTAATAATTTATATATATATTATTCCTGCAAATATTCATAAAGGAAAATATATTTCATTGAAAAATATTATTGTCGATTCTTTTGATTATATTATTTGAATCAGAATGTATAAATTTTTTATACGGTAATTTCAATACGTTTTTCAATTAAGAATTCTACGCTTCTTGACAAGACCAGGAAGAAATATTTCAAAGTGTACATATATATGTCTGCTACATTCCTGTAGCCAATAATATCTTATCTGTGCATTCATTTGGTTAACAATCTGATTTCCATGGATAGATACAATCACTTTCTGAGTTAAGTAATCAGTTGTATGCTGGAACTCTGGAGCTCTATATATGTAGGTCTTAACAATATTAACAAATAAAAACAAAATCGAAGAAAAAACAACAAAAAAAAGAAGAAAAAACAACAACAAAAAAAACGAGCAAAGGGAGAGTTGTCTCGTTTAAAGGAATAAAAAAGAAATATTTAAACAAAGTGTGTGGACATTTAATATAACTACTTTTTGAAACAGAAAACATTAAACTATGAAATATGTATTTCTTTTAAATGTGAATAAACGTTCAAATGGATAATAATTTAGTTTTGTGATATTTAATAGAATGACTTTGGTTTAAAAGCTTTATGTTGTAACATTGCTGTCGAAACATGGATAACAATACAGAAGAAAACCTTATCGGAGAAAGTTTATGACGTGTTTTTTTTTCGCGCACAACTTTATGTTGATTAAAAAAGACCAAACATGAACAATACAACTTTAATAAGTGATGGTTTGCCTTATTTAAGGAACTCTGACATCGTACTATTAATAGCTTGCTTTGGATTCTGCGCAATCCTCACCATGCTAGTGATTGGGCAAAGGAACTCAAATGACACAGATATTACGGAAACGAATGACGAAAATATGGTTCAACTTCCGATATTTCTAAAATGGAATACAAACGAGGATGAAGCAGAATGTACGCTTGAATGACAAAAATAGTTAAGATTGCTTATATTCATACGTGAATACATGAATTTATCAGTTGATAATATAATTTTATTTTATTAAAATATGTTCACATGTTTCGATGTGTTTAGTTGTATTTCTTTGTACAATTAGCATTAAAAATACTACTAAATATACTACTCAAGGGAGAATAAAATAATTCTCAAATGTTATTTTTACCATTACAAAATACCATGTAGTTGCCTAAAACTCCAATGAATAATGAATTGATAATAAACTATATACAAAACATCATAAAAAGTACAACATTAACATGTATTTGGTTTAAACATATTTATTTAAGCTCGATTGCGAAACAAGTTCTTGCAACTTATATTAATCAACATGTATTTGTACCCTTAATTTGATGATTTGAGATGTTTCAATTCTTTCATTGAGAGAATATGATAGTATTAGAATTTATATCGGGTTATACTTATCAATTATTCGCATTTGATGTCGTGCAATTTCTGTGTATCACGCTTTTTAGCTAGGATATTTAACAAGATTTATATGTTATATTACTCTTTTAATGGCTTATTGCCATTTACTTGATTGTTCTATGTTTTACATAACATGATAACATACAAATCTTGTTAGACGATTTATATAATGCGAATGATCAAACAGCCCAGCATTGTTAATATAGAGAATACCATGCTAATGTCTGATATTACAAAAGAAAATCAGGCAAGGTTAATCGTCCCGAGCCCTGAAACTTATTATGATATCAAACACTTGTTTTGTATTTAATTTATCATGTTTATAATTTTACATGCATTTTTTTTCTTTTTATTTCAATTGAAACAAAACATGTCAAGAGCCTCCCGAGTTCATGCCGGACGGAGTAATATGCCAAGGGCAATATCTATGAGAAATATGCCCAAATGTTTAAGTCAAATGTAAGAGAGACTTTGATATCTAAAATATCTATTCAATTCAATGTTTATTACATGTTGTTTAATTTTTCAAACTTGTAAGTTGTGAAAATATTCCATTCTCGTCATTTTATTTCTATACGTATTGATGAGGTGTTTGATAAATCTGACGGTGACTGATAAAGCTAAATTTATCAGGCGTGTACTTTTTCAACTGAAATCAATGTAATAACATGATATATTTCTTAAATTTGATATACAATAGATGTAAATAATGCAAAGTCTAAAAGGTATACTTGTATATTATTGACTAATCTTATCTCATATGTAAAAATGATGTTACGTAAGGTATTCACCTTTTCAGTTCCAAAAAGTTGAATTTCCTGAAATAGAGCGCGGCTTTTCTTTGGCCATCTGTATCCTCCTGCTTCGCGTGTCTTTAATTAGGGAAAGAAGAATACCAAGGGAAGTGTCTTTAAATTGTATGCAATGATATATGTATATGAAAACCCTGGTAGCTTAACAGGCCATGTAAAATGAATAATGTATTATTTATAATGATGCAATTGATACACGTATCTATCTGCAAATTATATGATTCGACGTTTTTAAATGATGTATGTATCTATCTTGTGTACAGTGTTTGTCCTTACGCATGATCCTTGATGCTAAACGTTTACATTCTACCAAATTGAAAAAAAAAGAAATATTCTTACAATTACAATCTTGTTTATACAAAAAACAGCTGAAATATATGGTACTGCTGTGGGAGAGGTTCACACTAAAGGTCTAATTACATATCCAGCTTCTATTTCCATTTGAAATTCAGCATTTTTATTTCATTTTTTACTAGTTGAGAAACCGTTTACAGTGAGAACCTCATTTTCAATAGCGTTCACATAGGAGACAGCGTGTTGGTGATTCCAGCTAAATCTTTTCCTCCATTCACAATGTCGTAGCCTCATCTCTCATATCACTAAGACATTGGGCAATGTTTAGAATCTATATACTTCAGCCTCTCTCTTTACCCTTCTGTACAAGTAACTGTATCTACAGTTATTCTCCATCAAAGACTTATTAATCGATACCCTTTTCTTGAGAACATCTTACATGACACGCTTTATTTCTCTTTAACCTTCACACATTTCGAGCTGATCTAACCACTGGGCTGTTTCCAGATGATATCTTAAATGTCATGAGAAAAACATTTTTGCGGGGGGATCCGTGACGTGACGACACATTTCTAGTTAATAGATGTCTTTTACATTATTGCATTGCATTTTTAAAATGCGTTCACTACATTGCATGGTGAAAACGTTATAAAGAAATACCGCTTCTGCAAATATCGTTTTGTTTAAAATGCTATCTATTTAAGGAAATTATATTCTGTCAGCGTGGCTATTCTAATACAATTCATTGATATTAAAACGTGTTTGCAAATACTTAAGAGCATAGAAATTATGATTTATCATTGACAGATATTTATTCATTTAAGTTGAATCAGTATTGTATTCCAATCCAGGCGAGCTGGTTGTTCCACCTGAAAAATCGCGCCAATGTTCTATTTTCTTCTTGATGTAATACGCCAAATTCATTGCTTTCATTTCATAATTTTAAGCAAATCTGAGAGTTTTGTTAAAATTAAAATAGGTGGTGTATATTTGATATAGTTCTTTGCTTTAGCAATATTATTTTGGAAAATATCTAGTGTTTGACAATGAAATTTTTGTATAAAAGAAATCAAACTTTTTAAAATATCTCTTAGACTAATTTTTATATTATTTTCTGAATGTGACTTCTGTATGTTACAATATTTGTTAAGTTTGAACTAGTGCATATATACACATGAGTCATGTATATTTATAGGATGTAAGTTAACGTTCATGGCCTTAGCTTCCAAAGACCTATAAAACGCCACGAAATGAAATTAACAGTTCGGGAACAGAAATTTTTATCAAATTTTGCAACGGTTTACATATCACGCCTTCAATATCCCATGACAATATCAATGACAATATCTTTGTTTTGTAAAGAGACGTATGGTGTCTTTTTAACATGCAATTTGTTAATATATTTAGGAGGCGGAAACAGGAATTTTATAAACATCTTGAACAAAATTTTGTTCATGATAGTGGGAATTTCAGAGGATGAAATGCTGAAAATAAAACAAATTAATTATTTATTCAGCGTAAATACTGAACTACATTCTTCCATTAAAGCAATTACAATGCCGCAATAATTACTTTATAAATGTACCTGTTTAATTACACACCACACACATGAGAAATTATTGAATTGAAATAATAATACCTGACCTTTTCAAACAGGAAATAGGAATATTTAAATGCTATAAAAAAGATTATTAAAAGTAACAAAATAACATTAATAATTGAGTCATAATTTTGTATGAAACTCTGACATTGTTCAATTTTATAGCGTGTTTTCCTATAAATGCACGTCTTTTATGAGCTACGAACATTTAAATATTAATTGAATCCAAATTGAGATTAAGTGCAGATGGTTGAATGAAGCTTGTAAACGTACATTTATGTAATTGTTCTATACTTGTGTAGCCCAATACCAAATTTCATAAGCATGAGTATTATACGAACGAGAAGATTTGTTTTTAATTGTGATCAATGTAATTATGGTTTCCTTAAATCAATTTACATTGTTTCAGCCTTGTTGCATTAAAAAATTAATTAATATTCAATGAAAAATTGATAGCCATTTGTCAACATAATACATTTGCTTTTTTACTAATTCCAATTACCATAAATCACTCACACTCAAACGGTTGTTTTAATTTTCAATTTTTAAGAGCAGTAAGTCAACGATTATTATATAATATTTTTTCTTTTTTCAAAATACTAATGTTGTTATAATTAGTATATGATCTACACAACGTATTTTATAGATATGACCAATATTTTAGTGTCCCTCGCTCCTCAAGTGTCTAAAACGTTATGAAATGTTACATGAACATATGAAATCACTCACGATGATTTCTTTGAAATTACCAAAAGCGTTGGGTTTACAAAGTCTCAAGATATCTAGTACTAACTGATAGATCCTTCCCAGCCATTTTTGCGACGGACGCGCCCTCAGGCGCGTTCAGAGCTAAGTCATCTACATGGGAATTCGTTGGCTACAATCGCGCAGTGTGTCCTAAACCGATTAACAGCCCAAGAAATAGTACATGAATTTGATCCTTCAAAACTCCCATACTTTGTCGGGATATCTTAAAATCTTCCATATTTAGCCTTTTCAATTTCAAATTAAGTTATCCAAGTTAAAATATGAACGTATATTATTGATAAAAACGTTGTAGTCCCGTAGTATTATTGCGCAATATGCAAATTACTGCCGAAACGATTTACCGCTGTCGAAAAAGTAGGACAGCAAATTATACTACAATAAAGGTGTAACCTCTGAGTTCCAAGACATTATTAGTAGGAAATAAATATTTCTTCATTATACAAAACATTATTATTAACAAATCGAAAGTTAATCAAAAGTTTTTCGTGACTCTAGGATAACTCGCGCATTAATAAAAGAAGAACTATTTTCATGACTCATACCGCGGGTTTAGCTGAATATTCAGCAGTTATTAATATCTTAGATACAGTACAATGGTTAGTATAAATATCTATTTTTGAAAATGCATGTAAGAAGAGAGTTTAATTTTCAACACTTGACCGTCATGTAGTCTTTCATGGTAAGGAAGTTATAATATCAGTTCTTCTTCCGATTCTTGTGGTTTGTTGACATATTTTTCTAGGTCATGATATGAGTTAACCTTCGCTATTCTAAAAATAGATTCTGCTTCACCTGTTCTGATTTTTGGACAGGCGATTAGGGAGTACACATTATACATGTAATAAACCAATACTTTTAGAAATTCTATACAATTGTAAGAAGCAAACAAGTTGAAAATGGAATTTAGTGTGAAATTGAAAAGGACAACTAAACACTGTAGTGCTTAAGTGACATTTAAATTAAAATAAAAACGATGTGCTCTGGCCTCTACATCTTTACCTTGTAAATAAAAAAAAAAACTTAAAAATACACTATTAATTGCTGATGATTTTAACCAAAATTTTTTTAATGAGACATAAAAAATACAAATGACTTATATTTTATTGTCTATATGCCCACTATGATATAACACGAAGCAATTCTAAATAGCATTCTCGAATATATAATGTATAATGTATTAATTTATGTTTGAAGTTTATTTGCCTGGTTTTATTTTAGAAATATTTCGTTAACAGTTCTTTTTTTATTTACATATCATTTCTTCGAATAAATCAAGTTTGACCAGAGTTTTTAGGCATAAATTTCATTCTGTATTTAAGTGCTTGAAGGTAGAAAATCTGAATTATATCAGTTTGGGACACAAAATATATTGCTCTACAAATCTCGAATTTGTATGGAACGAATTTTCTCTGTTATATATTTTGTGTTTTGTGTTTTGTTTTGTTTTTTCTAAAAGAAGCCTTAATGTCTCTCCGGTTGCATGCCCGTCGCATTCAGTGCTGCAGCACTTTGATTACTTTTGTCGGCTAAAATACACTGTAAGACACAGTTTTCTATTTCTTAACATAAAGTCGGTTCGTCTGTTAAGCTGTTTAATCGTAAAATAATAGGCATAAAAACCAGATAAAACAAACAACAACGAATAGTGTAGATATAGTTTCACTTTCGCTTGTATAACACAACCTGCATGTTCCAGTAAAATAACAAAACTCAGCTTACTGTAGAACGCACTTTATGATAAATGCTACCAAGGGATCACACTTTATCCAGATTTTTTGTAATTAAAGTTTAGATGAAAAAGACTTACAAATTATATCTTATCAAATTTCTAAAAAATATAATCTACTACCCTATTATTTCTAAGAAACAGATGAGCAAAAAGGAAGCTGCGATTAAGAAATATTGCTTTGAGAGATAGACAAATCTATATTTTTGCAACTTTAATAGCAAATGTTAAATATTTATGTGCAAAACAGACAAATGATATTTTTCTCTTGTTTTAGAATTATAAATTCCACGACAAAGATCACGATGGATGTGTATGTCCAGTAACACAGGTTATACATAAATGTAAAAATAACATTCGAAAATAATGCTGAATCCGTGCAAAGCTATATATATAATATCTAAAGTAATATTTTAACCTTTAAAGATAGATCATTCGAGAAAATGATGTCGGGACTACCTACTGTTTTTAAGTGCGACTTTAGTTTCGTATCAATTAGTATTAATTAATACATTGTACAATAACGCGTTTAAATATTTTTATATATAGTATACATTGGACTCTTGCCAAGTTACTAATGTCATATTATACATAAAAGAAACTGATAAAATATGATATAGGCATTTTTGTGAGGTAACCAGAGTTGCGGAAATGAGTAAATCGGCATTAAATTGTAAAATTATCAGTCATAGTTTTCTTCTGATGTCAGTGTAATATGACATGAGTAGTTGGCTAATGAGCAATGTAAAAAGCAATAATGTAACATATACGTAATTGAATTAATACAAATCCACGGAAATTGCTTTAAACACCCTAGCCAGGTCGACATCTAACCAGTGTTATAGAAATAAAAACACTTTCCAGGAAATAAATATTTAATAGGGTAAAACCATAATGTCTCAGCAACTGTATTCGCTAATTAATTCTTATAATCTGATTTTCTATCAAACATAGTGTTTAATTTACTTAGCAAGGTGATTGTTTGGCAATAGAATTGCACAATTCTCCATTGCTTTCGCACGATATACGATGGAGAAGTCAGATTTATGTCTTTCTACCATTTGTTAGCAAAAATAAACATGTCATAACAACAAATTTCAAAATTGTTTTCCTGGATGAAACTGATTTAGCTTTTGCCTGTCTTGGCAATTATATTTAATCAAGAAAGAAGTATACCAAATTAAACTCATACATGTACAAAGGAAAAGTTTTGTTAAAGAATGTGAAAAAAAAATGTTGAACATAACCCCTGGTAAGAAAGGTATTACAACAACTAAGCCGTTGAAAAAATGTTTAAAAAAACAACACGGATACTGCGACATGTCTGAGCAACATTTCACAAAAACATATCTCTAAACAAAAGAACACATATCAATGTTAAAGGGATACTCAGGCAAAATAATGGCAAAAATATAAAAATGATTTTCTGTACTCAAATCACCCTAAAATGACATTTCTTAAAGTCCCAACATGAATTTCTGTATAAATTCTATATATTTTGGGTTTGAAGTTTAAATATATCTATATATGTTGAACGAAATTTTGACGCAAACAGAATCACCGAATAGTTTAAAAACAAGTCATGCGATTTGAACAAACCTTGGAAGTTACAATAACAAATATTGTGGATATTGTATGATTGAAACAAGTCTAAGTAATTGATTTGACATGTTTTTTAACGTTTCCAGAGTACAGAGTGACAACTATTGTGAAATTTTAGCGCTCTAACCTGACCCACGCGGGTCAAGTTAGGAAAACACCATTTTATTTTTTATATGGAGAAAAGTTTTGTTCCTTTGACTGTTTAGTGTATTCATTTTGAGGACATTTACAGAATAATAAATGAAAATTTCAAAACTAAGAAATGAAAATTTTGCCTGTGTCTCCTTAAATCTATTGTGATTCAAATTAAATGGAAGCGAAGGAATCTTATTCATTAAAGGATCGATACCCAACAATGGATAAATAGCAAGGAAACAGATCCTTTGTCGTTAAGAGTTTCTATCTACAAGCTGTTTTGTGAAAAAAAAACTATCTATTAACAAGAAATTGATAACATGAGTGTAGTTATTCTTAGACACTCGATAATCATTAAATCGTATTTACAAATACTTTTTACCGTCGAATAGTCAATTTAGAAATGACAATGTTTCATCAAGAGCAATTTTTAAGCATTCATCTGTAAGTCAAATCAATACTGATATTATAACAGAACAATAATGTATAATAATTCTATCGACAACATGTGAAAAAGTGAGGTCTTCAGGTCGTTCATATTCTGTGGATTTCGTTACTTTCAATATAATAATTTCCAGGAAATCTGATCATTTATGAAACATAAAACATGTAACATGTGGATGGTCTTCATCTAAATGCGGCAAAAATCTGACATATTTAATTAGTTTTCTAGTATGTATACAAATGGCGCAAACGTGTCACATTGAAGGTTCCAATGATAAACGCAGTATGAACATATTTCATCTTATAATTATTTCAAAATTAACAATTATACCAGTTCATGTTAAATGAACTATACTTGGGTTCCTACTAGGGGGCGCGGACGGTCTACCGTCTATAAACAAGCTTAATTAAATCAATCATGCAACATCTTTAATTTTGCCGTGTTTTTCTTTCTTTAGGAATTTTGTTTTTTTTCCACATGTATTTTATTTAGATATAAAAATTATGGTAGATTTTATGAAATGCCAATAAATAAAAAATAAACGAAGGAAGTTTCATTACGTGCTGTAATAATTATAGACAATTTACAATTTGACAATATGCATGAAAAGACTTAATATTTCATACAAAAATATCATGCTATTAAATGTTTAATTTATTTAATTTTTTCGAAAGCGGAAAACAGGCGGAAAACAGTTTAAAAGAAAGCTTGTAAAACATTCTTTCTCTTCAGAAATACACAACTTTAAGCAAATCGAGATACTTGACATAAAGTAAACACATTATAATGTCAGCGGTTATACGGAACTAAAATGTTTAAGAAGAGCATAAATTATGTAACTATAATTGAAAACCTTTATAAGCAACAGGCGCACATCAACCATGAATTATTAAAAGAAAAAGAAAATTTCAGAAACAGGAAATATGCAGTGAAGACCACGCAAGGGTGATATTCTAAAAAAAAGCACTGAAATATAATAGACGGCCATCGTTTCCATACAATATTTATGGGCATGAAATGAAACAAGAGCGATCAATGATCACAAGTGTCGCCTGATAAAAGTCAATTAAGCAGTTGTATTGAGGAAAGATTGGACATATATAATCATTTAACCAAAGGATACGTGCAAAATAAGCGCAAGTACTTTGGGTACCGATGAATCCTGTGACATTTAATTCAAATTTTGTTAGTGGTATAAGTGAAGTAGTCTTGACACATTCAAAAATAAAAAAAAAACATTCAAAGGCCAAAGCCCTGACAAAATCATTGAAACGCTGGAAAATGCTGACGATATCAACTAGACTTGATACTGATTATTCCATAAACATTTGGCTGGAATTGCACCAATAGTTTTTAAGGAGTAGTCCTCCGGACAAATTATGTGAAGGGTGGACAAACAGACGGAATTGCCCACGAGACAGTAGTGTGGTTACATTGTTCTCTGATTTACATATTGCTTACGGAATGAAAGACATCAAACAGAAAGCAGTTACCAATTTTTCATGTACCCACATCAAGTATTTTCCTGTGAGTACGGACACACTGACGACGGAGAAGTGATTCCTATATGTTGCCTTCCATTCTGTAGCAGAAAACATAAAATTATTATTATTATATACCAAACTTCTTAAATACTTTTTTCATTAACATTGACACGTTCAAAAGTACTGTACAGTTTAACCAAATAAACGATACAATATTTAAAAAAACAAATTAAAACATCAATATTGCTCAAGTCACAAATTCAAATCAAATGTAATTTAAAAAGTTAAAAAGACCAACATAAATAATGAAATACATGTTAGACTTAAAAGAATTGTAAAAAGCGACCCTAAAAATAATCAGTCCAAATAAAACCTCTTAAATAAGTGAGTTTAAGTGCTCTCTTAAACACTGCTAGAGTTTCACAACTTTCAAGTGTTCTAGTTAGGATTTTCCAGAGTTTAGAGGCTGCCGTCATAAAAGCACGATCACCATAAGTCACAGTCCAACTACGCGGTAAAACAAGTGCTAAGCAATCATTCTGGGACCTAAGTTGTCTGGATGGGATATAAATGTTTAGCATGTTTCGTATGAACGTAGGTACCTGTCAATGAAGGGCCTTAAACACACATGTAAGGAGTTAGAATTCGACTCTGATGTGCACAGGAAGCCAATGTAGTTCCTTTAAAACTGGGGTTGTGTGGCAGTTTCGCGATGTCCTGATAATAACACGAGCAGCCATATTTTGAACATTTTGGAGCTTGTTGAGAACGTATTTTGGAGATCCATATAGCAACTAATTACAGTAATCTAATTTTGATGTCACTAACGAGTTTATCAAGGTTCTGGTTAAAGCATCAGTCAAGTATCTCCGAATTTGACCTATTTGTCGAATTTTCATGAAGCATGGCCGAGAAACTGAGTTCACAACGTTGTCTCATGTCTAAATGAGAGTCCAGTAGGGCGCCAAGGTTTCTAACTGTTGTTGATGGTTTTATTACAGAATCACCGACTCTAACAGTAAGATCTTAAACATCATTTCGGTTTGGTACAAAGACAATTACCTCTGTTTTTTCCGCATTGAGTTTCAGAAAGTTATTATTCATTCATAGTATGATGTCATTCAGGCATTCTTCAATCCTTCGCAAGGTCTCATTGCGTGAAATGGCTTTCTTTGATTAAAATGCCATGTACAATTGCGAATCGTCAGCGTAGAAACGATGTTGAAGTTCCGAAAGATCGCTCCCACAGATTTGGTTTACATGATGTAATTTTTCGGACCAAGAACGAATCCTTGTGGCACAGAAAATGTCATACGTACAGGTTTTGACAGTTCAAATGGCATACACTTGCCAAATATGAAACATTTCATGGTTACTCCTTCACTTCACTCAATTATAATTTTAATTCTTATTATTTTTCTTTTTCATTTTATTTTTTTCTGTTTTTTTTTTTAATTTCCGTGTTCAATACCGTTTGGATGCAATACATTGATTTTGAAGATTGTTTCTGTCATAAAATATCAATATCCTTTATCATAATAGGAAATTTCTACAGTCATAATATACAATAAAATAATGTCATATTGCATATGAACCATTAACGTCGTTATATTTGTAATGATCAAAAGCATTGAGTTAATATTTACGTCTTAAAGCATTTCCTTTTAGTATTTAACATACAAGCCTAAGGTTTGACACTTCTCTGTTTAAAAGCTTAGCTTTTCATTTTTACTATTTTTTTTAATGTTAAATTCCCGTTTACCTGCTTAATTCCTCCTACTTTTTCTTTTTTTCCTGTAATGTGTTTGTTTGTGGAAAGACCCTCCTATACACAAATAATTTGACACTTGATTCAGCGGCGAATGACACACTGTTTTCAAAGATAGTGTACATTGGAGAAATTTAGAGAACAGATGTTTGCGATAAGCAATATGAATCCATAGTGCAGTCGTACCGAACTGATAAACAAATCAAAGCACAGAAGGCGCTGAATTTGTTTGGGTCTCAGAATGTAAGAAAGGTGCAGGTTGTGAGATTATATGTTTAGTGCCACCAATGCTTTCCAGTGTTTTAATTGTAGTAAATTGGCTATAAGACTAATTGCAACACTGATATTCAATCCAATGTTTATTTGACTTTAACAATTTAAAAAAATGTGTTATCTTTACTGGGATTTGAAATCCAGACCTCTCGCTTCCTAAGCGAGCCCGAAAACCCTTCAGCCACGGTTAGATTTATATGTGAACGGCCTGAAGAAAACCATATTATTCTAAATTAGGGCTTGTAACGACTTTTAACTGTTGTTTAACACAGATGTAAATTATCCTGAAGCTTACTATAAGCATGTATATTTATAAAGAATCAAAGGGCTGCAAGTTCTGTGGTATTTTCTGATCTTTGCAATCTAAATCGTACTGTATATCTGTATGCATTTTCCTGTATAAGTTTATTTTTATGTATTATAATTCATTTTGTAAGGCACATACGGAATTCTGCATAACTAGAGATGCATCAAAAAATCATTGATGTACTTTTTTTACGACAGCCACACTTTATCCTTGTAAAACATGGCTACTTCCTTAACAAAAACACTTAAAAACGAATTTAACAAAAAAAAAAAAAATTCCTCGACTGGGATTCGTACTCGAGACCTCTCAAGCCCTTAGCGAGCGCGTTACCACTGTACCACGGAGTAGTTACACTGATTGCCTGAATAATATCAAGTCATTCTAAATTTAGAACTTCCATTGCATTCAGGTTTGTAATCCTTATTAATTTCGAGGTATTTTGCTCAGGGTAAACCTGTTGTTTAAAATTGAAGTAAATATTTTAGCGAAAATCCTCTCGCCCAAACAGTCCGACATGTAGAATCTATATATTCCACTTCTCGGTTTGTGTAGTATTCGGTAATCTACATGGCTAAAAATAGTATTTTCATTGATAAAATCATATTCATCCGCGTAATTTGTGATTGTGCATTTATTGACAATTCTATAAGCCAACGCTATTGTTTAACTTTAAATGCGTTGTAATTTGTTGGATACTTGTAACAAAATAAAATATTTCTTTCTTTTAAATCGCTAGTTTTAAGCTGGTTTGAGAACTACTTGTTGTTAGGTTTGTCGTAAACTTCTGTGTCAGAGATTGAATGTCCGCTTTGTATTTAGTTATTTTCGATCAGAAAAACAATATTAGAAATCTTCGACCATTCGGGAATTACTTTGCTTGAAAATTGATGCGCCTGTCTTTGACCATCTTTACGCAGTGATCTCCCCTGAATTTTTCGGCTTAAGTGTACATACAAAAGGGAAGTAACCGCTTCAAAAAAGTGGACTACTTTCGGCATTTGCAATTAACAACATTAGACTCTGAAATTTCGCTACCATTATTTGTTTGGTCTGACGACCCAAACAAATAAAAATGATGGTAAGTTGGTTTGGTTTACACATATCTAATTCAGCTCGATTGCGAAAATAGTTCTTGCAACTTATATAAGTCACTTTAGAGTCCGCTTCCTGGAATCAACCAGTACTGGTGTCAAATGAAGAATTCTAACACGACCTGCATTTTTCCCTATTGAACATAGAAGACCCGAAAGTGTGTATTATTATGCTATAAAATCACTGTTTGACGTTCTATAATTAGATATGTGACGTTATCGTTATACACGTGACGTAACCACTAAAAATGTGACGCGCTAAAAATAAGTACGGAAACAAGTCAGGCGCAGTTTATCTAATTGTCGTGTACGGCAGCATTTATTTGTTGATGTCGTGTTAAAATCGAACTAATATATCCAAATCTGTGATTTTATTGCTTGATAACATCACTGTTTGTCGTCCTTATTAACATAGTTTTATCTATTTTAATGACGTTAGTTAATTTATCCCTTTTCTTGTTGATAAGCAACAAAATAAATAAGTGCGCCAGTTCATCGGATGAAAATTCGACTAATATGTATAAAATGAAAAATCCTGATTTAAAGGAATAATAATAATAATAATAATAATCATAATAATAATAATAATTATAATGATTACAAATAGATTTATATTCGTTCGGATGCTACGCCCTCGTGATATAATTCCTCGCATCTGAACTCCAAACAGTGATGTTATTGAGCGATAAAATCACCGATTTGGATATATTATTTCGATTCTAACACGACATCAACAAATAAATACTGCTGTACCTAATATTAGGCAAAATTGCGCCTGATTTGTTTCCGTACTTATTTTCAGCGCGTCATATTTTAAGTGGTTACATCACGTGTATAATGATTACGTCACATGTCTAAATATAGAACGTCAAACTGTGACTTTGTTGCATAATAACACACACTTTCGGTTCTTCTATGTTCAATAGGGAAAAATGCGGGTCGTGTTAGAATTATTGTTTTCGTGCTTTTGTAAAAAAGGAAATATACAATAGTAAATACAAAACTAAGTCTTTTTCCTTCCTTTTTTCCTTCCATTTATATTGAAACTTTATACAAAAAATACTTTAATGAACATGTCAAACAAAATTTCTCAGAAAAAAGTAAATTTCTAAATACGAATATGTTTTTCAGTCCTTATTAGTTTATATCAACTTCTAAATTTCCGACACGATACGTGTTAAGGGATGACTAATAAAAAATTTGGTTATCTATACTTCAATTGCCACTATCTAAAATGTGTTCTTGAAAGTTTTGGGCACAAACATCTTCTTTTTGCTGTGTGTTCTTGCTTAAAGAAACTTTTATTCATGATATATATTTAACAAAGCACGGAAATTTTACCAAAATAAGTGATGTTTATAAGGTTTAATTTCATTTAAAAAAAAACAAACAAAAAACTAATAACAGCTTTTTACTTTGCCATAATTCAAGAATTTCTCGGTTTTGCCTGAAAGTATGCCCTATTTTCACTTGTGTATTAAATATTTTTAACAAGGAATGACATTTTTACCAATGGAATGAGATTTATACGCTACTCACATTAATAGAATGCTACTTAAACTTTGTATTATGTCGTCTTTGATGTAATAAAACAAAGATATACTTCTATAACCTGAATGAAACGAGGAAACATAGACATCAATTTGAAATCGCATTAAGAAGATTAAAAAAGATGTTTCTGCAAAAGATCTGTTTTAGTTCTTGATAAAATTGTTAGCAATTATATTTTATTTAAAAAGAAGTACCATGTTTGCAGAAAACAAAGCTGCTAAAGCCTGTATAAAACACGTTTCGGCGTAATTTGGCGTAATACCTTATATATTAAACGCTATCACGTCAAATATCTTAACACTAGATAAAACTATTAATCAATTTCGGGTACTTTTCAAGATATTCTAACTGAATATCGCTTAGGTAGAATATTTTGCCCCAGCATGTTTGGAGATACAAAATAAATTTAGTGACAAAGCACCAAGTGATATCATTTCCCATTTGACATATAACGTGCTAACATAGGAATGAAAACGTTTTGGCATTTATATACAATTTATAGGATAGGCTAGGTTTATATACATAATATACATATATATATATATGTATGTTTAAGGTTTCACTTTTTCTTGAGAAATAAGTATAAATCAGTAAAGTAATGAATTAAAGCTGTCACAATAGTGCACATCTGATATTCATGATTTAATTTAATGATGTCAAGAACAATGATTAATTTTAGCTTATGACCTATTTCGTATAGCTTTTTTATTTCTAGCATATATGTCTGGATTTATTGCAACAAAAGTCAATCTGTACTCCTAAAGCAAGTTAGTGTTATGACTTTGTTATTAATCCAACGTGTACAAGCAACACGTTATCAGGAACTCGCAATTAAGGAATAATTGCCTTCTATCCCTTTGGGTTTTTAAATTAAAATCAGATGAACTAACTTCAAATAAATTAACGTTTACATTTCAAGTGTTTGCTGTCTACATTTTAATGATTAAAACGCTTGATGATTTGCATATGTTTTGAAAATTTGTCAGATTTTATGCATATTTATATGAAATTGAAAATTAAAGAAATCGTGCTCCTTTTACGTCTTGAAATTGTCTTTTGAAAGAGTCAATGGACTGAAATGATAGACAATAACTGACAATGGCTATGACGTTGACCTATTTAGACGTATTAAGACAATTTAAATTGATGAACAAACGTCATTAAATGTCATATAGGCTTCATAACCTCAGATCCCCTTTCAAAATTTCATTTTAATTAGTTCTCGTTTAGGGCACAAGCATTCTTTTACTTGAGGACCATACGCCGCTGTTCATGGAATGGCACTACTGTGACACATTGAAGGTTCCATAATAATATCGCAATATCAACATATCTGCGGATGTATCTTTATTCAAAATTTCACAATTTTCGTGTTAAATGTTGAATTCTGCTTAAGCCGGTGCTAGGGGCGTGAACGGTAACTTGCACTTTCGATTACAGTCCATGAACAGACTCAATCAAACCGAGCCTGCAACATTTTTAATTTTATCGTGTTGGGCTTTCTTTAGGGATTCTGTATTTCTCTATTTCATTTATCTGTGCAAAATATTTTCTCAAATAAGCCAGTTGCAAAGTAATGTGATACATCTGATCTGTGACATAGTAACGCAAAACTATAAATGGAGATTGTTTACAGGTTCAATGGCTAAAATAATATATAATTATGATTTTACCATTAATTAAAAGAACAATGATTTGCCTTAAAAAATATAAAAAATACATAAAAATTACTTTAATCTGCAAATGAGCGAGTCAGACGTAAAAAATATTCGCAAGAGGCTCGCATAATATAATTTCATACAACGAGTTCAATAAATTCATACATGAACCTCTATCAATATATTATTATTGTTATCACTTCACATTAAATAAATACAGAATCTCTTCTTTTTCATTGACGCGCGTATAGTTTATAGCAAACAAATATAGCGTTTATTTAAAGTTAGTGTGTATGACTCAATGACATCACGTCAAAATATATGCAAGGCCACGCAATGACGAAAAAGCAGCAAGTGTATGTGGTAAATCATGATTGCACGTGATATATTATCTAAACATAATATGATCAGAGGAAATTATAATCATGGTAATAAAAAACGTGTTAGACTGTGTTCGACGTATTACATCAATTAATTGTGTCATTCCGATAGAAGCAAATTCTAAATGTCACTTCATGAATAAAAATAAATAAGGTCTTATTAGCAACATGTCCAATGTTTAAAATTCTGCGTAATTCTTCTTTTTGACAAACGTTTTTCATATATTATTACAGACAATTCACTTGAATGTCTATTATTTGCTTTTTCATTATGCGCGCTGAACAAAATAATATCCAGTATGAATAAAATAATGCATTCCTAATGCGGCAGTCCTTGATTTGTCGCGTGATACTGAACGTTTTATATTACTTCCTCATTAGCTTCTCTATAAGAATAAAATCATTTGGGGAATGTTTCATTTTACCAATACCACGAGTCATAAATAAAAGTTTTGATTTAAGTGTGTTACCAACAGTTTAAGAACATTTTAAGAACGAGAACGCCATTAAAAGCGTAAAATGAAAATGCAATGAAATATATAGTATAAACCTCTAAGGACATATATAAGCTTAAGCTTAAAAGACTGATACTTCCAAATTACAAAACATAAAATATAAACGATAAAATACTACGATCTATATATCTTAGAATATCATTTCCTCTGAAATATGTCAATAATTTGTAATATAATTTGAATAAAATGCTTTCTGCAAATAATCGTATCAGGTGTCGTCATTCTCAAATGTAGTCATTAATTGAGGTAAAGGTTTGTATTCAGTTATATTGAATTTTTATTTGAGAACTTATATAATCGCTTTTCATAAAATGGCACTAACGTGTGTCATCGAAGCATTGTAATGCCCGCCATGTGAACTCATCTGCGGATGTTTTCAAAATTCAAAATTTAACCAGTTTTTATTTATATTGGAATCTGCTAAGGGCGTGGACGGTAACTTGCAATTACCATTTTCGTAAATTAACAGTCTCAATCAACATTTTAAATTTTGTCGTGTTAGGATTTCTTTGGGGTTTCATTCCGGTTTTCTCTATTTTGTTATGTACTTATTAGAGCAATGCACAAGTGTTATGCTAATTTGATACAATGATTATGAAAAGCAACAGTACATTAAAAAAGGAAAGAGGTACTTTATTTTTAACATAGCATTACAAAACACTCTAAATATTCTATTTCATGTTATTCGACTGACTTTAATAATTTGCGTTATTTTACTTAATATTCAAATGTTGAAAATCTGGCTGAAAACGAGAGAATAAACTTGTGTTTTTAATATAAAATATTAAGTCTTTATATTATGCCCTAGTGTTTAAACAGAAGAAATAAATGCCGTATAGCCTATTCAATTTTTTATACAAGGAAATCAGATGGTAATCCAATTATTCCACAGGCAATATTACTGTAGAACAAATATGACATTATAAAACAGACGACGCACTGCAAGCTTGTGTCAGATAAAAATACTTGTTGAAATGAAATGTACTGAATGGTTAAAATATTAAATAAATATTAATGTAAAATGTACAATGGAATCGCCTACAGTAATTTCAATTAAACATATGTTCCTTCGTGACAATTCACTCGTATAAAACCTCTTTGAAAACTTGATCTTTAACACCTGCAGTAAACAATACCTTTGTGTACTAAGAATAATTTCAATTTCTATATATAAAATACTAGTAAACCAAAGCAAGTGATTGTCATTCACTGAACGCAAATGTTCGATGATGCTTGAAAATGAATGCTACTACCCACGCCTCAAAACACCGCCCTAAACAGAATAAAATATCTTTAAATGAAAAAGACGGAACTTTGAACTTTGACACATCTGCAGAGGTGCTCATACAGGGGTTATCATGGAACACATCATGTGATACGTTCGTGAATTTCCATGAAAAGCGGCGTATGGTCCACAATTAAAGGAATGTCTGTGCCCTTAAACCAGGAAACAATTGGCGGAATATAACAAAACGGAATTTCGAAAGCGGATTAGAGAATATGAACCCTGCCTTTCACTGCCAAGACCATTAAAGACAAGGGAAATTAAATACTATACAAGTTGGAATTCTAAACCATCCAAACAGGTAAAAGACCAAAGCAGAAGGAATGTTAAGCATTACAAACATGCACACACATGAATAGTGTCGCGTTGAACGAGCTTCAAGTATCGAAAATATATCATCTCAGATAAAACGTACGGGGCGACTTTTTACGGCATCAACACGACACAAATAAAACTGATGTGACTGTTAAGTCTTAAGTTTTTTATCGTATTTTACGACACGTATAAATTGCCTGATTGTTCAAAATTATTGAATCAAACATTGTTTTGACACTTTTTACAGGAAAAATGAAAAACATTTAGCAATCACAACGTACAGCTTTGCTGGGGGAAATTGGCAATGAATAATTTTAGTGCAGCGATGTATTATTAAATTGCTGGAAACTCGCAAATAAATGTTTTAAAACAAAATACAATGCTTTTCACACTGTTCAATGATAGCGGGACGCCGATAATTCCATGAGATAAATACCAGATAGATAAGTTTAGATAGTTAATGGGAAATTTTCAGATATTTTGAATAAAACGAGATAAAATGTTCCTTATAATCAGTATTAAGCTGTGACACCTCTGACTGTATTCCGGGCGTCTTTACTAAATCACTTGAAAGCCACAGCCTCAAAGTATACAAGCCAACTTGCTCCACCTCGACATAAGTACATGGGCATTAATGTTTGTGTTCTCAATTTTGGTTTTATGAGAATAAATTACAAGGTAATTTAAGTTTAAATATCTCTGATTTTATTCCAGAACACAGAAATCGGATACGTAGTTACATGTAGTTCTACTAAAAATTAACAATTCGGTTATTAGAATTATGATATAAGTAAAAAGCTTATGATGCATGATAAAACTTACACCATAGTGATTCCATTATTATGAAAGTTTTCGATTCTGCTCATCCATTCCAAAGACAAGCATTCATATCAAAGTATCGTTAAACTTTCATATTGCTGTTTACACGAAATCGGGTTTATCAGCCTATTTCGTCATTAAAAAGAATGAAACCTTAATATCATTGTAATGTACATAAAAGAAAAACACACACTAAAAAAAAAGAAAACACACTCTCATTCTTCTTCGTTTACTCGTAATACTCTTTGTATATTGATGTCGTTTGCGTATCATTGAATCAAGATATTATGCATTTGTAAGATTTAGTGTTTAATTAAAAATCTTTGGTTGCTTTTGGTGATAACAGTCTTATACTAAACAGTAGATAGTAAGACCAGTCTGATTAGAATGTTTTAATTCAATAATTGATGTCGTTTCGAATAAAAGGTTTCTTTACTCATTATGTTATTATTGAAAATAACACTGATATCATCAGAAAAAAACAACAATAAAATAGAACCTTAACAATTAAAATCAATGTAATGGTTTTATGTATTCATAACTTAATGTCATGATTTAAACTAACTAACAGTTTAAAACACTCATCTGTATGGTGTCATATTTCTGCCACCAGATCACCTGATAACAAACTAGTTAATTAAGAGGTTAACTAGTTACGTAACTAGTTAACCTGATACCTAACTAGTTAATTAAGAGGTTAACTAGTTACGTAACTAGCGGACCCTTTTTGGCAAAACCAATTCAATCAAGCTATGCGGGCAAACAAGTTTCCAGAACTTAATAATACTGCATGTTTGTACCGTCGCTTTTCATCGTTTTATATACACAGCTGCTGTCGATTTATAAATAAATATTGCTTTATTCCTCTAAAACATGATGCTTGCTTTATTATAAATTCGTTATAAACATTTATGACAAGTTATATGGTCGTATATAAACAGTTGTTTGCAATAATATAACACTCGCCTAGCTGCTTTGGTTATATTTTAGACAGGGCCACATTACCTGTCAAAAAATCTTTATAACTAATAATATATATAATTCCTGCAAACATTCATAAAGGAAGATATATTTCAAAATATATTTGAAAAATATTATTGTTGATTCTTTTTATTATATTATTTGAATCAGAATGTATAAAAAATCTATACGGTAATTTCAATCCGTTTATTCAATCAAGAATTTTACGCTTCTTGACAAGACCAGGAAGAAATATTTCACAGCCCTATACACGTGTATACATATGTCTGCTACATTCCTGTAGCCAATAATATCTTGTCTGTTCATTGGTTAACAATCTGATTTCCATGGATAGATACAATCACTTTCTGAGTAAAGTAATCAGTTGTATGTTGAAACTCTGGAGCTCTCTATATATATAGGTCTTAAACAACAATATTAACATATAAAAACAAAATCAAAGGAAAAACAACAAAAGCAAAACGATCAAAAGGAAATTTGTCTCGTTTAAAGGAATAAATAAGAAATATTAAAACAAAGTGTGTGGACATTCAATATTTGCACTACTATTTGAAACAGAAAACAGAAAACTATGAAATGTTTCTTTTCTTTTAAATGTGTATAAACGTTAAAATGGATAATAATTTAGTTTTGTGATATTTGATAGAATGACTTTGGTATAAAAGCTTTGTGTTGTAATATTGCTGTCGAAACATGCATAACAATACAGAAGGAAACCTTATCGGAGAAAGATTATGACGTGCTTTTTTCCGCCAACAACTTTATGTTGATTAAAAAAGATGAAACATGAATAATACAACGTTAATAAGTGATGGTTTGCCTTATTTAAGGAACTCTGACATTGTACTATTAATAGCTTGTTTCGGATTCTGCGCAATCCTCGCCATGCTTGTGATTGGACAAAGGGATTCAAATGACACAGATATAACGGAAACAAATAACGAAATAGTTCAACTTCCGATATTTCTAAAATGGAATACAAACGAGGATGAAGCAGAATGTACGTTTCAATGACAAAAAAATGTTTGAAATGTTTATATTGATACATGAAAACATGAATGTATCAGTTGATAATATATATTTTATTAAAATATGTTTGCAAGTTTCGCTGTCTTTAGTTGAATTTCTTTGTACAATTAGCATTAAAACGGTAAACTACCCAAGGGAGAATTAAATGATTCTTAAAGGATACAAATGGTTATTTGTACCATTACAAATACAATGGAGTTGCATAAAACTCCAAATAATAATGACTTGATAATAAACTATAAAAGAAGCATCATAAAAATTACAACATTAACATGTATTTGTACACTTGATTAGATTATTTGAGATGTTTCAATTGTTTTATTGAGAGAATATGATAGTATTAGAATTTATATCGGATTATACTTATCGAATTTTCGTATTTGATGTCGTGCAATTTTTGTGTATCACGCTTTTTAGCTAGCTTGATATTAAACGAGATTATATGTTATGTTACTTTTTAATGGCTTTTTGCCATTTGTTTGATTGTTCTATGTTTTACATAACATGATAATACACACATCTTGTTAGACGATTTATATAATGCGACTGATCAAACAGCCCAGCATTGTTAATATAGAGAATAACATGCTAGTGTCTGATATTACCAAAAGAAATATCAGACAAGGTTAATTACCCGAGCCCTGAAACTTATTATGATATCAAACACTTGTTTTGTATTTTATTTATCATGTTTATAATTTTATATGCATTTTCTTTCTTTTTATTTCAATTGAAACAAAATATGTCAAGAGCCTCCCGAGTTCATGCCGGGCTGAGTAATATGCCAATGGCAATATCTATGGGAAATAGTCCCAAATGTTTAAGTCAAATGTAAAAGAGACTTTGATATCTAAAACATATATTTATTCAATTCAATGTTTATTACATAGAGTTTAAATTTTTCAAAATAGTAAGTTGTAAAAATATTCCATTCTCATCATTTTATTTCCATCCGTATTGATGAGGTGTTTGATAAATCTGACGGTGACTATTAAAGCTAAATTTATCAGGCGTGCACTTTTTCAACTATAATCAATGTCATAACATGATATATTTCTTAAATTTGATATCGAATGAATGTAAATAATGCAGAGTCTAAAGGATATACTAGTATATGATTGACTAATCTTATCTCATATGTAAAAATGATGTTGCGGAAGGTATGCACCTTTCCAGTTCCCAAAAGTTGAATTACTTGAAATAGAGCGCAGCTATTTTTTGGACCATCTGTATCCTCCTGCTTCGCGTGTCTTTAATTAGGGAAAGAAGAATACCAAGGGAAGTGTCTTTAAATTATATGCAATGATATATGTATATGAAAATCCTGGTAGCTTAACAGGCCATGTAAAATAAATAATGTATTTTTAATAATGATGCAATTGATACACGTATCTGCATATTATATGATTCGTCGATTGTAAATGATATATGTATCTATCTTGTGTACAGTGTATGTCCTTACGCATGATCATTGATGCTAAACGTTTACATTCTACCAAATTGAAAAAAGGAAATATTCTTACAATTACTATATTGTTAATACAAAAGCAGCTGAAATATATGGTACTGCTGTAGGAGAGAATCACACTAAAGGTCTAATTACATATCCAGCTTCTATTTCCATTTGAAATTCAGCGTTTTTATTTCGTTTTTTACTAGTTGAGAAACCGTTTACAGTGAGAATCTCATTTTCAATAGCGTTCACATAGGAGACTGCGTGTTGGTGATTCCAGCTAAATCTTTTCCTCAATTCATTTGGAAATGTTTAGAATCTATATACTTCAGCCTCTCTCTTTACCCTTCTGTACAGTCAAGTAACTGTATCTAAAGTTATTCTACATCAAAGACTTATTTATCGGTACCCTTTTCTTGAGAACATCTTACATGACACGCTTAAATTCTCTTTAACCTTCACACATTTTGAGCTGATCTAACTGCTCGGCTGTTTCCAGATGATATCTTAAATGTCATGAGAAAAACATTTTTGCGGGGGCATCCGTGACGTGACGACACATTTCTAGTTAATAGATGTCTTTGACATTATGGCAGTGCATTTTTTAAATGCGTTCACTACACTGCATGGTGAAAAACAACGTTATAAAGAAATACCGCTTCTGCAAATATCGTTTTGTTTGAAATGCTATCTATTTAAGAAAATTATATTCTGTCAGCGTGGCTATTCTAAGACATGATGTTGATATTAAATCGTGTTTACAAATATTTAAGAGCACAGAAATTATGATTTATCATTGACAGATATTTATTCATTTAAGTTGAATCATTATTGTATTCCAATCCAGGCGAGCTGGTTGTTCCACCGGGGAAAATTGTGCCAATGTTCTTTTTTCTTCTTGATGTAATACGTTAACCGCCAAATTCATTGCTTTCATTTTATAATTTTAAGCAACTCTGAGAGTTTTGTGAAAATCAAAATAGGTGGTGTATATTTAATATAGTTCTTTGCTTTAGCAATTTCTTTTGGAAAATATCTAGTGTTTGAAAATGAAATTTTGTACAAAAGAAATCAACCTTTTGGAAATAACTCTAATTCTCATATTATTTTCTGAATACAACTTCTGTATGTTACGATCTTTGTTAAGTTTGAACTAGTGCATATACACATGAGTCATATAGGTTGTTAGTTAACGTCAAATGCCTTAGCTTCCAAAGACATGTAAAACGCCACGAAACGGAATCAACAGTTCGGGAGCAGGAAGTTTTATCAAATTTTGCAATGGTTTCCCTATTACGCTTTCAATATCCCACGACAATATCCATGACAACATCTTTGTTTTGTAGGGAAACGTATGGTGTCTTTTTAACATGCAATTTGTTAATATATTTAGGAGGCGGAAACAGGGATTTTATAAACATCTTGAACAAATTTTGTTCAAGATAGTGGGAATTTCAGAGGTTGAAATACTGAAAATAAAACAAATAAATTATTTATTCAGCGTAAATACTGAACAACATTCTTCCATTAAAGCAATTACAATGCCGCAATAATTACTTTATAAATATACCTGTTTAATTACACACCACACACATGAGAAATTATTGAATTGAAATAATAATACCTGACCTTTTCAAAAAACAAATAGGAATATTTAAATGCTATAAAAAGATTATTAAAAGTAACAAAAATAACATTAATAATTGAGTGTTATTTGTGAGAAACTCTGTCATTGTTTAGAGCGTTTTTTCCTATAAATGCACGTCTTTTATGAGCTACGAACATTTAAATATTAATTGAATCCAAATTGAGATTAAGTGCAGATGGTTGAATGAAGCTTGTAAACGTACATTTATGTAACTTTTATATACTTGTGTTGCCCAATACCAAATTTCATAAGCATGAGTATTATACGAACGAGAAGATTTGTTTTTAATTGTCATCAATATAATTATGGTGTCCTTTAATCAATTTACATTGTTTCAGCCTTGTTGCATTAAAAATTAATTAACCCTTTCGCTGCCAAAGAGGACATTTACAACTTCCAAAGCATCATTTATAACGGATTTTGTTATTCTCACAAGGAATGTTAGCCTTCTGTATCCTGCAATCGATGTTGCTTTGTAAATATATAGAAAACTTGTATAATTTGCATATTAAATCCGCGTTTCGTAATAACCTGAAGAGAAACAAAGGAAACAGACACTTTGTAATTGTTAAAAAGATCTTGTATATTTCTTTCTCTTTTGGAATATGTTTTCATTTGGCAATCTTAATATTTGTATGTGCTATTAGCAATCTAATATGTTTTATGCAATAAAATGATTGAATTGAATAAAACAACTGACTCAAAAGTAATAGTATGATATAAACAATTAGGATAATATTAATATGAAAAATTGTTTACAAAAACTCAAATGAATACAAAACTAATTGTTTTAATACATTTAACAATGATAATGACAATACTAGTATTTTGTAAATGAGATTTTATCATATGAATGTAAAAGCGTGCTTATGAAATCAATGTTAAATGTTGATAAATATATACTGACGTTTAATTTCATAATCAAATAAAATACTACATACAACATTTAAACATTACGATATTTTAGATAGCAAGTATAATATTATTTAAAAAATCTGACAAATGAAATCCAAGGAATCCAAAAAATGCACTTTTAAACGTATGTTTCGGATTCTGGGCAATTCGAACATTGCTTGTATCTTAACTGAAACACGATAATTTGTTTATTTGTTCACATAAGAAGTCTCGTTGTGTACAATGAAAAGTTTTCGTTATTGTAAACTGCGATCCTTTTTATTCCTTCTTTCTGCAAAATTGCAGACAGAAAATCCATTTGGTATCATTATAATAACAATATATATCAAAATAACCCATTTTCACTTTGATTGATTGTGATTTACATAATAAAACTGTTCTTTTTATTCCTGTTTCCGGTTCATAAGTTTAGACCTTTCTTTACATAAAACAAGTTCATACAGCGCCACCATGGCCAGAGTATCAAGGCCGAATGTAAATAAAGAAAGTAATTTATACATTGCAAGCAGCGCAAACAATCCACATATATTACCAGAAAGGGATCAAAATATACAAAAATAGCATAACCGCGTTAGTGTGAAAAATACTGCAAAATCAGTCGTTATTCACATACAAAATATAAATTCTACTTGGATTTTGAATTGTTACTTTTCTTAAACTCTTAGAACATTTAAATAAAATTTGATCTTCTTAAAATAGTTTAGCTCATCTGGAGGAATGCAGCTTTAAAGTATAGAAACAATGCATAATGCACATCTTAAAAAATGTACATAAAGAATGTTTCGTGTTTCAAGTCTTGTTTATATTTCTATTATTTTTTACGTACAAAAAATTACATTACAAATAAGCATTAATGATTGAAAATAGCAATAGGTTCACATTGTTTTACCTTTCATCATATTTCTTAAAGGTCCTGTTTGTTGTGATTATTGTTGTGAACCACACTTAAGTAAAATTATATGTATAAAATTAAGCTAATAAAACAATTTTCAAACATCAAAGAATATGTAAAATATGAACTGCAAATATTTATGCATATTATATGTAATCATTAAATATATGAATTCATTTCTAATTGGAAGATTTGACTAAAACTTTATAAAAAATCAATTTCTAATTACCTCCCTTTATTTACATGAAATGTTAAATTCGGTAATACCTTTATAAATAATGCTTTTTGGAACCTACAATAATGATAAATTTTAATTTGAGCATCATATTTTATAATTTAAAACCATAAAAAATATGTTACAGGATCTTTAACATAATAATCATTTCTATCCTATATTGTTTTTAATGAAAATTAACAATTGTTTTTGCACATTTTTATACAGCTGCATAAAGATCCGATTATGAATAGAATGAAAGTATCCGATGAAGCTGACTCAGTCCTAACCTACTGCGATGTTTGGCAAATGATCTGAAGTCAATGACCTTAACCATTCGATCACGGAAAGTACAAAGCATTTGATCAGTACACAATTATAAATATGCTTAAATCAAATAACAATAACCTAAGTTATTGAGAAATTATAACGAAGTAATTTGTCATTTATATAATTTTTTTCGCAATCTACACTTATTTTGATTTTAAGCCAGATAAAATATGTCCTATACCGTATATGCATTGTAATCAAGTTAAGTTACCAATAACAAAATGAACCCAAAAACATGTTTATGTGGTTTAAATATTATCAAAAAGTTTCTTAAGAAATTTTCGAGATTCTGCTCATTTAATAAGTAAACAATCCATTACGTAAACAGAAAATCATCTATAGAATGTTGAAATGTTTAATTTGAAATATAAGTTAATTATACAAATTGCTGATGGGATATACGAGAAAACATATCATGAATGAGATAAATATGACCGAAGGCGCACTTCTTAGTAAGAAATATAGTTTATGGACCCAAAACAAACAAGAATTCTTTTTTCACATCGTAGTTTATGTGAGAAGAGCTTTTTCACAAGGAATAATTTGGATAAAATGCGTTCTGAGCTAGATTTTATTTTCAGTTATACTTTCAGAGACAAATACAATTAACTAAATAAGTAAATAAAGTTGACCAAACAAGACAATGAGGAAGAATAGTGTAGATATAGTTTCATTTTGGCTTGATTAACGCAATCTGTAGTTCCCGTAAAATAACAAATCACGAACGCACTTTATGATAAATGCTTCCGAGGGAATACACTTCATCCAGATTTTTGTAATCAAAGTTTAGATGAAAATGACTGACAAATTATATCTTATCAGATGTCTAGAAATTATAATCTACTCCCTTATTATTTCATATAATCAGATGAGCAAAAAGGAAGCTGCAATTAGAAAATATCGCTTTGGGAGATAGACAAATATATATTTTCTTTTCTTATTTTAAAGTGGTTACACCTATACACCCTTGCTATTTATTTTACTTTTAATTACAATAAAATTGTATTGTTGCAGCCGATAGGGTCTTGAATAACATCATGTTATTCATAATGGTGGGGGTGTAAAAACAAATTGCAACTTTAATAGCAAATGTTAAATATTTATGTGCAAAACAGACAAATGATATTTTCTCTTGTTTTAGAATTATAAATTCCACGACTTGCGCAACTTAACAATTAAATGTCAGTATGGTGTCACAGCCGCATTATTCATAAGGTTTGATAGCTTTAAAGTCGCATGGAGAATGCCATCTGGCGACTTTACAGGACATCAAATAGAAAATGATTGTATGTGGAAATATAACCAATAAAATGTTAATATCATTTTTTCTGGGTTTTTTTCCTGTTATTGTTGGTTTGCGACTTAATACCATTTATAATGTGTATGCTTGTTCACTAAACGTAAAGGAAGGTCTTCTTTCATGCAATTACTCTTCGAAATATTTATTTTAGTGAAATCTTTATGATATATTATTAAAAATTACAATTGTTTATAATAAAAGATTCAGTCACGATGATGTTCATGTCTCTGTCTATAAAATGAAGGACGTATAAATAAATAGTAGCTCATGCAATTGTTTAATGCACGCAACAATCACGTCAACGAATCACGTCAACGAATACTCGTTTTACCGATGATTCCTCGTTTTATTAATAAAAATACGCATTTATTATATCATTTTGAACTTCATCATATACTTACATAATTATGTACACTTGTAATGGTTTACTTGGTAATCGGAAAACATAAGATAAATTTTTAAATTAATATTTATTTCATTTTAAAGGTATGTGTATTTGTGTAATCTTTTATTAACGCTTTGGTCTTCAACAGTCTTGTTACCGTATATCGCAAAACTTGAACCAGTTTTTTTTAACCGTAACAAAAGAGAATCGTTTTGAAAAATATTTCCGTTTTATTAGATTATAACTATATTTTGTGAATTTAATAATTATCACGAATTGTTAATATTCTTGACCTCTAAACTGAGCAATGATAAAAAAGGGTAAGAAGTTTTAAACTTTTAGCCTAAAAGAACAATCAGCCTGTTAACGTTTTTAAAATGATTTGAAGTCAGAAAAAGACATCAAGTTGGTAGATATATAAACATTATAGGTAAACTGTACACATAAATAAACACTGCAATTTTGACTCGTTTCTTTTTTTACCACAATGAAAGCAAAAATATGTTTGGCTGCTAAATTTTGATTGTTCAACATTTTATAAATGATATTGAATTCATTTAAAGTAATAGGTTAAATTCTATTCTGCTCTTATCAATTAAATAAACAAAAAAAACAACAACAAAGCATTTATTTACTGACAGTTTATTCAAATTATTTCGATGTAATGGGAATATATATAAATTGATAACTTAATAAAAAACGTAAAATATATTATGATGTGTAACTGAAAATAAAAACAGAACTAGATTATATTAACTTCCGGAATTTCCATGGACAGAGATCACGATGGCAGTGTATGTCCAGTTACACAGGATATACATAAATGTGAAAATAACACTACATTCGAAAATAATGCCAAATCCGTGCAAAGCTATATATAATATTTAAAGGAATAGTTTTACCTTTAAAGATAGATCATTCGAGAAAATGATGTCGTGACTACCTACTGTCTTTAAGTGCGACTTTAGTTTTGTATTAATTAGTATTAATTAGTACATTGTACGATAACGCGTTTAAATATTTCTTTATATATAGTATACAACTGACACATGCGAAATGACTAATGTCATACTATACATAAAAGAAACTGATAATATATGATATAGGCATTTTTATGAGGTAACCAGAGTTGCTGAAATGAGTAAATCGACATTAACTTGTAAAATTGTTAGTCATATTTTTCTTCTGATGTCATTGAGTAGCTTGGCAAATGTGCAATGAAAAAAAAACAATAATGTAACATATACGTATTTGCATTTAATACAAATCCAAGAAAATCGCTTTAAACACCATGGCCAGGTCGTCATTCTAACCAATGATATAGAAATAAAAACACTTTCCAGGAAATAAATATTTAATAAGGTAAAACCATAATGTCTCAGCAACTGTATTCGCTAATTATTTCTTATAATCTGATTTTCTATCAAACATAGTGTTTTATTTACTACCAAGGTAATTGTTTGGCAATAGAATTGCACAATTCCCCATTACTATCGCACAATACACGATGGAGAAGTCAGATTTATGTCTTTGCCACAATTTGTTAGCAAAAATAAAAAAAATCATAATAACCAAACTTCAAAATTGTTTTCCTACATGAAACTGATTAATTTTTTGCCTGTCTAGGCAATTATATATTTAATGAAGATTGAAGTATAACCAAATTAAACTCATATATGTATATAGGAAAAGTTCTGTTAAAGAATGTGAAAAAAAATGTTGAACAGAAGCTCTGGTAAGTAAGGTATTACAACAACTTAGCCGTTGAAAAAATGAATTGGATATTGCGACATGTCTGAGATACATTCCACCACAACATGTCACTAAACAAAAAGATACACCTATCAATGTTTGCGTTTAAATATATTGTGATTCAAATTAAATGGAAGTGGAGGAATCTATCATATCCATAAAAGGATCGATACCCAGCAATGGATAAATAGCAAGGAAACAGGTCCTTTGTCGTTAAGAGGGTTTTTCTTAAAGCGCTTTTGTTAAAAAGCTATCTATTTACAAGAAATTTATGACACGAGTGTAGTTTTTCTGAGACACTAGACTGGCATTAAATCGTTTTTAGCAGTGCCTTTTACCGTCGAATAGTCAATTTAAAAATGACAATATATCATTAAGAGCAATTTTATCTTAGTTTAAGCATTCATCTGTATGTCAAATCCATATTGATATTATAACAGAACAATAATGTAATAATAATTCGATCGACAAAATGTGAAAAGGTGGGGTCTTTAGGTCGTTCATATTCTGTGGATTTCTATGCTTTCCATATAATAATTTCCAGGAAATCTAATCATTTATGAAACATAAAACCTGCAAGATGTAACATGTGGATGGTCTTCATCTAAATGCAGCAAAAATCTGACATATTTAATCAATTTTCCACTATGTATACAAATGGCGCTTACGTGTCACATCGAAGGTTCCAATGATAAACGCCGTATGAACACATTTCACCTTATTTCAAAATTCACAATTATACCAGTTCATGTTAAATGAACTATACTTAAGTTCATGCTAGGGGGGCCGGAAGGTCTACCGTCAATAAACAAACTAAATCAAATCAAGCATGCAACATCTTCAGTTTTGCCCTGTTTGTCATTCTTTATGAAGTTTGTTTTTCTCTACATGCATTTTATTTAGATATAAAAATTAAAGCAGATTTATGAAATGCCAATAAATACAAATTATAGATGGAAGTTTTATTATGTGCTGTAATAATTAAAGATAACTTCCAATTTAACAATTTGCATGAAAAGACTTAATATTTCATATCAAAATATAACGTTTTATTAGTTTAAAATTTCTTTAATATTTTCGAGGGCGGAAAACAGGCGGAAAACAGTTTCAAAGATAGCTTGTAAAACATTCTTTCTCTTCAGAAATAGACAACTTTAAGCAAATCGAGATATTTGACATAAAGTAAACACATTAAAATGTTATCGTTCATACTGAACAAAAATGTTCAAGAAGAGCATAAATTATGTAACTATAATTGAAAACCTTTAAAAGCAACATACGCACATCAACCATGAAATATTGAAAGAAAAAGAAAATTACAGAGACAGGAAATATGCAGTGAAGACCACACAATGGTGATATTCTGACAAGGCATTGAAATATCAAAGGCGACCATCTTTTCCATACAACATTTACGGGCATGAAATGAAACAAGAGCGATCAATGAGGTCAATGAGGAAAGTTCACAAATAATTTGACATTCAGTGGCGAATGACAAATTGTTTTCAATGATAGTGTCTATCGGAGAATTTGAGAGAGCAGATATTTGCGATCCATAGTGCAGTCGTACCGATCTGATTAACAAAAAGGACAACAACTTGGTATTAAAGAGGAAGAAAAAAACCCACATTTTTTAACAGATTATTAAAAAGATATTTTGGTAAATAAATTTTAACTTGTAAAATTTAATGTAATTTTCGCAGGTGTTTGTTGATCAAGTCTTTTGTGAATTCCTGTGAATTGTAATGAATGTAAGGAACACATCGTCGCCTTATTTCTAGAGGGACGTAACTCGATTTTTTTGGCAAAATGTCATGTTTGGTATCGTTGGATTCGTAATTTCAAGCTATACAAGATGGGCCGACTTACACCCATGTAGAACTAATAATAAATACGCTATTTCCGTTCCAAGAAGACGTAAGTCCGTTTAAACACATAATTTGATTTCCAAAAAGTCGTAACTCAACAACCAATGGGAACGGCCGATTTCACTCTAAACGGTGCTAGGGTAGAATTTTCACTTGCAAAAGTATCCATTTTTTAAAACTGCATCGTAAAGTTAACATGATTTTGATCAAGTTATGGGAATTATTTTTAATAGAAAATGTAAGTATAAACTAAAAGTACTGTTTTATTTCAGACTTTCTTACAGCGGTGTTTTAAAATGTTCTGATTTACACCTGTTCCAATGGTTTAGTGAATAGACCTATTTCGGATGCACACTGTATTTGGACAAAGTTTGGATTGTGCAGAAAACATCCCCTTGAACCATTCAGTGCTTTATGTTAAACTTTTTTGTCACCATTTACATTATGTATGCACAGATAAATAGTATGTAACATACATTCCAAGTAAATGTGTATCCACCTATCTTATATATTAACACGTTGTGTGCCCTTTCTGGGAAATCAGTCACCAGAACCAGTTAGATGTTTTAACAAGTCATTCTTGGTTGATGTTTAAATTTTATTTTTAAAGCTGCCATACGGTTTTGCTGATCACATTGTATATTAAACCCATTGGGACCTTGTTTGCGTGCCAGTATGGACGTGCGCAGTTCTTTCATAAGTCTGTTCTAAAGTGCAACATGATTATTTTTTATAAGTTTTTTTCTGTTGATTACTATGATTTCTGAATATTTCAAATACCATAAATTGACAGGAGTGCAAGGATTCAAGATCTGCCTAGTGAAGTATTGGTGAAAATATTCCAGTTTTTACAACTTGAAGATCTATTAAGAACGGTCAATCGTGTCTGTGTTCTCTTCTACAATCTAATTGAAAATTCTGCTGTACTGTGGAAAGAAATTGACTTCTCACACCCACTGGAACTGACAGCAAACAATTTGTATCAGGTGCTTCGACATTCTAGGAAGACAGAAACATTGTTACTACCTTGTGCAACATACCATTGTGCTAATGCAAATTAGACAGAATATTTACGACATCAGACTTCACTTCGCTAGTTTGGATTGACATAACTGATGCGAAAGTATCAACTTTGTTTTTCCTGTATGGTGCACCAAATCTAGAAATAGTGAACGTTAGTGGATGTTTGAACCTTATAGATGATGATTTCTTGGTACTTAAAGACAGCACTAAACTAGAACAGATTTATGTGAGTTTCACAAGAATACTACCAGAAACTTTGGAAGTAATTTGCAAAGATAAACCTCTCATCTGTGTAGATGCATGTGGAGTCAAACTGAACATTCAAACGTGCCAGAACATTTTGCAAAACACAACTGGAGAGCTTGTCTACTTCAATATATCACTGTGTCCTTCTGTTTCCAAAGAAAACTTTAAAGCAGAAATTCTGGATTTATACCTGAACACATCTATTTCAATACACAACCATGAGTACTAGTAAATTCAGTTTAAGTGAAGTTATGAACATGCTGGAAGATGATCAGTATAGTGATGACTTGTTTGAGAGCAATGGTGAACAGTCTTATGATGTAAATGAAATATTTGACAATGTACCAAATGATTTATGCGACCAGCAGTTCAGTGAGCAAAATGAAACTAACCTAAACACTTTTGACAATGTGGACGATTCTATATCTTTAGCACATAATTCGTAAGAAAATTTAAGTACTATTCCTGATACAGTAACGTTGAATTTTTATGACACTAGCAGATTACCAGAATCAGAAATATCAGAGGAGACATGTGATTCCTACTTTAAAGATTACCAGAAATCTAGTTCTGTGATCAATTTCAAAGGAGTTCCCTATACAAAGGTCAAAGTTTTGAGATATACTAAGAGCCAGCCATTGCTGGTTGAGTTTAAACTTGCTTTCAGTGAACAACAATACAAAAATTATATTCTTGTCAGACGTCAAACAAGAACAACTGAAGAAACACTGAGAGAACTGCCCAGTACACAGCAATTAAGAAAAGTACCCGTGATTCCACTAAATAAGAAAAAAGATTTGTCAAGTATGCTAAAGTACATGCCAGCGATGGATCAGGAGTTCTATAGGGGCTGCAAACTTGTGATTGAAAAGCAGTGACTGAAATCAATCTTAGATGGGATCTGTGTATGGGTTATGAGAACTGTGTTTGGGTTATGAGAAATTTGTTTGGGTTATGAGAAGTGTGTTAGGGTTATGAGAACTGTGTTGGGGTTATGAGAACTGTGTTAGGGTTATGAGAACTGTGTTGGGGTTATGAGAAATATCAGGTTATTGTTAGTGTGTATGTGCATCAGATAATATATTGAGATAGGGGTTTCTAAAGTATGATATCTGTATTACAGTATGATATGTTGTTTTAGTTTTTATAAAGTTTACTGTTGGTGTTCATAATGTTATCATTTGATCATAAATAGCAATGTTGCTATGCATAAGAAACCATTTAAATTCTTATTGTTATGGTTTTTGGTATTGAAAGTCAAGTGATGACTCAGTTTAAATTGTGAATTGAAAGGTGTTTGGTCAGTTGAGATGAATGTATGTTTAAGGTTCTTTTATAAGCAGTTAACTACATGTATTGTTGTTGTTTTCAGCTAAGACATAGGTGAATTTTTTATTCTCAATGTAAATAATGGTTGACATAACTGGGCTTTAATACTTTGCTAGTGGCAAGATTTATATCTAGCTGTCAGTCAGAGTCTTTTTTACCTTAGTGCAGTAATGCTTTAATAAATACACCATTCTCTTTAAAAACGTCAATGAATGTGGACCTACAGTATAATATTATACCCTCATTGATTGAATATTGTAATAAGAAGTAATAAAAACTGTTTGCCTAGTACTATAATTAATTGGACATATTTCTTTCTTATCAAACTTCCAAATCATATGTAATATTGATATATTTCTGTGCAAACTTAGCCATGCTGTATTTTTTGTGTTCCATTAACTGTTCAAATAATCATTTTTACTTTTTCTATGCTCCTGTTATGAAGATGGACGTTTTGACTTTGCAACACAACACATAGGATCTAGTAGGACACACGTAAATAGAGTTTAGAACGACTTTCCTATGGAGGTCACTCACAAATTGAGTTTAGGTCGACTTTTGAAAATTAGCATTAAATTCACATGAAGCTCCATTAACGTTGTGTCCTCCACAGAAACTCTTCCTTAACTCCTAAAGTTTACAGCTTTTTTCAAAAGTATCTTCAGTCATCTTGTTTGGCTGTTTCTGTACAAATATTATTGTGCTTTGCCAAATCTGTTTCTAATCTGACTTGAAACAGAATGCGGCGTCTCCCATTGCGATTCAAACCTTTGTGGTAGAGACCATCAGATATAGTCTCACAGGGATGTGTGACAGCAAACAATTTTTAAAAACATTAAACTAACAGTTTTCTATTTTGAGAGATTCTGGAGAAAATTCAAATGTATTATTCATTCCAGAAAGTCGTAACATATGATTTGAGACTTAAATTTATTTCCATATGGACGTAACTCGAAGTTGCGTTTTCACCGTAGGGAACGTGTTACAGTATCGCGTTTCTCGGTTACAGTATAGAATTTTCAAGATGGAGGATTTTTTATGGAAAGAAAGGTAGGCGATTTTTATTCAGGTCCATACTACAAGTAGTTTAGCTTCTAAAAGACGTTTTTATGCTTTGCTTGTAAGGAACAGAATCCGATATCTAGTCATATATTTCTTCAGACCCTGCACCGCAGATTTATCTCTATATTGTCTCATAAATGTGCAGATTTGACGGTTTGAAAATTTGAATCGAGAGACCAACGCATTTTTCTCCAATTCCGACATTATTTAAGCATGCCTTGATAAAGTAAATCTACAAAACGTTAGTCCTTTGTGTTTCGAAACGTTTATAAAAGTAAATGACCAGTTGAACCCACTTTCCTGTTGGTAAAATGTGTTTGAAAAAGTAAACAATGTTACAGTATAGAGCGAGGCTAATTTTGAAGGGTTACAGCATAGACCTAGCAACTTTGATCCAATTTTGTTACAGTTTACACCCATATTTCGGTTATAGTTTAGATATTTGCCAAATTTCAAACAAAGTTAGTGTATCTATTATTTCTATGAAATAACTCATACATTTCTATCTAATACATTCTTGAAAGGTTGTATAACTTTTTTTCTTCAGCAGAAAAGTTATAATTTGCTATTTTTCATCCTTTAAGTTTCAGATTGAGACTTTTTGCAGAATAAGTAATGTCCTAAGTAAAGACTGTTTTCACGACAACAACAGTAACTTTTATCGAATTGTATTGAGAGAAGAAAGATTATTGCTTGATTTCATTACACATTATAGTGCCTATTTGTAATAAAATAGAGAAAAATTAATCCTAAATAGAAGTCCAACACGGAAAGCATGAAAATGTTGCAGTCTGAGTTTGATTTAACCTGTTCATGGACGGTAGTGGTAACTGCAAGCTACCGTCCACGCCTCCTAGCATGGGCTTCAGCAGAATTCACATTAAACATGAACTGGTACACTTTAGATTTTTTAACATCATTCTGTGGATATGTTCATATGGCGGTTATCATGGAACCTTCAATGTGACACGTTATTGCCATTCTATGAAAAGCGGCATATTACCCCAATATTAAAAATTGCATGTGCCCTAAACGAGAATACAATGAGTGAAACTAAATAAAATGAATTTTGAGTGGGGATCGGAGGTTATGAAGCCTGCATACCATAGATAAGCTGTCAAAAGACACAATTAACAAGCAGGCAATACCCTAAGAATGATTAAACAGTATTTAAGTGAGCAATACTGCAACCTTGTATCATAGTTTGGGGACCTTTCTGTTGAAAGTGTGTCCGAGTTAAATCGCATACATGCACCGTGAGTTAACTGGAGTGCAGGTATTAGTTACCCGCACTCCAGATCATGCCCAGTGATTGGCTCATTTTTGCGGGGGTTTACTTATTGTGACGGCAGAGAAAGGGAAAGCGACAGAAATGTCATATCTAGATGCTCGTTCATTGGTTACTTTTCTCCGGGGTTTCATATTTTGACAACAGGGAATGTGTTTTTGTGTTTAACTATGATACAAAAGAGAAAGAACATCAAAACAATCGGCAATCTGATTTATTCTCGGGGGCTGTGCCCCCTCGTATAAATCAGATAGCCTCGTGTTTCGATGCTCTTTCTATTACTTAATTACTTAAATCTTATTTTAAGTTGCAATTTCCATCTACCATAATGTATTTTATTAGTATTTAAAAGGGTTTGTTACGTTTGGCTTTCTTGGATTTTAAGTTTCAACGACACTGAGGTCATGTGAAAACATTCCTGCTTTAGTGTAAAGAAAGACCCCATATACCCTTTGTGAAACATTTCAGACACGGGCACCTGGCTAGAACCACCGACCTTCCGTAAATTATCTTGATAGATTCCTCACATACAAAGAATCCAAAGTCATGATTGGATCTCAACTACAGCAGTAAAGGAAAGATGATTTGAAGTCGACGGCCTTATCCCGACTTTGGCACTATTATGTACCTCCATCAGGCTCAATAGAGAAGATATTGTAATTGTGTGACCTTAATTTATACTCTATAACTTTCAATATTATTTTCTTTTTCAGAAACATGAAAACTGCTATACAGGATGTCTGAAATTAAAAGAAAACGACTTTTTATGTAATAATGACAAAATAATCGTTACTTCAACATAGAAGCATTCGAAATGACGCCATGATCATAATTTGATTTGATTTGATTTGAATGCTTTTAATTCGAGATGAGAAGGGTCTTTAAGCATTGCTTTTTTTCGAAATCTATGTTTTTGGTTTTCGTATTCCCGATTGCAACCGAAATCATTTGAAAATTAAATTGGTAGAAAGTCATGTAAATTTCATCACATTTAGTCAAGTAGTTACTGAGCGGATGAGATTGCACACATTTTTGTACGACAGACGGACGAATAGCCATCGGGCCAATAAGCTCACAGAGATTTAAAAGTCTATGTAACATTTATACATTTTACCTAGTATATATAGAATATATAGAAAATATCGAAGTCTAAACTGTAACCGAAATCTGGGTATAAACTGTAACAAAATCGGATAAAAATCGCTAGGTCTATGCTGTAACCCTGCACAAATCACCTCGCTCTATACTGTAACATTGTTTAGTTTTTCAAACGCATTTAACGAACAGGAAAATAGGTTCAACTGTTCATTTACTTTTATAAATTTTTCCTAACATAAAGGACTAACGTTTTGCATATTTACTTTTTCTAGGCATTCATAAATAATGTTGAAATTGGAGAAAAATGCGTTAGTCTCTCGATTCAAATTTTCAAACTGTCAAATCTGCATATTTATGAGACAATATAGCGATAAATTTGCGGTGCAGAATCCGAAGATACCGGATTATGTTCCTTACAAGCAAAGCACAAAAACGTCTTTTAGAAACTAAACTACTTGTAGTATGGGTAGGAATAAAAATCACCTACCTGTCATCCAAACAAATAATCCTCCATCTTGAAAATTCTATACTGTAACCGAAAAATGCGATACTGTAACACGTTCCCTACGGTGGTTTTGGAACTAAAATTATAACACAAAAATTCATTTTCAGGGGAATTTCAAAAAAATGTTTTTAATAAATAAGGAAAAGTACTTATCTGATAAGCCTGAAAGTGGACATGCTTATGTAAAAGCATATGACAAATATCCTTTCAAAAATTCAGCTTGTTAGCCCTAGAGGTAAAGGCTGTACAGCATATCAAAAGTTTAAATGCGTTTTTCGTGAAAGTAACTAAATGCAACTTACGTCCCTCTGGAAATAAGGCGACGACATGGCATTGCGAGCGATCGTACATTTTTAACTATGTCAATATAGGTAATTCAAACATATTTAATTCAATTAACTATTTAAAGCTTGTTGACAAAAAGAGAATTAACGTGGATGTTTATTATCTGCTTGTAAATATCATAAACAAAAAAGAAAAAAAAAGAAAAAGAAAAAATCTTTATGACATTTATTTTTGAAATATTTTTCATATTAAATTGGTTGAAATAGTGTTAAACTCAAATTTGGCAATTTAACGATTATTTATTGTGTTATAACTTAAATGTTCATCGGGTAGAAAATCTTAAAATGCAACTATGTACAGAAAATACTTCCATGAACATATCAAACAACATTTCTCAGATATAAAAAAATTAAAGTAAATTCATAAATATGACTTAGAAACTCATAGCCTTATAAGTCATCATTTGTTTTTTTTTAACTTCTAAGCTTCCGAAACAATCATTTTTGAGAGATGACTAATTTAAAATTTGGTTAAGTGTACTTCAAATGCCTTTATCTGAAACGTCTGATTGAAAATTAGGAACAAAATCCTGGTTTGTGCCCTTATTTACTTTTATTCATTTTATAAATTTCACAAAGCAGACAAATTTTACCAGTTAAATTTGTAAGGTTTATATTTAAAAAGAATACTGATAACAGCTTTATATTTTGCCGTAAATTAAAAGAATCTTATTTTCATCTGAAAGTATACACTATTTACACTAGTTTATTGAATAATTTTAACAAGAAATGTTTCAACCAATAGAAGGAGATTTGTACGCGTCTCACATTAATAGAATACTACTTAAACTTTGTATTTTGTCGATTTCAATGAAATAAAATATGTCTTGTGCCCTGTCCTGTTTTTGTTTTGGGTCCTCCTGGCCGTTTGTCCTTGTTGGTTAGTCGTGCTAAAATCGCATCGAGGGGATGAAATAAGATGTTTCTTCGAAGAGATCTGAATGAGTTCATGATTAATTGTGAGTAGTAATGCTTTGTTTAAAAAAGAACTCAATCAGGACAAACTATTCATTAAAGGGAAATTTTCAAGAAATGAACTGGCTAAATACCGCATCAGTAAATTTACAATATAAAACAAAATTATTAGTTTAAGATAATTTCTAAATATATTTATCATGCCCTTTAGATGAGTCCTCATTGCCTTTCTCATTGCTCAATACAACCGTAAATGGAGTAAAAAACTGTACATCAATACTTAACTTTGAAATATGGATAATTACAATGTTTGTAAAAACAAACTTGAAAAAGGTGATCCATCTGACGCATTTATCACAACTAAACAATAGTTCGTCTGCTGAATGAATTTACTAAGCACTTGTAGCAAAATCTATTTAAGTATTGAATGCAAGGTCTAAAATATAACATTCACTTTGAAGAGTATTTAAAAAAGCCAGAGCTACTGTCAATAGCTTTGAATGGTTCGAATCTTTGCAGGTCATCTCCTTTTCTGAAATAATTCGTGCAACTGAAACTAAGCGGTAAAGCTTAAATTGTTATCATTTCTTGTTACATCAATTGACATTTAACGTGCCAACATAAAAATGAAAACGTTTTGTGATTTATATACAATTATAGGATAGACTGGGTTCATATATTTCATACATGTATATGTGAGGTTTCATTCTTTCTGGAGCAATAAATAAGTAAATAATGAATGAAACCTGTCACAATAGTGCAAATCTAATATATAGAATAATTATTAATGAAATAAATTAATGACGTCAAGAACAATTATTTATCTTATGACCTGTCTCGTATACCCTTTTAATTTCTTTCATGTAGGTGTGGATTCAATATTTAATTTGGAAAAAATCAATCTGCAGTCTTGAAACAATAATGTGTAATTGTTTTGTTATTAATCCAACGTGTACTAGAAACACGTTATAAGTAATTCGCAATTTCAGTATAATTGCTTTCTTTCCGGTTAGGTTTTTTAATCTGATGAACTGACTTTAAACAAATTAATGTTAACATTTTTAGTGTTTGCAGCCTACAATTTGATGGTTAGGTTAAAACGGCGGATGATTTGCGTTTTTATCAAAGTTAATGTCAACTTTGTCGCAAATTCATATGAATATGAAAACTAAAATAATAGTGCTCCTTTTACGTTTTAAAACGATTTTTTTGAAATAGTACATAGACTGAAATGATAGACAATAACTGACAAAGCCTATGACATTGACATTTTCAGACGTATTAAGATAATTTAGCTGGATGAACAAACGTCTTTTTATGTCAGAAGGGCTATATATCTGTACAGAATATTTTACAAAATAAGCTAGTTGAAGGAAAAATTTATAATACTCATATGTGGCATAGAAATACGTTCAAAACTCGAAATGGAGATTTGTATGCAGATTTAAAGCTGCAAGCCTCCAGATGAGCCAAATTATTTAAAGAAATTAATTAATTATTTACATGTTATGTGTGATTAATGACTGACTTTGCAGTATCACTAGAATTCTACTGCGTTACTAACGTTAGAGGTAAATTATATATATTTTGACCTCTTTTTGGTAATTTGCGTGGATCTTAAGCGCCGTTTGCAATGTGTGAAATACTTTCTTCTTTCACTTCGCAATATTTTACTTTTAAATACATTGACAAAATTGTCATGCAATTTGCATGAATAATTATGGAGGCATGCTGCTTTAAAAGGTAAAAAGAATATGAATTTATTTGAAAAACAAGAACAAATATTTACGTTAAACAAGAATGGCCCGTTCTGACACTGTTACTCGTACTCAACAGCAAAATTTTATTGAAAATAAGAGGAAATAATCTCTTGCAGGTCAATTTCTTTTAGAGAGTCAATGTAACGTTTCAATACATGCATTCAAGGTTTAATAATAGTATGGTATTTTTTCCTACAGACGGGACAAACACAATAGTCGGTCCGCATTGTTTGACCAATTGCATGGAAAGAAAAGATGCATAATATAAACATCAACACTTAATACCATATAAAATAAATGTATCCATTATCGAATATAAAAGTGCCCTGAATATGTTGCTTTATTCATGAGTATTGTATAACGAGTTTATAGTAACTATGACTACTTTTGATGTGTTGAATAATTTTTTACGGATGTCTTTTTTTTTTTGCTATTTTTTTTTTTTAGAAAAATGAGAACAGAGCCTTTTAGGAAACTGTTTGATAATGTTTATGCAACGAGACATTAACACATAATTAGTTTCAGTTTGGTAGTTCATATTTGAAATATGGAAAAACACAATGTTTGTATTAAATACAATGTGTGTATTTGGGTGCCTTGTTAAGCATTTATCTTAATTAAATAATTGCTCGTCTGCTAAACGAATTAATTAAGCACTTGAAGCAAAATATATTTAGATATTGATTAAATGGTTTGTATATAAATTAAATCTTCTACAATATTTCGTTCCCTGGCGTTATTTTGAACACATCCTCTTTGAAGACTATTTAAATGAGGTAGAGCTACTGTTAATAGCTATGAGTGGTTCAAATCTTTGCAGGTCATCTTTTTCTACCTTTCTATTTCTTCTAACATTATTTATGAATTAATCTCTGTTTACTGGTTTTTGTAATTCTTTTGAGAACAAATCTGATATCAGTAAACTTAAGTGCGATGAAATTTTGAAATAATTCGTACAGGAAAGGCTAACAGAAACAAGGGGTAAAGCACAAATTGATATGATTTTTTTTCATGTCATTTGACATGAAACGTGCCAAGATAAAAAAATGAAAACGTTTTGTGATTTATATACAATTATAGGATTGGCTGGATACATATATTTAATACCTGTATATGTGAGGTTTCACTCTTTCTGGAGAAATAAATAAGTAAAATAATGAATGAAACCTTTCACAATAGTGCAAATCTAATATATAGAATAATTTGTCATGAAATAATTAAATGACATCAAGAACGATGATTTATATTATGACCTTTTTCGTTTACCCTTCTTATTTCTATCATATAGGTGTGGATTCAATATGTAATTTGGAAAACAAATCTACAGTAAAGCAATTAAGTGTAATGGCTTTATTATTAATCGAACGTGTACTAGAAACAAGTTTCAAGGAACTCGCAATTACGGTATAATCATTGCTTTCTATTCGGTTAGGTTTTAAAATTTCATGAACTGACTTCAAACAAATTAATGTTTACAATTTTAGTGTTTGTCGTCTACAATTTCATGGTTAAAACGGCGGATGATTTGCATGTGTTTTAAAAGGTAATGCCAAATTTGTTAATTTATATGAATATGAAAAACAAAAGAAATCGTGATCATTTTTACATCTTAGAACAGCCTTTTGACAGTGTCCATGGACTGAAATGATAGACATTAACTGACAAAGTCTTTGGTTTTGACATTTTCAGACGTATTAAGATAATTCAAATGGATGAACAAAATGTCATTAAATGTCAGATAGGCTTAATTTATCTGTACAGAATATTTTCTAAAATAAACTAGTTGCAGGTCTGATCTGTGACATAGTAATGCAGCCTGCGAAACTTCAGTATAAACGGAGATAGTAAACAGTTTAAATAGCAAAAAGAATATATAATTATGATTTCATTTTAAATTAAAAAAAAAGAACAATGATTTACGTTAAAAACCATCAACACAAGAATGACCAATTCTGAACTTGTTAATCGTACTCAACAGCAAAGTTTACTGAAAATTTCCTAAAGAGGAAATAACCCTTTGCCGGTTCATGTTTTCAAGGGTAAAATAGAGAAAAGAAGAATCCCTATATAAAGCCCAACACGGCAAAATTGAAAATGTTGCAGGCTCGGTTTGATTGAGCCTGTTCATGGACGATACTGTCAAGCGCAAACTACCGTCCACGCCCCCCCCCCCCAGCACCGGCTTAAGCAGAATTCAACATTTAACATGAACTGGTACAATTTGGAATTATGACGTGTTCATATGGCAGTTATCATGGAACCTTCAATGTGACAAGTAAGTGTCATTCCATGAAAAGCGGCATATGGTCTCCAATTAAAAAAATGCGTGTGCTCTAAACAGAAAACAATGGGCGGAACTAAATAAAATTGAATGTTGAAAGGGGATCAGAGGTTATGAAGCCTGCAAATCACAGATAATACGTCAAAAGACAAATTAAAAAATTTAAGTTGAAGTTAAAATCGTAAATTCATGAAGTTGAAATCGGGAATTCATAAAGTTGAAATCGTGAATTAGTGAAGTTGAAATTTTGAATTCACAAAGTTGAAATCGTGTGAATTAAAGAAGTTGAAATTTTGAATTCGTGAAGTTGCCATTGTGAGTTCATGAAGTTGAAATTGTGAATTCATAAAGTTTAACCGAGAATTCCAGAAGCTGAAATTGTGAATTCGTGAATTCCGTATGTTGAAAACGGGAATTCACGAAGTTAAAAATGTGAATTCATGAACATGAAATCGAGAATACATGAGGTTGAAACGGCCCTTACGGTCTTATGTAGTTTGCGCATCAGCTTCTTTAATGCTGATGTTTCATTTTAGAATTATACTACAAAAAATAACTAATGACGACTTACACAACATATTCTACACGACTTACACAACATATTCTAAGATGTAACGTATCAACGTATCGTAATTAAATCATTGTAACATGTGTTGTAAGTTTAATTTATTTTTCACATAGTCTATTGTTCAGAATGCAATCAAAAGCAATGTACAAAAAGTTCAGCATTTGTATCGAGTTTTGTTTGTTAGTAACGATTAAAAAATGTTTCAGTTTTATCCAGTAGAAGGTTGTTTATTTCTTAAAATTTTACAAAAGAAATGATATACATGTAGTTTTTGCACGATCTTACAGTCTATTTTAGCGCCTGTGACGTATCATATAATATAATTATGTTCTCTCTCAGAACTAACACGTAATGTTGAATCTGACTTCGCCGTCCAACGTCTATTTTCTATCATAATTATCTAAACTCAAATAATTCCCAGTATTAAATCTATGTAAGAATGTTAGATTTCACATGAAACAAAGAACACAAAAAACATATCATTCGTTGATAATTATTTAAGCAATTTTAGCGAGTAGTCCCTTTGGACACTTTACTGTCATGATAAGACAGACTGTGTGTTTTTCTTATCTGTGACAAAAGACGTAACAGTATGTTATTAAATTATTATTCTACTGCACTGGACCACTTAGGGTAAATGAGATGAACATATGATCTTATCAGATGACCAAGCAGAACGCTAAAAGTATCCTATCAGAGTGGCCGCAGTTAATTTCTCTTAATTTATGAGTTTACGTGTTATTATTAGAATTAGGATTTATTCAATTATTCTTGTTAAATGGAGTAATACAATTACGTAATAACTTTGTAAAATGGATTAAATACCGGATTTGTTTGTAGTTTGATTTAAAGTGACAATGTTTTGGATATAACAATTGTCTTCTGCTTTTGATTTGATTATCCATTTATATTTTCCACATGGATTGCTACAAGAATGGGCAAAGTGTTCAGTTCCAGTAGGGAATTTCACTTTTCAAGAAACCCAACAGTCGCTATAACCAGTACAGTAGGTACTGAGGCGTACTGCGACGACCCCAGAGTTTGCGGACAGTAGGTCCAATATAACTCTCACTCAGCAACAGAAATTGGAAAGTCTAGAGTTTGCGGACAGTAGGTCCAATATTAACTCTGCAACAGATTAGGAAAATCTGTTTCGTCATCATGGAATGATGGACAACAGTATGAAGCCTTGGCCATCTGCAACACAGATGATTTTCCTTCCAAGTTTTATGCTACAACTACTACTACAGCAACAAAGACAATATTGCTTTAACTTGAAGTTAACAAGATATAGAATTAATAATATACTGTTTAACAATTTAATATCTTGAGCTGCGAACATACCAAATTCATGTTTCTTAGGCCAACGAAATGCACATGTCACAGCGTATAATTAATAAGACTCTTATTCTATTGGCGAAAAAGATCTGCAGTATCTTACTGTTTTAAATCTTACTTGATATAAAAAAAAATATCAGCTCTTGCTTACAAAATATAATTCTATGATAACAATTGTGTTTAGTTGGGTAACTGTATGATAAGTTATAATAACAATTATTTGAGTTAAAGATATAATACGCTCAAATTTTGTATTTTTAAATATTGATAATTGCTACACAGTCTCTTTTTAAATATAAAATATACATTTATTTAAAATATCTTATGTCTAAAACTATACGCAATTCATAGGCAAATAAGAATGTATAATGTCAACAAAAAAACAAAAAAAAAAAACATACAAAAAAAACCAGTTTTTTCTTATTAGAAAGGGTCAACTTTACTTAACCTGTAATAGGATATGCAGCTTCCCACACAGTCTGTACATTCTTTTATTAAAATTAGACATATTGAGAACGAAATACATAGATTTCAATAAAAAAAATTTACTCTCAGATGAGTATAGTATATCTATAACATGCTTTGGGCGGATGAACATTAACATGCATTTCACAGTATCATCCTTGAACAGGCTCATTCAAACTAAGCTTGTAGCATTTTCAGTTTTGCTGTTTTGGGCGTATTGTAGAGATATTATTTGCACACAAAAATGGTTTTATATAAGATGAATATTCTGTAGTACGTTTTGCCTAGAAATGTCAAGAGTTGTGTACTCCAAATTTGTTACATAAGAGGGAATATTTGGAGCTAGTTTTGCATAAAAATGCCAAGAACTGTGAAATGTCAAGAACTGTGTACTCCAAATTTGTTACATTAGAGGGAATAGTTTGGAGCTAGTTTTGCATAATAATGTCAAGAACTGTGTACTCCAAATTTATTATATAAGAGGGAATATGCTGGAGCTAGTTTTGCATAGAAATATCAAGAACTATGTATTCCAAATTTGTTATATAAGAGGGAATATGCTGGAGCTAGTTTTGCATAGAAATGTCAAGAACTTTGTACTCCAATTTGTTATATAAGAGGGAAGATGCTGGAGCTAGTTTTGCATAGAAATGTAAAGAACTTTGTACTCCACATTTGTTATATAAGAGGGAATATGCTGGAGCTAGTTTTGCATAAAATGTCAAAACCGTGCACTACAAATTAGTTATCTATATAAAAGTGAATATGCTAGAGCAATTTTTGCAATCAATATCCAAACCTGAGCTCTCCAAATTTGTTATTTAAGATGGAATATGTTGGAGCAAGTTTTGCATAAAAATGTCAAAACCCGCGAGTACTCCAAATTTGTCATACAAGAAGGAATATGTAGAAGCAAATTTTGCATAGATTCTCAAAACCTGAATACTCCAAATTTGTTATATAGGAAGATCAAATATGCTGAAGAAAGTTTTTGCATAGAAATGTAAAAAACTGTGACTCCAAATTTGCTCCTGGGAAAACGCACCATTTGGAGCTGATCTTATGAAGGATTTGTTACTTTCTTTACTGAAAGTAAACACATATTGAATAACATTGGTTGTATATAGTGTGAGGTAAGAATAGCAGGGGCTGAGTACATATGCAAGAAAGAAAACAGAATGTGAGTATGCACTGTTTTTACAATACTTTAGAAACACTTTGGAATATCTGAACATTGTAAGTTGATAACTTTCAATATTGGTACCTGCTTGAGACAGTTCAATAATGAAATTTATATTGAATAATTCTTTACCTGTATATCTCACTGACAATGTCGAATGTAAAGAACTTGCTTCCATTTTTAAGAAAATGACATGTCATTCGAAATGGAAGAACATGAAATAAGATATGAAAAGTTTTTAGTGAAGAAAATAAATATTAAATCACTCAAATATTTTTCTATCCAGAATTTTCTTCCACTGAAAGGTGTATATAGACATAGCTTAATGCATAATTAAATACATGTTTGATGTAGTTCGAATGAATTGAAATTTTTGCTCAAGCTAACTACAGTAAAACATAGAAAATAGATAAATGAATTAATGAATATAATAAAATAAACTAATAAGATGGAAAAAAAATCTTAGTAATAATTTGCACTTGTCTTTCACATTTGGACAAACCTACGAAACCAATGTTTTACCATTCATTACAATAATGGTAGTTTATACAAAGCTGTAATGTGCAGTATTTTAGATGGTTTAGATAAGTTTTTACTGTATACATGTACTACATCTTCAGATAAATCTCTCACTTGACCCTCCCAGTGAATTGTTAATGTTAGGGTTTATCATCAGGCTTATCCCTGGGAAAACTGCATGTACTAATAACCGTGCCTGGTTTGTAGGTCAAACATATGTCTTAATTTGATTTGTTTGTTTGCAAGGAAGGGTTGCTAATTAACCTTCACTGTGTTATAATCCATAGCACTATAAATCACTCAAAGAGGGATTTGTGTAGGACCTATCAACAAAATCTTGATTTGCTAGGGCTGTCAAAGTGTCATTAAAATTTTGATATAAAAAAGAAAAAAAGGTACTGAATGAAACAACAAGTTTCAATGAAATTATTAATTATGTCATGAAATATTTCTACGGTTGATGAGCGCATTTGTATTTGTAGTCTACATGTTAATGCTAAAAATGTTATAAAATTTGAAAAAGAAATGGCAGATTTTTTTTCAAAATATGTCATTATATGTACGTAGATGTGGTACAGTACTCGTCATTGCCGGGGGGAAAGGAAAACACTAAGCAGTTTATTCTACCAAATGGCATGGTCATAGAATTACTTGTTTGGGGTTTTGTTTTCAAACAACTGAATAAGTAAGTGGTGATAAGAGATGCAGCCATTTGTTTTTGTAGTATCATTTTTAAATAAATAAATAAATCATTTGATGACTTAGTTAACCAATTAATTGATTGATTGATTCCGAAAACAATAATGATATTAATAATTAAGGAAATATGAACAAATTCATTTGTTTGTTTCATTATATTCTATCCTGTATCGAGTGGAATCGAAAACGTGAACCATAGAAACATGTACTGTAACTGCAATACAGAGCTGATTTTGAAAATATTATACAATCATGTTATTTTTGAAGAAAACATTTAATGTGAGTTATTCAGATATATACGTCTTTTGCATTATATAATTGCGAGAGAGATGTTTGAAAGGCTTTGTTTTGTTTTAAAAAAAAACAACAACACAAATCAAATGTAGTTTTCTAGTATTCTATTCTTGATCATTAATATTTGTGATGGAAACCCGTGATACTTCTTTCTTTTAAAGAAACAAATTAAGCCTCAGAAATAATCACAATTTCCCTTAAAAAAGGGGGAAAATGCATTTTAAACTGTTGTCGTAATGCATTAAAAACATGTGATTTACTTATAATCTAACTTTAATCTGAAGTAAATATAGTGCAGAATGTGTAAAAAAAGGAATGTAAATAATATAAACGAATAATGGCAGGTTTAGGCTTAATGGCCAGCTCAGTAATTTCAAAACACTGATTTTGCAAGATATCAGAATCATGCCTAAAGAAATTATAATTTAAACCATAAATGTGTTGCTTTTAAACCATTGAAAGCTTCGAATATCACTACATGTGAAAGAATTTTATGCTACACGTATATGTGTATACCATTTAATGTCAAACTTGTTTGCAATTTTCTGTTTACAATAAGAAATATAAATTATGCAATGTAACATTGCAGCAGGGCTATTGCAGCAAGCCAAATGACCTTCTCCGCACAGTAGAAATAGGGAATAATATTCTTTTATAATGATTGTTACTTTTACAGCATTTTATGTATATGGCTATTGCATACTTTATTTTGATCATTATATTTTGAGTTTTTGAAAAGTTAATAGTCGTAGATTGAATACGTAATCATTTTACTTGGTTAAGAATTCTTAACGACTTGTCAAAATGCGAGCACGGTCTCTAAAATCTCATTAACCCTAGGTGGTCCAGTGCAGTAGAATTAATAAATTAAACGAGACTTACCTGGAAGTTGAAGTTCAATTATCATTCTACTGCTACTGGACCACAGGGTTTAATGCCCACCCGGTTACCCCTCCCATATGTATAAACCATTGTCGCATTTTGCATAATTATGTATGCTCTGAAAGTCTGCTTGGTCATCTGATAAGATCATATGTTCATCTCATTAAACCCTGTGGTCCAGTAGCAGTAGAATAATAATTGAACTTCAACTTCCAGGTAAGTCTTGTTTAATTTATTTATTCTAAAGCTTCAATTGGCCTGTCTAAATGTCTGGCGGGAAAATCATAATACATTTTTTTGATTGACATCAGTCAAGATTGTTCATTATTGTTTCGCTAACGTCTGAAATTAAAATACAAGTTATAAAAAAATAGAGAATGATATTTAATTTCAGAAGCCATTTTTTGTTCGCATAATCAGAATTTCTAAGAACTGAATCAGGAGCTCTAATTGTCATTACTATTCATCCCTTTCGCGCGATTGAAATGAATCAGGAGCTCTTATTATCATTACTATTCATCCCTTTCGCGCGATTGAAATGAATATCTGTGTTTTATTGAGGTCATAAAAAGTAATTATGTTTAATTACCCCAAAGACGTGAACGATTAATAACAGAAGGTAGCAATTAAGGTCATGTTTTTTAAAACCAGACATCAAGAAAAAATATGCCCATCATATATAAATCTATTTAAATTCATAAAAGGCAATTCTTGCTTTAAATTATGTTATATTGTTAACATAAGTGAACCATGTGAACTAGTAACTAAACCAACTTTGCAGGAAATAAATAGTCTTAAGTTGTTACATTTGTATTATCATTCAAACATTATTTTTTGATGTTGGAAACATTTTTATAGTTTAAATGATTACTGTGTTTCTTTGAAATATAATAATTTATGTTTTTCTGATTCACCTGAATTCAAAACATGAGATTATAAGAAATGTTCTTGTTCTTTTGATGTCTTAACGCAATTAGTTATAAATTGACATTTGTCTTTTAAAGATATACTTTTAATTAAATAATATAAAATAAATTATATATTCAGTATGAATTGCATAGGTTTCAATACTCACTCTTTTTTTATTAATATACTTTACTCAAGGATAAACATAGTATAGGCGTTTATGAAGAGCTAAAAGGTTAAATGACAAAGTGTTATTCATTGTCGCATAATCATCATTTAAAATACAATTTGCTGCAGGGCTATGTAATGTGTCTTATCAGATTTTATGTTTTAATTCATATCGACTTTTTGGATTAAATGAGACAAAATTTCAAAACATTTTTTTGGGGGGTGGGGGGTGGTGGGCGGGGTCACATTAATATTTGTAAGATGATGTAATGTCCACTTACCGTTAAAAACAATAAACGCCATTTAATAAGAACATTTACCTAAATGCCATAATCATAAAATACTTTATTTTAGTTTAGGGTTGGATGTTTATGCTAAGTCAGTTTCAGACATTGTTTTTATTATGATGATAGATTTAATCTATCTTTCACTATTTGTTTTCTGAGTCTTTATTCCAAGCAGACAATCAATCTAAACTTTAAAAAAGTAAATATGATATTAACAAATATTTAAGAACCTGTCCCGACTGTTGTTGAATGTATTTTCTATAAACATACGAACAAGAATACTCCCATACAAGCAAATACACCATGCAAATACACAATTCAGTATTCTATCTTAAAAAGAAAAACATTTAAAAAACACAAATATAAACAAACGATTTCTGTCTTAGATAATGTATGTTTTACATATATAACTTTTATTTGAACTTTGTTCAACAGTCTTTTGTAAACAAAATATCCAGTAACAAATGTCAAATAATAAAGGATGACTTTTTTAAATGTAAACATTAATTATAAACGGAGCGAAAGACAAATGTCTTTGTGGCCCCTTGTTTAGTATCATTATCCGTTTTGTAAATAGCTGTTTCAAAGATGAACACAAGTGAAGATAAAATTCATGGAAGTTTTGTCGCTTTTTATATTTTTTCCTACAACATCTATCAATATAGTCGATCATAGCAAAAACCTTGATGGATGAAATCTCACGCCGATATCACCCTTCCTTCTCAGGAAGAATGATTCTTAAATAAGAACAGTTTGATTTGAAAATGCTTCAACTTTTTCTAAGGCTTGAACAGTATTAATTATTTTATATATGGAGTAAACCTTATAAAAAGTGAAAGTCTTTTGACAAAGAAGCAATCTCGCCTGTCAAAGGATAAAACGCTTGAACATTATTGAACATAAATAAAGCACGATACCCGATTTGAAAATATTTGATCTTGAAGATAAAAAGGCTATTGCTTAGTGTTTGCAGCAAGTATGAACATCTAACCATTAAAAAAATATGTGTTGTTTTGTTCTCATTGAAAGCCACAGGTGCTGAAAAACTATAACAAGACAAGTTATATAAACTTTCACATTGTCTATGTTAATCCGAAAGGAAAGATGTTATATATGTGCTCCAATTTGAAGACAAATACCGATATTTGCCATAATATAATTTCAAAATTGTTTTGCAAGATGAAAGTGATAAATCTTCCAACTGTCTTTAAAGGATTGTCTTTAGATTATGTTACCTTTTATTATAATTGAAAATACAACCAAGGGAATGATCATCGGAATAAATTAAATGATACATATCATGGACAAGCGAGTTTTCAAGCACGCGTTAAACAACTGCGAAGGAATATTGTCAGCTATGTACTGCATACCATGAAAAGAGCCGAATAGAATGCTACCTTAACGAATGTTTCTTTGTAAAATATGAAATTAAAGGGGAAGCATAACAACGCATAAATTCAAGTCCGTCCGTATTTATGGTACTTTAGTTTATATTATTACCCCTAACGTTTTTCGTAATGCTAATTTCCCATAGGCCTCCGGGAGTTATTTTTACTGTTAATGCAAGTGTACCACGTGACTAAGAATTTTGTACTGTTATATAGAGAACAGTACTTTTTAACAGTATAAAATCTGGTCACGTGGTCTATTTTTTAAATAAAATGAAATAAAATGACCGCCATTTTTTCTCGTTTATTTTCGACGTTAAACAACGATAGAACATCAATTTCTTCTCAGGAGTAACTAAAAAACTCATAAAATTTATTTGTTCGCACCCTGGTGTGCTTTTCGCGTGTAAAATATCTTTTTGTTGAATAGTCAAAACGTGAACATCCGTTTTCAACGGAAGTAATTGCAATGTAAATAATTATGTGTCAAACTGGAACAAGCAGATGATTTAAGCATGCAACAATTGATTATTTAAAATTTTAATCAGTGAAACGTTACAGATATGGTGGACAGACATAGGATATCATCGTTATTTGTCAAAAACCATGCTAAGAATAATCTGGAAACAGGAGGATCAGATTTCACAGATCATAACCGTGTAAATGGGTTAGTGTTTTGTTTTCTAGATAAACCCTAGCTTATTGTATGTTTATGATTTGTAGATATCATCACTTGTTTAAAGAATAAAAGAAAAAGAAAACTTCTCAAGTAGGCCTAATGTACACTTAAAACTTAAAAGGTAAGGGCAGTTTAGTTACTGTTACTTTTGGTTTATTTTTGTTAAAGTTAGATTGAGTTGACAATTTCAGATCATTGCAGTATTTTTGTTCGGGGTAATAAAATAAATAACGCATGGGTTTGTGAGTAACAGTAAAAGTATCATCCCGCGTAAAAATACTGTTACCCTCGGCTACGCCTCGGGTAACAGTATTTTCCTCAGGATGATATTTTTACTGTTACCCACAAACCCATGTTTTATTTATATACTGTTACAAGACGGTATCCCGATTAAAAAAATATAAAAGTTTTTAATAAGCAAATAACATCATTAAAACCTTAAATATGAGCATAATTCAAGATACCAGACCCGCCCACAAATCTCACCAAAATAAAAAGGACATATGTGATCACGCTTTATATTATTGAAAAAACGCCTATTGAAAGTTATTCCTATCATATGAAAATGAAAAATAAAAACAAACTTGTTTTCTAGTTTCTAGGGAAAAAATACAGTTTTATGGCACTGCAAGGCAATAGCTCTTACACCGATGCATATTGTTCAATACAAAATAGTTCCTCTTTATTAGGTTTACGCATGGGATTCTACGATATTAATTCTCGGTTAACGACCAGTGTCGCGTAATTATTACACCTCGCGTGTGGTTATAACGCGGCGGCGTAATAATCATAGGTGAGGGGAAGTGCCGTTAGAACTTAGAATCACACGTACGGTCAACTTGTTAATAATCGACTTTTCGCTTTGCGGGGCCACGAGACGAAAACACGCTAATAAGCGCGAGCGCGGCGAAGTTTTATTTATTAAATTTTGGCTCACGCCCCCGCTATTTAGCGTGTTTCCGTCCCGCGAACCCGCCGTTTTATTTCTTAAATCTCGTTCCGCGCCCCCGCGGGCCGCAGTTTTATGTATTAAACTTCGCCCCGTGCCCTCACTTATCAGTGTGTTTTCGCTCCGCACCCCCGCCGTTTTAACTAAAATATGATAAACAAGATCAACAAGGAAAGGCGGCGTTCAATGAACGCAACCCCCACATGACCCAGCAACAAGAACCAATGGCAAGTAGCCCAGGGGGACCCCAAACAAGTCATGTTAATTATCGATTTTTCGCTTGGCGGGGTCGCGGGACGAAAACACGCTAATTAGCGTGTTACCAGATGACCCATACTCAATGTTAACATTGATGTTTACATTAAAATATTACTTAAAAAGTGTTAACAAAGCTTTCCAAATGTTTGGTTGTGCGAGTCACTTTGTTTCCAGATTTTTATACTTCATAACAGCAGGTGTCAAGTGCTGTGTAGCATCTGTTAACAGTTGCCCCGTACTTCACTTCAGTGTTGTTATATTTTTCTGGTCCTTCGGGTACATTGATGCCATTGAGAATTGAGCAACCTTCAAGCCGGTGCTTAGGGGCGTGACGGATGTTGCACTTATTCATTGTCCCTCATGTACAGACTCAATCAAACATGTCTGCAGTTTTCATGTAATTTTGTTGTGGTAAGAGCTTCCGGAGATCACATTGTTTCCAGATTTTTATACTTCACAACAGCAGGTGTCAAGTGCTGTGTGACAGCTGAAAAAAGTTGCCCCGTATTTCACTTCAGTGTTGTTATATTTTTCTTGCCCTTCGGGATCAGTGGTGCCTGCACAATTAAGTGTTAAGAATTGAGTACTGCTCTTGCCGCTGGTAGGGGGCGTGAGGGATGTTGCACTTATTTTTTACCCTCATGTACAGACTCAATAAAATCGAGTCTGCAATTTTCATGTAATTTTGTTGTGATTAATGCTTCCGAATTTTGTTTCCAGATTTTAGTTTTTTTAACAGTACAAACAATACTCAGTCCTGAGCAAGAAATCATCTAAAATTTTCTGAAGATTGCAACGGTATTAAAGAAAGCTTAAACCATACTTATTTCAGTCTGTTCATTATAAAAATTAACTTAGTCACATAGACACGGTGCATATCTATATCGGTACCCTCGTTGCGAAATCTACTCAAACGGTACCTTCTTTGCACATACACAGGCTATTCTTTAATAAAAACTCAGCTAATGTTCCTTCAACTAAACTGACAAAAGGAGGTATTTTTTTTAAAAAAATATTTTACCCCAAGGGAACACTAAAAATTTATCTTACTGTTTTTTGATGTGTCCATTTTAAATTTTTGGGGCAACCCACAATATGTACCAAAAAACGCCCTTTCTTGTCTCGCAAAAATCCCTCGCCCTTTAAATTCGGGGGTTGAAAATAACCGGTGGCCGGGATATGAAATTCAAAATTTAAAACAAAATGTTCATTCCATATCAAACCAGTGCTTCAATGTGGTCATCGAAAATGTGCAGTTTTTGGGTACACCAAAGTATAAACAATGCAAAAACCGGGAAAAAAACCCCTTTTAAAATAATTTGACAACGTTTTGGGTTTCGATGATATTGTAACAAAACCCCCCCCGGGTGCAATATCTTTACTATTCTATAATTGAATTCCATTTTATTGAAAAAAAGCCACCTTTGGTTTCATCCCATGGATCAAATTTATTTTATGTTAGAAAGCTACACATTTGGAAAATTGATGTTGTTTTTCCTGAAATAAAAAGAGGGCATATTAGTTTTTCTTCCACCACCCAAAAAGCTGCAAGACTTCTCAAATAACTTTGATTTTGTGCTTTAAACAAAAACCCACAAAATTTATTTTAAATGTTAAAAAATTATATAAAAAAATTGCTTTCTCAGTTTGCATACCTGAAAATTTAATATAAATCAGTTTAATCTGTCTTTTCTTTGCCCTTTTTTCCCAATAAAACCCAAAAAGGGTTGAATGGGCATTCTTTTTTAAAAGAAAGTTTTTTTCCAGTCCCCAAGGTTCAAAAATTTTAAAACAGCTGTTTTCTTTTTTAACTTGTGTATTTTTTTTTACTAAAACTTTTTGTGAAAACAAGAACTCCGTACCATTTACACTTAGTAATAATCTACACGTACATAAAAGTAAGAAATATTACATACTTAACGATTAACGCAAATAAAAGCATATGTCGTGCTTTGAGGGTACCTATGTGTTAAAAAATAATAGGGTACCTGTGATATAAAAAATCAAAAGAAGTGAGGTAGCCCGTGCCGCTGCAAAACCGAAAGTAGGATGTTTTTATGAATTTTACATTAATTTTTGACAATTTACTGCCATTTGCCCGAAGAGAAGATGATATGTAAATGAATATATTAGATATGTATGATGAACATATAATCAAACCACAGGCTCATTTTAGCCCGTAAAATATGTCGAGGTGATGGGCGAGCAAGACATGTCGAATTTTTTTGTAGCTATTGGTGAAGTTGCAGTACCATGAAAAACTTGCACATGACAAATCAGCACATAAATAAAACATTTTAGTGTTCCGTGGTATACATCTTTTCCACGTGTCAAATACCTCCTTTCCTTATAACAATTGAAATTTTACTGGATTGTTTATTCCATCGCTGGTTTGATTTTAGCAAGAGAATGACCTGTGAATGTGGGCAAAGAGGGTACCGTTTTGTGCCAGATTCCGCAAAAGGGTACGATTAATGTATATGCACCCGTGAAATATATTTCGCTCTAGAATGTTGTCAAATACGAACTGAAAGATTAAATTGACACTATTCTTCTTTTAGATTTATAAAAAAGCAACACTATTCTTCACAGTATGTTCTAAATGACCAATATATGCAAAAAAACAGTATTTTGATGATCCTTATAAAAAATCACAATAGGACTAGTTTCGCTCTGAAATTTTGTGGAAACAGAAACTGACAACCCAAACGTGCCCGAAACTGTCTAAGATTATCCAGGAATATGAAAATATATTACAATTAATTATAATTCTCTATTTCCTTTTGTTTTTTATTTTATTTTTATATAATTATATCAATCAAATCGGTATTCAGCTTTTATTTTTGTTTGAAAAACAATTATTGGTTGCTTCAAACTAATTTCAATAATTTTATCTTGGAAATGTGCATCATAACACTGCTAAGCCTGCAAAAATTATTGCCTATCACAGTTGGTTGTAAAACTAATTTATATTAAGGTTTTACAGTATGTTTTACAGTATTGTTCGAATCTCATAAAAATCTTATCATTACTGTTGCTCCACTACCCTTCGCTTGTGAAGAGGAATAAGGGAGCAACAACGATGATCTGATTTAATGAGATTGGACAAAGTATCTTTCACACGATTACACAATGTTCAATTGTCGTCCAAATGATAAAAAGTATAAAAATTGATAATGAGAGATAACATGACTGTTATACTATCATTTATTTATAAAGTATATTAATAAACGACCATATATTATGTCAGAGATCAAAATGATAGTACTTCTTTAAGTACGTATACAGTAATAAACGAATAATTTAAAATTTGCAAATTAAAAAAAATAACAAAAAATTTTCTGGTAAAAAACGTGACCCAATACTTTTTTACCGACGCTTTTAAACGTACATTTTATTTAAATATTTATTCAAAAGGCAGGGCCCAAACCCTGTCAGTAAAATGAAAGGCGTTTTTTAAAAACCCTCAAAAACTTACGAATTTTGAAAAAAAAATTTTCCTTTTCATTCCAAACAAAAAAAGGGACACCCAGAAAAATTTACTTCTACGTTTAAGTTTTAGTTCAAAAATTTTTCCCTTTTCCCTTTGTCTTTTTGTTATAGCAGCAAAGAAAAAGGGGGAAAAAAAAAATTTAGAAAATTAATTATTTATTTATATCACCCAATTTGAGTTCGAAACTTCCCAAAATGCACGGGAAATTTTCTTAAATATATTACAATTGAAAATCAAAAGGGGGTTTGTTCCCCTATATTTTAATTAAATTTTTTAATTATATGAAAAATTTGACAAAATTTTTCTTATTTTAAAAAAAAAAAAAGGGCCAAATTTCCCCAAAGAAAGCCAAACAGGGAAAATTTAAAAAATTTCAGGCTGGGCTTGATTGACCCGCTCAGGACAGAAACGGGAAAGGCAAGTTATCCCCAAAGCCCCCTAAAGTATCAAATTTTGCATTTTTTTTCCAAGTTTTCCAAAGGTTTTTTAAAATTTACAATAGTTATATTCTGATAAAACAAAATGTAATTTTCACTGTAGCCGGACTATATCTGAATACGGATGAAAAGAAAATCATAACTAAAATAGAATTACAGGCAAAAAAGAAACGCCCGTCATGCGTAAATTTTGCTTCTATAGGAAAAGAAAATCGATGTCATCATACATCATGTAAAAATGTAACAAAATTAGAAAATTTTAAAAAGGCATATGTTTTCAAAATTGATGATGTGACGTTGCATGATATGAATGACGTCACAAAGGAGAATGCATGACGTTAAACGCGGCAAAATCAGTAAAAAAAAGTACTTAAAATCACTTAAAAGGCATGAAATGAAAGAAAATTTATTTGTTTTACATATAAAATTGAAATATATTTCATTCGTGAACACCAGCTATTATATTTTCACCTCGTTGGCTACGCCACTCGTGAAAATATTGCATCGGGTGTTCACTCAGTGAAATTATATTTCAATCCTACATGCAAAACAAACAAATACCCTCTATATACTTTCCCGCTCTATTTTGTACGTAAATGGCGCTTTCTTATACGTTGACGTCTATGACGTCATTATTGTTATTATTCTTGTTGTTATTGCTTGACGAACATAACTGTAGCAAACATAGAAAAAAAGACACAACGTTGTAGTACTTTATCAACTATTCTAACACGACCCGCATTTTTCCCTATTGAACATAGAAGAACCGAAAGTGTGTGTTATTATGCAACAAAATCACTGTTGTCTTTCTATATTTAGACTTGTGACGTAATCATTATATACATGTGACGTAACCACTAAAAATGCGACGCGCTGAAAATAAGTGCGGAAACAAATCAGGTGCAATTTAGCTTATTTTCAGGAACGGCAACATTTATTGTTGATGTCGTGTGAAAATCGAAATAATATATCCAAATCGGTGATTTTATCGCTTGATAACATCACTGTTTGTCGTTCGGATGCGCATCATTATATCACTCGGGCTACGCCCTCGTGATATGATTCCATCCGAACTCCAAACAATGATGTTATTGAGCGATAAAATCACTGTTTGGGATATTATTTCTTAAATATACTATAAACAGAAGCACAGTTTTGTTAAACATATGTATACATTCCAACATTATTATCATTATTCATTCTACCCGTAAACTAGCCAAATATTGGCTGATCGACAAATATTAATCTATTTTACACCGTTGTTTTTTGTGTGCAACAAACTTTAAAGTTTATATAAATATTGACACTCTGATAAAATGTTAAATATATCTTTTTTTATTGTGTTTCATTGAGCAATTCGAGGTTGTAATGCGATAAAAACTATATCATGTAAAGAACTTTGTACTATTTGACACATGATATAAAAATAATACAGACTCAACGCTATCTTCCTATCCGTTTCGTTTTGCAAAAGGAATATTGATGAGAGTTTCATTGGAAGGAATTAAATTGCTGTTTTGACATAATTACAGACTGTTAAAAAAACACTGCTGGGGACTAAGGAATTGCCAATCAGAAATGAAATGGATATGAAAACGAAAAGAAAAATGAACTTCTAGAGATTAACGAAAAAAGACTTATTAACAATGGCAATGACGATTGGTTGATCCCAACAACCCGAAAATCCTAACGGAAAAGCCGAGTATTGAACTCTGAATGGTATTATAAAAAATAATTAAAATCAAATGCTATAATACATTATTTTTGTTTAAGGGCAATAATTCCCATTGGCCATGGAAAAAATGATTACAAGCGTGTGACTCTTCAAAACAAAAAGATGTAATTTTTTGAATATTTTAGCTGGAAATATATGGACAGTGGTGATGCTTATTCTTGACGATGATTAACAATTGAAACCCTTTGCTTGAAGAAAAACCTGGGAAAACGAACAGATATGTACCAGATGTACTTGAAAATGAGCGTGAAATTTTATTTCGAAAATTAAATTATGAATCTGGAGGAGTAGAAAAATGTTCGATTGAATGTGAATAATTGGGAGTTAGAATTCTTACGAGTGGAGTTCGATTCTTTACGAGTGGTAATTGTATCAATTTTCACTTTAAGCATTTGAATACAATAAAAATTATGAATCAGGCAATTAAAAAATACAATATGAAACTGAGGGCTTAATTTAGAAAGGGGGAACAAGGGACTACCAGAATAAGAACTATCATGGTCAAAATTTCTTTATCGAGGATATAATATACACTTTTGCCCTTTAACAACTTGAATTAACCAAGTTTTTATCCAAAAAGAAATTCAAAAATTCTGTCCTCAGTTTTGTGTTATAAAGAACAGGTTCGGGGACATTTTTTTATTGTTTTGTAAAATTAAAAATAGGACATAAAAAAATCTGTTTCAATGTAAGAAGAATTTTAACTCAAAGTAAATTTGCAGTTTTTCTAAGTTTTTTGTCAAACAATAAAATGTTCCCAAAAGTACAAAAGTCTCACCAGCATACGCTAAAACTTCAATAATTTCACTACTTTACATGCTATTAGTGTGCTCATTGTTATATTATTTTTCTAATTGTTACATTGCTGTAATCAATTTTAAATATCTTTAAAGATAATTTTGTGCGAAACAAACTCACACTTCTAAATTGTCACCAAACTTGTTCGGGATATGTGTTCTAGTAATTGATCGGACGAAAGTTCGAAAACACTCAAAATATTTAAAACTTAATTTGGTGCCTTCTCTAAGGGCAAAAAAATTCCTTATAAATTCGACGAAATAATGGCTGTTAAGATTGATTATTAAGTCTGAAAGAGGATGATTTTGTTGTACTTTAAAACCCATGTTTAGGGTTAAACACTAAAGTCATAAATTTTTTATAAATTTAAATACGGTTACTCAAAACAGGTTGGGCACATTGAAACATTGGTTTGGGGGTCTATTTAAATTAGGGGTATTATTACAAACCCCAACGACCAGTTGCAAGTTTAAACACATTATTTTTAATTTGATTTTAATTCCATTAAAGATACGTCATACAAATATCCGCTTTCGTAAACTTCCGAGTTAAAAATATTGAAAAATTTTAATGAAAAATTATTGTTAATTTATTAAAATTTAGTTGAATAATGTTGATTTTTTGGCATTCAAAAAGTATCAAATAATAATCGTTCTTAGTGTAACATTTAGTTTTGTAACTTTATTGGTAAATATGTTCAATGAATCTTTATATATGTTACAGAAATGAAGTATATTATTAGGAAAATTGGCTAATTAATCCAGAAGTAATTTGTAATTTGTTATTTGGTATCTTATTGGCGCATATTACCAGATTTAATTGAACGCAAAAACATTTTTAATAAGATGATTAAATATATATTTAAAACCATTCACAAGGAAATGGTTTCTTTTATTGATGTCCCTGGCTAATGAAACAACTCTTTAAGCATCATGTTGTCAGAAAAATTTTATTTGGTAAAAACTTTAATTTATTGCAAAAATAAATGTTTTTTATGGTCATCTTACAAAGCCTTGATGGTGGGGTTTTCATTAGGTCTTTAGTCATAGGTCGAAATATATTGGGTTCGAAAAAAGCCCGTAACTAGTAAGTACACAAGGTTATCGTTATGACAGATAAAATTATACAAAAATATTAACTACATTATTGAATAGCATTTTAAATATGCTTCTGAAACATTTTCAATTTTGTCGTTTTGTGCGATTTTAATGATTCTTTACTAGTATTTGTCTCTGTTTTCTGTTTTCATTCCATTCTTAGGTCACGACATAACCAACATAGTGCGTTTGCGACCAGCATGGATCCGCGCAGTCTGATCAGGATCAATGCTGTTTGCTTACAAACCCTATTACAAGCAGAGAAACTGATAGCAAACAACCTGGATCCTGATCAGGCTGCGCGGATGCGCAGGCTGGTCTGGATCCATGCTGGTCGCAAACCCATTATGTTGGTTTTGTCATGACATGGCTCATTTATGCAATTATTTTCAACGTAATTGAATCCTATTAAACCAGGTATGATATGTAATTTTAAATAATAATTCTACTTCAATTGGCAATATTTTTTTTGCCTTGGTTCAATGTCCCAATGACAAAATAGAGGTCATATGGCGACTTTCAACTTTCCAGCTTTACTTGCGCCATTTTTTTCAAGCTAGCAGCATGTCAACGAGCAAAGTATTTCAATAACGGAAAATGGAAAGGTTGTTCAATGTAAACATTTTTATTTTATACAGAATTTGTGGTAAAAAGCAAATTTGTGTACGTAATTGTTAATTCTGTTCTTACATAACAGGATAAAAAATAGCACCTTCAGGGGGCCTTGAAATTACATAACTGCAGAGATGTACAATACAATAATTAAAAATAAAGCAATGACATGTCGCATTCTTTTTTGGTATATTTTGTGTTATAAAAGCCAAATTTAGGCCGCCGCATTCTGTGCTTTCAGCGCTTTGATCTAAACACCAGCCCTGAAAATAAATTAAGCACACCTAGGAAATTTAAGATTGGTTGTGATTGAAAGCTAAGTCATGAAATATAAGAAATTTGAAAAACAAGATCAACAAGGAAAGGCGGCGTTCAATGAACGCAACCCCTATATGACCCAGCAACAAGAACCAATGGCAAGGAGCCCAGGCGGACCCCAAACATAAAAAGGGCAGGGCAGCGACACGTTAATCATTAAATGATAAATAATTTGTAACTGATTAGGAATTCAAAGAAAATAATAATAGGCCCACAAAGGGGAAGGGGACAGAAGACCGTGGTAAGGGGGGGGGGTAATCAAAGAAATAAAAACTAGAGGCAATGGGGAAGATACTTACCGTAGACGAGAAAACAACAAGGGGCACAAGCAAATGTGTCACCAAAACAGTATAAAACAACATAGACATACATCTGAGGAACACAGTGGGGCGCCGCCTTGGAACGGTCAGCAGCATAATAATGACTGCTGGGGAGTTTAAACCGGTTAATGGTGCACCAAACCTCGCTCTTAGCCCCACCATGTCCCTATAAACGAGACAGTGTAAATAAAATGAATCCCCGCCAAGTGAAATTCTAACAGTTGTCATGGTTACAAAAGGTTAAATAAGTAAAACACTAAAATGATCATGTAGAAACATATAAAAGTAAACCCAATGACCATAACAAAAGTACTCAATGTCCTAAAGGAAGACAGAGCAACAAGAAAATCACCTACAAGGGCCCGACGAAGCAAGACAGAAGACGAACATTAAGACATTTCAGTCCCAAAGGGTTTTACGAACTATCCATCATAGAGTCTCCCACTTGGTCCGTCAGATGCAATCAAAAGAGGAAAGCGTAGTGTCCAACTGTAAAAGGGTTGAACACTAAACATGCAGTATGTCTTAAAATAGTAGGGTCATAACCTCTTTTAATAAAACGTTTAATGATTTTAGTAAAAACAGCAGAAAAATTACCATGACCCAAAATCTTACGAAGTTTGTAAACCACATCGCCATAAAAACCAGGCTGGCTAATCCCTTGTCGCAGAAGAGTTTTTAAATCACTATTGAATTTAGAAATTAAATCAAAGTTACGATTGTAAAATTTAGTAAAATATTTCCGTAATTTATGATAGCGGTAGCCCTGTTTAAGAAGCTTGCTGGTAATAAAAATATTCCGCTCGTTGAAATCCTTTACGTTGTTACAAGCTCTAGCGAATCTAATTAAATGAGAAACATAAACCCCGTAGGATGTTGCATGTGGTACGTCTCCATCCAAATGTGGATAATTAACTATACAAAAGTCAAAGTCAATGAGATGACGATTGATTGAGTTAAGAAATAGTAATTTTATAAGTAGCAATATCAAGTTAGAAATCATAAACCAGTAAATATTTTAGATTGTTGTTTTTTACCATAAATGTAACGAAACGGAACAAACAAAAGAGACTTAATGGAACAAGACACAAGGACATCAACGATACAGATAAGATAAGACTTAAACGGAAAAGGAGACGAGGACCGATAAAGAAAACTAACGCAATACGCAACAACAGAATAAGATTACAAATACAGTCAGCTACAAACATCAAAAGACATAACGGAACATACAACAACAAAGACCTTTGTGAGCAAAAGTCTTAAGTAGGGTAGTCCACTGTAGTCCACAGACAGAACAGACAAGAAAAAGAAACAAAATGATAAAAGACAATAATGGAAAAAATCAGACGTATGGACAACATGACATATAACGCAAAGGACAGAAAAACAGGTACTTGTCTGCCAACAAATCAAGTGGGTGTGAATACGATACCCCGCAACTCCACCATAGAAGTATGTCAACGAGCAAAGTATTTCAATAACGGAAAATGGAAAGGTTGTTCAGTGTTAACATTTTTAGTTATACAGAATTTTGTGGTAAAAAAGCAAATTTGTGTTCGAAATTGTTAATTCTGTTCTTACATAACAGGATAAAAAATAGCACCTTCAGGGGGCCTTAAATTACATAACTGCAGAGATGTACAATACAATAATTTACTAAACACCAGTTCTGAAAATAAATTAAGCACACCTAGGAAATTTAAAATTGGTTGTGATTGAAAGCTAAGTCATGAAATGACGATTGATTGAGTTAAGAAATAGTAATTTTATTAGTAGCAATATCAAGTTAGATATCATAAACCAGTAAAATTTTAAGATTGTTGTTTTTTACCATAAATGTAACGAAACGGAACAAACTAAAGAGACTTAATGGAACAAGACACAAGGACAGACACCAACGATACAGATAAGATAAGACTTAAACGGAAAAGGAGACGAGGACCGATAACAGAAAAACTAACGCAATACGCAACAACAGAATAAGATTACAAATACAGTCAGCTACATCAAAAGACATAACGGAACAAACAACAACAAAGACCTTTGTGAGCAAAAGTCTTAAGTAGAGTAGTCCACTGTAGTCCACAGACAGAACAGACAAGAAAAAGAAACAAAATGATAAGAGACAATAATGGAAAAAATGACATATAACGCAAAGGACAGAAAAACAGGTACTTGTCTGCCAACAAATCAAGTGGGTGTGAATACGATACCCCGCTACTCCACTATATAAGTATGTCATGGAAGACGGATAAAAGAGTTATAACAGAAAAACAGCAAGAGACCCTACGGAACAAACAGAAAGGAACGTCAAGAGGCAGATAGCAAAGACTTCAATGGAGCATTCCACAACTCAGCTAATTTGTGTATTTTAAAAAAAAAACTTTTTTTCCTTTAGGCATAGATCCTTACTAGGTATTGTGATTTTCGCATTTTTTGTTGACTTTGACAAAATTAGCTCAAACTATATTACAATCTTAAGGTTAAATAAATATACCGTTCATTACGTACGACATAATCTAAAGAATTCAACGTTGTGCTTTTTTTCTTTTATTACGACACGCAACACAGATATATTTCTTTACTTTTCGCCATATATCTAATACCTATCCTGATGCCGTGATTTTCCCCCACCTTTATCTTTTAAGAAGAGTGTTAACGTTCTTTTGGATCCTTTGTTATTCGTAAATAAGGTTGGAGTTATTGTTCTTAAATTTAACAAATGAACACAGCAAGCAAACATGAATGTTTAATTTCTTTGAATAAAAATGCAGTGAATTTATATTTATTATGAGTAATAGAAAACATTTGCCATTTTTCATCATACATTGTTTACATGTAATGTATTTACCTGCCTAATAGAGACAGGAAAAGGACAGGAAATATTTCCTAAAATTTTTAACAACATTTGCAAGCATTGGATTTTAATCACCACACATAACATATTATATAAACAAAATTTACAAAGTTTTCACTTTGCATTTGTCATAAAACATAAACGACTAATAATTTGACTCTATCATAAAGCATTATTATATTGAATTTTTTCCCCAAAAGTTTTTCTTTTTCCCAAAATTAAATTTAAAAACAATAACAATTCGATTAACAATCTTTTCCCGTGCCTCCCTGAAAAAGGGTAAAACAAACGAGCCCAAAATTTTCAATTTTTTCACGTTTTAAATTCTTTAGGGATTTTGTTTTCTCTTTTTCATAACTGTTCGTACATTGGATACCTACTAGAAAATTTTTCATACCTGCATTTACATGTAAAAACAATAAACAGAAGATTGACAAACTAATAAAAGAAGGAATGCAAACAACATACTTTTATTAAAAAGTTCAATATAAAAACCAAATACATTAACTGTAGGCGGTATTACCAAAAAAAAACAAAATTTTTGTTATTTTTTTTATATTCTAATAAAAAAAGACTGGGGTACATTTTTTAATTTTAAAAAAATACAATAAGTTTTTTCAGGAAAGGGGTTTTTAAAAGGGGTTTTTTTCAAAAATTTTTATGTCTTGCTTAGACTACAAAAGAAAATGACATACATTCTACAATTTTTATATGGTATAAACCACTTGGGTTATAAAATCCTACATAAACGGTCTTTCTGGGAAATTAAACTTTTTATTTAAGTCTACCCTCTACAAGGAAAGAACGAGTCATTTGATAATCATTTATTTCCTGTGTAGATATCATTCTTCTTTATGACATAAAATTAAAATAGAATATGGTTACAATCGTACGTTGAAACTTATAATAAAACAGAGAGAAGAAAAACATGATATTCCTGTACAATTCCACAAGGATATTCATATTTCTATTCCGAAAACAATTACACTTTAAAATTGCAGTCGTCTGCAAATTGTCGTTTCACGATTTTATACAGTCACAATTAGCGGTTGTAGACGCCGTTTATTCTATGATAAACATTTCAAATATCGACCTTGGAAATTTAACCTATGCCACCAGTGTTTGTTGTTTAGCTCATACTTCCATTTCAGGAACAACAATAATGCAAGATTGCCATTTGCTTAGTAGACTTGTTTACTGTTTGAACAATTCTTGTCTCTGGCTGAAAACAATTTTGCAAGATGCGCTTTTCACCCTGTCTAAATACCATCTGAACTTGCAAGCAAGAAACCTAATAAGAGCATGAAAATCTGCACAATATATTAATACAGGATTGCCTAGGCTTGCATTTGATATGTTTGCAGTATACATAAGGAGGGTTTCTCTTCGCCGAAAAAAATTGTATAGATGGGAGGTGAAACATTTCAAGGAAATGTATGTCTGACAAAAATACAATGCATGTTATTCATATACATGAACAATATCTGGTTCATATCATTTTATTAATGATAGAAATGTGTGATGTAAAAGTTGTAAATGTGAATAGATTAGTGAAGACAATAAAGGGTATTTCGGTATAATTATTATACTGAATATAAGATATTCTAGTATCAAGTACATGTAGTCTGAAATAAAAAAGAACGTTATTTATGAAACATATCATGGCATTTTGTTCATCATGTTAAATTGCATGTGAAATTGTCAAGATTATTAAAAGAAAGCATGTTTTATTTCAAAAGAAATGTAATGAATGATATTTTACAGTATGCAACAAATTCAGTTTTGCCATTTGAAATTATACACATTCTAAATATAATTCTTATGCAATTACCATTCTTTGGTCTTAATGTTATATGAATAAATGTAAATATGACATACTTCCAGGTGCTGGTAAAAAATTCTTGCAGTTGCATTTCCTGATGACCTGAAAGCATAATACATGTAAAAGTAAATTATCAGACAACAGCGATATAAATCTTTGAGACTGTCGTATTCTAAATGATACACCATCTGAAATATGTCGTCTGCACATTATGAAACCAAAAAGTCAGATATTTATGGACATATTAATAAAAAACGTTTTACCTTTGAAGAAAAGGTCATTTCTAAAGGCACTTAAATGTTGTAAAATTCCTAATGTGAAATGCGCAGTGTTCAATATATGTAACATGATTTGTGTAATAGCAAAACGAAAAGAAAGGTATTTTGTTCCCAATACAAAAAAGAACTTGATATTTGAAAGTTTACTTTCTATAAAAAAGCAAGAGATAGGGTTTCAGTGCTCCTTGCCGATGGTAGTAGTAGTAGCCTTTTTCGAGTCTAACAAAACACGAGATTCTATTATGACATCCACAATCCCTAAGTTGTTAAAAAAAACCTAGCGAACAATCATTTTAGTCTCATTTGATTCCCTTGGAATTATACCACAAATGCCCTTGCTTATATATTTAGATGACACTAATATGTTTACCGTTATTTGATCTCTAACAAGAGCAAATGATTCATTTGAAGTCTGTCTGGGAAAATTTAGAGGGGACATCCAAGGATCATTCCTGTATAGTTTCATCAATATTAGCTAAAGATATACAGGAAAATTTAAAAAAGCTAAGTGCACGTGGTAGAATAAATACAATTGTATGGAAGCTCGGCGATAGAATAACTTTGAAAAAACAAACAATGGATACTAATAAGAAGCTCAGCGATGGAAAACATTAACGTGCTAAGAGGTAGAAGAAATTAAGGTCAGCAACAGAAAAGCAAGCCAAGGGGTAGACAAAATTAAAAGGCTTAGCGATAGAATACCTTTAAAAAGCTAACAGGTCGAAAAATAAGGAAACTAAGCTAATAAAAAAAACTTTAAAAAGTTGAGCGGTAGAAGACATTTAGAAGCCAAGCGATCGAAAAACTTAAAAAAGCTAAGCTGAAAATGAAGTTGTAGAAAAATCCTCATATATTGATATTAGAAAAGTAGATTGATAAATATTTAATTATCATTTACTAAATTGAGTTTTATTTTCAATACTGTTAGTATAGTCAGAAACATATGGCAAGGTAAAAACAAACAATAAATATATCAGTTTGCTTTCGTATCTTTTAATGAAACATGAATCCATAAACAAGTTGTCATGACAATGTGTCTACTAACGGAAACGTCTACTTGATTTATATAAGTTCTTGAATACATTTGCTAAAAATAGATAAAAACGAATATAGGTCGCGTTGTTTATGTGAATAATCAAAAGATGAATGAACGGAATGATATTAATAAAGGATACTTTTAATATTTATAATGAAATATGGTGATTTTGATTTTAAGGTATTGTTTTTAGCCATTTACATTTGCTTTAAAGTACATCTTAAAAAGTAGAAATATAATATAATTAAGTCACTTATTATATTAAATTATTTATTCATTTTACTTAATGTTATAAAGTTTCTTTACATTTTAATCTGTAACATTCATTTAAAAGAAACTCCACTGAGGTCCAAACTCACAAAACGTTAAATTTGATTTCCCTACACACATAAAACACGCAGATATGAACTAGATAATTCATAAATATAAATTATTCAAAATTGAATTCTGTTTTGTACAGCTATATAGCCCAATTAATTGAAAAACATTGTACGTTTCCTAATTTTGGGTCATTCTTCACGATCACAATAATTATTCTGGATAAGCGGAGTAGGCAAATTATCTGATGTTTTGCACACATGTTAATGGTAGAGACCTACATCTAATGGAACATTAACCTCGAAAATAACATCTAGTTCTGTTACTGCTAAAAATCTCAGCGGAGGAGACCCTTTTAGCAACATAACGATTTCAATCTTTAATCAAGCTTCGTATATAGATGTCAAATTGTCTACGAAAAGTGAGGTAATATTTAGTTCCAAAACATTTTTGCTTTAATTGAAAAATTCACTAAGTAGATATCGTAATTATACAATACCAGTGGCAATATCTTGCGTATATCATATTGAAAATTAACAAAAAAACTAAAGTGGATGCATCAGAGGATTGCGCAATTATTGCATAAGAAACACGCTTAGATGAAAATAAAAACATATTAAATATGCTGGATAAATAAACATAAATTTAACAAGAAATATTTTAATTTAGTATTGAATACTTAAACTCGTTAACGTACGTCAAGTAATTTAAGCGTCGTTAAAGAATCGATTTAACAAATTAAACAGTTGAAATAACATATTACGGATAGTAATAATATAAATTATACGGTTTAATTTCCTTAATTTCCTGTTTTTTCTTCTTCTATAGGCGTAATTCATACAAAAATGATATATGTGTCATGAACAAAAAAAAAAATAAATAAAACAACAAAAACAAAATAAAATGTGATTAAGACAAGAAAACATATCCTTAGCATCCAAAACGGTAGAACTGAAAATGTTGTATGTATGATTGATTTTATTCAGCTGTTAATTAAAGTTAAAAAGTGGTGAATATAAGCTAAATTGTCTTTTTCGTTGGCACCAGCTTAAGCAGATTTCAACATGTAAACATGAAAAGGATAAAATTTTAATTTTGAAAAAAAGTCGGCAAAAGTGTTTATACAAAACAAATTAATATTAAATGATAGCATAAGTACTTAGTAATGATTTAAATGATAATTTGTGGACGTCATATTTCTGATACTTAATAAAAGTGGATATGAAAATCTGAGATTTTGTAATATCAGTGTATTTTTTCCGTTATGTTTGCTGTCTGATAATTTACTGGTATTGTGCTTGAAAGTAAAAGGCATGAAAACATAAAAGAAACTCATTAAGCCGTCTTGTATTCATTTTAGAACAAGGATTGGCAATATTACCAAAGAAGTCAGATTTTGTCAGTTTTATAAAATCGTTTTAATTGTTTGCCATGAACATCACTTCTTTTAATAATCTGGTCACTTTTGTTATAAAATCGAACTTAAAAACTCCATTTTTATGAATGGGTTTATGAATAAGAATTGTTCGAATTTCTGAATTCTTGATATATATACATATTAGGTCAAAACAGTCCTATGAATGTTTGAATTAATCGTTTTCAGAATTTTTACAATGACTCCAGACATTTTTTTTTTCGAATAGCAAGGCAATACAAATGTGAATCTTGAACTTAGTTGAATCACTTTTATGTTTACTAAGTCAAACCAGACTTTTCATGATATGGTTGTCAGACATGCATTTCCTGTTTAATCTCTCATTTTTACCTATGACTCCGCTCTCATATATATTTACATAGAAAAATGATAAATATCACTCTATCCTATATATATTTCACATATTTTCTTTTATACTTAACATTGCACGTTCATGTGGCATCAGTAAAGGGCAAGAATTGTATCTAAATTTTACTCATAAGTGTTATGCGCACAGAAATGATTTAATATTAAAGAAACCAAACATAAATTAAGGCTGGTAAACGTATTATTTGTAGTGCTGAAATACAGAATTTCATTAAAACTCAGGCAATATATTTGTCCTTTTAATACTTATAATCAAATGTTAAGTTTTTGCAAAGTCTGTGAAGTGTGATATGCGGATGCTTTAATAAAGATATGAACACGAGTTGGTTGAATATGCACGCAAGCCCGGCAGAAAACATTCGCTGTTATTCAGAAAAAAAAACAACGAAAAAACATTTAGATGCCAGATAATCACATGTCTCTTGCATGATTCTAAAAACACTTTGAAACTCAGATGTGTGTTCTAATTAGTGACATCTGAATGAAAGAAGGAGCATGTGGAAAATGCCCGAAGGTACTGAAGAAAAATTTTTAATACGATAGTACCAAAAATAGGAAGAACCTCGATTCGAAATTGTCGTTAATTTTACTTTGTTGATTTGAGCAAATTCAGTTGTAAGAGGGTGGGGAAAATGGTAAAGTTCTAAAAAATTATGGTTTGTCAGTATTATCTATTTTCCTTTTAATAGCATATACATGTACTTGATCTAATGATCTAAAATAAGTTAAACTATTCAGGAAAAATCCCGTTCTTTTTAATTATATTTTCTGTAAGCTGTACTATTATGATGACACAAAAATTAAAATTGTCAGTTTTGTATATGACCATTTAAGATAAATTTTTAAAAAATATGTACTTCCTTGCAGAAGACATTATCAAATGAATCACCGAAACACCTCCACGATTATCCACAATCTCTCGGACTGAGTTTAGATTCAAAATAGTTTACCAATGTTCTTAAGATGTAAGCAAGAAAAATCAAAAAAATCAGAGATTGTATTTTTGTTGGTGGGACTTAAAACCTAACAAGCAAAAACTATGCGATGGTCGATGAAAAAGACCGCAAATTTGAGATTATCAAATGATGATCCGCTTTGACAGTATAATCAGTACAAGCATGTGATTTATAAAGTCTAACGATATTTCTTATACTTAATAGCAGACAGTGATATGATTACGGTATGCAAAAATAGAATCAAAAGAAAATGCTTTATGCAATTCAATTTTTTTACGCGACATTACATGCAATGACACCTCCTTCAGACTTCGGGATTGAGCAGGGGATTGGATATTCGATAATTAAAGAGATCAAATATTCGCACGAGTCGGAAAAAACAAAACCTCAACCGACTAGACAATAGAATACTATGGGAAGGGAATCTGCAAGTTCGTCTTTTGCGTTTTTTTGATATTCTAACATGTTATTATATAATTCTTATTCTATAATCATGATAGTTTATACACAAACATGCTTATTAATATAATATGCATTTTCTTGAATTAAGAATATGACGACATTTTAATTGGAATAAAAACTTATTTTTACATTAAAATGTTTGTAATGTTCAAACTTGTGTTATTGCTGTTATCAAACTAAACTCATAGACATGAACTCATCATTCTCAATGTAAAGGAAATATTATAATTCTATCGTCTTCATTATATTTAAATAAACGCATAATTTTGAAACAATTGATACTCTAACAAAAACCTTGCTATAAATTGAATAACGCTTGTATTATTATTTCTAAGATAAGAAATAAATGGGAGGTTGATCAATGGTTTGTTTAACAAGGCTTATTGATGTATTTCTATTTTTACAATTTCATGACTTTTCATTGATTTGATAACCTAATTTTGTTGCCAATACTAACAGTTATACAGTCATACACGGGCGATTTATCAAACCGAGCCTGCAACATTTTCTATTTTGACGTTTTGGACTTTCTTTATGGGTTCTTTTTCTCTGTTTAATCCATGACTGATGTTCCTCAACACACCTCTGCACAGCTTATGCATTCAAGGAAAAATATAGAACTCAAATCCGCTGATCAGGGGCCGAAAGACCAAACAATTTTAATGCAGAAAATCAGTGATATAACAATTAAGCTGATGCTTATGAAATATGATACTCGACTGTCAAATATGATATCATTTGATTGTGGTTACTTAGTTTCGCTAATATGTTTGATAATACAGCAACAGGCAATACATTCAAATTTAATAGACTGCAATGTACTGTTAATTTCAACATGACTAAAGTTCAAATCTTGAGTTTCATATCGTTATTTAGGAGCTGATTTATATCAGATTGCTGTCAATTCTTACTATAGTCAATATACTCGCGGTTATGATAAGAACACCATATTAAGAATGGTTTACTTGGTTTATGAAATTGCCTCGTTTTGAAATTTTCAATTTCTAAATGCAATCACTTATGACTTGTTAAAATGTTGGCACAATTAAAGGAATTGGGCGGCGGAAACTGATATGTACGGTGCCACAAAAGTGACATGTGTGTATGTTTTTATTTATATCTTGCGCACGACATACTATGTCTTGGCCACTAGTTACTAATTCGTGGCCACGAAATACTTAGTCGTGGCCAAGAGATAGTTAAGTCGTGGGAACGAAATACTATCTCTTGGCCACGATTAAGTAACTCGTGGGCACGATATAATTAAGTCGTGGGAACGAGATACTATGTCGTGGCCACGAGATACCATGTCGTGGCCATTAGTTACTAAGTCGTGGGAACGAGATAATTAATCAATCAGATTACACTATGAATTTTTCAAACTAGGAAAACATTCTGTTTAAAGTTTTACTTGCAAGATTAATCTTTGAAAATACTGTATTGATCACTTTTAACTTCCTACATGTCTTTAGGATCATATTAGAAAGTCACATTCTAAGGCCCACTAATCAGACATTGTCACATTTTAAGGCCCATAAATTAGACATTGATTTTGACTAAGTTATTGCCCTTTGTGGGGACAATTCTATTATGGAATTGGTCAATTTGTACGTGCAGCGGCCTGTTAACCTTGTTTATATGGTAAATTGAGAAGGAATTAGTCGTGGTTTATTTTTTTCGTAGGGACAATGCCTATGGACAGTAGATAGCCTTTAAGGATGTTTGAGGTGGAGGGTCAACTTCATGTAAAATTAAATCCTTGTCTGATGAATGATTTTAGAAGAAATAAACCATTGTTTATATAACCTAGAACGATCATTGCTCCTGATCAGTAGATGACACCTAATAAGTTTGAGGTCATTGGGTCAAATCAGGGTCACAATGACGCTAAATGTTAAATCATTGACCTATTAATAACTTGTATAAATAAGACTTTTACAGGCAGGTGAAGTAGGGGCAACCTTGTACTACAGCACAAGAAAAGTTGATTAGGAAAATTCATACAAATAGTGTAATCTGATTGGCCATTTATCTCGTGCGCACGACTTAACTATCTCGTGGCTACGATTTTGTTAGTCGTGGCCACGACTTAGTAACTCGTAACTCGTGGTCACGACATAGTATCTCGTTCCCACGACTTTATCATCTCCTGGCCACGACTTAGTAACTCGTGGCTACGGCATAGTATCTCGTGGCCACGACTTATTCATCTCGTGTCCACGACTTAATTAATATCTTGCGGCCACGACATAGTATCTCGTTCCCACGACTTAACTATCTCGTGGTCACAACATAAAGTGGCACACGAGATAAATAAAAACACACTCATGTCACCTTTGTGTCACCGTAGATATGTGTTTGATGTTTTAGATGATTGTATTTCATATGTCATTACTTTCAGCTATTGTTAAACACAATATTTGCATTTATATCAAATGGTTTGTTGGGCCTCCGTGACCAAATGGTTATGATTGCTAACTTTATTTACTCCCGATTTAACATTTTTATGCCCCCGCCATGTAATGGCCGGGGCATATAGTGTTACCCTGTTCCGTCCTTCCGTCATTCCGTCCTTCCGTCATTCCGTCCTTCCGTCATTCCGTCCTTCCGTCATTCTGTCATTCCGTCATCATCAGTTTCCGTTCATTATCTTAGTAACGGTTGCACATATTCAACTCAAATTTGGCATATGGATATGTCATGAGAAAATACAGGTCAAGTTCGAATTTGGTCATGGTTCGATGATTTTTGGCAGAGTTATGCCCCTTTTACTTTGAAAATAATATGAAATTTTCAGTTTCCGTTCATTATCTCCCCAACGGTACAACACATTCAAATCAAATTTGACATATGGATATGTCATGAGAAAATACAGGTCAAGTTCGAATTTGGTCATGGTTCGATGATTTTTGGCAGAGTTATGCCCCTTTTACTTTGAAAATAATATGAAATTTTCAGTTTCCGTTCATTATCTCCCAAACGGTACAACACATTCAACTCAAATTTGACATATGGATATGTCATGAGAAAATACAGGTCAAGTTCGAATTTGGTCATGGTTCGATGATTTTTGGCAGAGTTATGCCCCTTTTACTTTGAAAATAATATGAAATTTTCAGTTTCCGTTCATTATCTCCCCAACGGTACAACACATTCAACTCAAATTTGACATATGGATATGTCATGAGAAAATACAGGTCAAGTTCGAATTTGGTCATGGTTCGATGATTTTTGGCAGAGTTATGCCCCTTTTACTTTGAAAATAATATGAAATTTTCAGTTTCTGTTTATTATCTCCCCAACAGTACAACACATTCAACTCAAATTTGACATATGGATATGTTTTTGGAATGCCCAGGCCAAGTTCGAATTTGGTCATGGTTCAATGATTTTTGGCAGAGTAATGCCCCTTTCACTTTGAAAATAATATGAAATTTACAGTTTCTGTTCATTATCTACCCAACAGTGTTACATATTCAACTCAAATTTGACATATGGATATGTCAAAGGAATGGGCAGGTCAAGTTGGAATTTGGTCATGGTTCGATGATTTTTTGGCAGAGTTATGTCCCTTTCACTTTGAAAATAATATAGATACATCTTAGGAATAAGCAGTTTAAGTTTGAATTTGGTCATGGTTCAATGATTTTGGACAAACTTTTCTTTCTTGAATATTGGAATAAATTTGAACTTTCAGTTTCAGCACTCATACTTTTGTGGAAATGTATGTAGCCATTATTTTGGCTACAAATATGAAATATGCTATTTTCAAAAGGTTAAGACTGAATAATTTCAGTGCCTTGAACATTGTATGAAAATGGTTTGTGTAAACGTTGAAAAGTTTTAAGGGCTTTGAACTTAAAATGAAAACAATAATTTGTGCAAACAAATTTGGAACTAAATATTATAACATCTGAAATTTTGGCTGCATGCGGGGGCATCCGTGGCATGATGACACATTTCTAGTTCAAATTATAGCCCTGGGGTCAAAATTGCCCCGCCCTGGGGGTCATTGATTTCAATATATACATATAGTAAAAAATAAAACAATCTTATTGTCTGAAGGTACAAGGCTTAGAGCTTTAATATTTGTTAAATAATATCATCTAAAGGTACTCTACAAAAGTTATTCAAATTTTGCCTCTTGTGTCAAAATTAGCCCCGCCCCCCGGGAGCCATAGGTTTTCCTTATATGTATATAGTAAAAACTTAAAACACCTTCTTGTAAAGACCCAAAAGGCCTAGAGCTTAGATATTTTGCATAAGGCATTGTCTGGTAGACCTCTACCCAGATTGTTCAAATTATAGCCCTGGGGTCAAAATCGGCCCCGCCCCGGGGGTCATTGGTTTTCCTTATATGTATATAGTAAAAACTTATAGTAAAAACTTCAAAAAAAATTCTTCTAGCAATTGACAAATGCTAGAGGTTAGATATTTTGCATGAAACATTGTGTAGTAAACCTCTAGCAAGATTGTTCAAATTTTTCCCCTGGGTTAAAATTGGCCCTGCCCCAGGGCAGTGATTCTCATTGTGTACACGTAGTAAAAACAGAAAATAAAACAAATGTTTTCTGAATGGGAGAAAGCTATAGCTTAGATATTTGACTTGAAATGTTGTTTGGTGGACCTGTATCAAAATTGTTTTGAATTAAACCCTGGGTCAAAATTATGCCTTGCCCAAGGGGACAGTGACCTACTTCCTTGTCATTTGATGTACAGCAACGACATTTTGACCATGTGCACAGTTTTAGTTGTAAAATTGAACTTTGATATCAAGTGACCTAGATTTTGATGATGTGACCTACTTTCTTGTCCTTTGATGTACAGCTATGAAATTTGAACCATGCGGTGGCATAGCATTTTTCTCAAATGCAATCTTGTTTAAAATACAAATAAAAATACAATCATGAAAATTAGCCATATAAATCTGGAGGCATACTGCTTCAAATTCTTTTCTATGAAGGAGGCAGTCATTAAAAAGTTCATGGAGTGATAAATATATGAGGCCTTTAGAATTTTCTTTTTTCTACAATGCTTTGTTCATGTCAATCATGTAAGAATAGATCAAATAGGGTTCACAGGTCGGTTTAAATCTTTAATTAGTAAAGTGTAATTGGAGCAAAACAGAACAGGACATTATCTATATGTGTTTTATTTTTCATAATAAATTTTAAACTTATGAATAAGATAACTTCAAGAGATTTCTTAATTTTTGATTTTCAGATAATTTACTACAGATGCTGAACCAAACTGTCACATAAGCGTCACTGCCATACAAGATTATATTCAAGCAACATCTGCTTTCTTAAATACTTCAAGAAATATGCATATAAATTAATATACTGTTCTACCTTCCATTCTCTTTACTTCTATGTTATCAACTGCATTAAGGAGTGAATTACATTACTAGGAAGTGTCATCTGGGGACATTTTATAATAAATTTTAATTGTTACATTTTGAACATACTGAAACTAAAGTTAAAGGTTTAAGAATTATCACATTATTCCCAGGAAAAAACAACAAGAAATAATTTAACTCACAGTTTTAAAATTTAGATAGATTGGATGGAAACACTTTTATTAGTATAAGTAGCAAATGGTTATGCTTAAGCATTATCCTAACTAAATAAAATGTATTCAATGTAACAATTCTCTAAATGTTGAATGACATATTAGTACTTATCAATGAAGGGAGGGCTCTGTTATCCAAATTTTAACTGTCCACTTCATTTAACAAAAACAGCGACCATTTATTAATAAGTTCATCACAAATGGTTTTTAAAAATACAACTTACAAGAAGTGACAAGACAGACATATTTAATTTATTAAAGGAAACGTTAAGATCTTTGTTTGCTTTTAGAAAAGTAAAAAGTCGAGCGTGCGGTGCCCCCGCCCAGTGCTGGCTCTTGTTATTTCAGACACATAGCCGTTATATTTCAATAAAAATATTTAATTAATACACATCTTTTTTTTTAATTTAGGTAATTACAATAGTGAGATGGGCTCAAGCACTCTATGTGGCGGCATGGCTTTTCTTGAATGAAGATTATCGAGCACGATACCTTATTAGACAAGAGACAGGTTACAATGGGGAAATTGAACAAGGCAGAAACCCAGGGCCATATGTTGAGAACTACAGTGATGAAGGACAAGTAGTTTCCCTCAGACACGAGAGAATTCTCAGACAAAATCGACACTCTGAAGGTACATTTTACGTATCATTTAAATCACAGCTGTTAATGGATTTTGAAACACACAAAGTTTAATGGAATGGTCTTTTTCTTCTTCCTTTATGAAATCGACTTTGTTTTCAAAGAAAACAAAAGGTATTTTGACAGTCATGGCGACGTTCCAGTCTCCGTGACCGTCCGCAAATTTTTAACTTTATCATAATTTTTTAAGTTCATGGTGTATTGTCTTCATACTTGGCCACAGCAACGGGACGGTATACTTTGCAGACGACTTTGCAGACAAGTTAAACATAGAGGAATTTTGCAGACAAGTTAAATAAAGAAGGATTTTAGACTTTGCAGACAATATAGATTATATAGGGGATGTTTAATCCCTTGTCAACTGGTCAAAAGGTGTGAATGGGCAATTATGCTGTTGATCAGTTGTAAAACAGAGAAAAATTTTGCAGACAATATACACAAAGAAGGAACTTGCAGACAATAAACATAAAGAAGGCCTTACATTTTGTTGCAACTTTATAATCAATTTATCTATAATCAAATATATGTTTTGATAAAATATTTTTTTAATTGTTATTTAGGTTAAATATTATGCTACATACAATTCTGTAAAATTGCAAAATTATTTTTTTTTCAAAGCTTTTTTTTATCTTTCTTATCTTTATTGTATTAGCTATAACTAGTTCTTTACATATTAAAACATAAAAAAACTATAATGAGTTTGAGATGTATAAGTACATAAGTAAGTAATGAATTAAACAGGGTAATCACTTACTATAAATATCATTGTCATTAAAGATGTTTTACCAAGATATCACATAGATAAACAAATTGAATATACAACATGTATTTGACACTTTGAAATAACAATAAACAAGGTACAGATCATTTATTACTAATTGGTTCACACCTTTTAATGAATGTCATTTTACCAGGGACAAACTTGTCTGCAAAATTCAACATTAATTCTGTCTGCAAAATACAGATTTTGCCTTATAATCCCCTATCATTTTATATTTTGTTCTATATCTAACTTGTCTGCAAAATCCTTCTTATTTTAACTTGTCTGCAAAATTCAACCTTAATTCTGTCTGCAAAATACAGATTTTGCCTTATAATCCCCTATCATTTTATATTTTGTTCTATATCTAACTTGTCTGCAAAATCCTTCTTATTTTAACTTGTCTGCAAAATTCAACATTAATTCTGTCTGCAAAATACAGATTTTACCTTATAATCCCCTATCATTTTATATTTTGTTCTATATCTAACTTGTCTGCAAAATCCTTCTTATTTTAACTTGTCTGCAAAATTCAACATTAATTCTGTCTGCAAAATACAGATTTTACCTTATAATCCCCTATCATTTTATATTTTGTTCTATATCTAACTTGTCTGCAAAATCCTTCTTATTTTAACTTGTCTGCAAAATTCAACATTAATTCTGTCTGCAAAATACAGATTTTTCCAATAGTCACCTCAAATTTCATATTTTGTTCTATATCTAACTTGTCTGCAAAATCCTTCTTATTTTAACTTGTCTGCAAAATTCAACATTAATTCTGTCTGCAAAATACAGATTTTACCTTATAATCCCCTATCATTTTATATTTTGTTCTATATCTAACTTGTCTGCAAAATCCTTCTTATTTTAACTTGTCTGCAAAATTCAACATTAATTCTGTCTGCAAAATACAGATTTTTCTAATAGTCACCTCAAATTTCATATTTTGTTCTATATCTAACTTGTCTGCAAAATTCAACATTAATTCTGTCTGCAAAATACAGATTTTTCTAATAGTCACCTCAAATTTCATATTTTGTTCTATATCTAACTTGTCTGCAAAATTCAACATTAATTCTGTCTGCAAAATACAGATTTTACCTTATAATCCACTATCATTTTATATTTTGTTCTATATCTAACTTGTCTGCAAAATCCTTCTTATTTTAACTTGTCTGCAAAATTCAAAATTAATTCTGTCTGCAAAATACAGACTTTGTCTTATAATCCCCTATCATTTTATACTTTGTTCTATATCTAACTTGTCTGCAAAGTTCATCATTAATTGTGTCTGCAAATTACAGATTTTTCTAATAGTCCCCTCAAATTTCATATTTTGTTCTATATCTAACTTGTCTGCAAAATTCCACAATAATTCTGTCTGCAAAATACAGATTTTGCCTTATAATACCCTATCATTTCATATTTTGTTCTATATCTTAGCTTTTACTCTTTATTTGGATACAATTTATATTGTTTGTTTGTTATAAGCATTATATACTGTCTCATGCAATTATTATTTTTTTAATTATATTTTTATTTTTTTATGAAGCATAAATTAAAAAAAAACAACATCAAATTAAAACTATATTTTTTTTAAATTAAATAAAATTTTGCAAATTTATTATACTTTCTAAATGGCAATACTTCAATGTAATTGCCCTTTCACACCTTTTGACCAGTTGACAAGGGATTAAACATCCCTTATATAATCTATATGGTCTGCAAAGTCTAAAATCCTTCTTTATTTAACTTGTCTGCAAAATCCCTCTATGTTTAACTTGTCTGCAAAGTCGTCTGCAAAGTATACCGACCCCACAGCAACGCTTAAGACAAGATCTTTAAGTAGGTCAGACTAAGCTGGACCTTGATTCATAAATGAACGTTACCTCCAATGTCAAATGTTGCTTGATTTTTATCTTTAGTGGCTATAACTTTAAACATAAACACAACAATCTTTAAGGTGACCAGTCCGAACTTTACATTCACTTATTAATGACCTTCACATTGAAGATCAAATTATTGAAATTTTTCGTCTTCTTTTTTGCTGTAACTGTCATTTATAATTGGGTTGACTTCATATTGAGAAACAACATTCATTTGGATAAAACTTTCATGTATATCAAACTCAAATTGACCTTGGTTCATTTATGCTTTTGACCTTAAAGGTGATTTTTTTGGAAATTCACTGGGTTTTTTTAGCATAAGTGACTGTAACATGGTTATTAATGAATGGATTATATTCATATTTGGAGAAAACAACCTTTTGGAAAAGACCTTTTAAAAGGTTGAATTGACCTTGAGCTAAAACTATAAATATACTATAAATTTTGAAGTTTGGTTTTATTGTCATAATTTTGTTATTTGTGTACCAGATTTTATTTATACTTAGACAAAACAAAACTTTCTACCAAAAAAACATACGGAATAATTGAGAAAAGTGACCTTGACCTTTCATTGATAATGAATGTGAAGGTCAAGTAAACGAAATTCTCTTGTTATGTCCTGTAACTGGCTATAACTTGTTATTATCCCCCGCCGAAAATTTTCGGCGGAGGATATAGAAATAGTCTCCGTCCGTCCGACCTTCCGTCCTTCCGTCCGTCCTTCCGTCGGACATTTTTGTCCGGAGCATATCTCTAAAAGCATTTGAGTTATCAACTTGAAACTTCATAGGTGGATAGACCTCATTGAGGAGGAGTGCAATGCACAAGAATGATAACTCTACCTTGCATGATTTTTGAGTTATTGCCCTTTGTTATTTTTCAAAATTGATTTTTGTCCAGAGCATAACTCCAAAAGCCTATGAGATATTAACATGAAACTTCATAGGTGCATAGATCTCACTCAGGAGGTGTGCAGTGCACAAAAATGATAACTCTACCTTTCATAATTTTTGAGTTATTGCCCTTTGTTATTTTTCATACCTAATTTTTCACCTGAATGGAGCATAACTCAAAAAGTGTTTGAGATATCAACATGAAATGTCATAGGTGGATAGATTTTATTGAGGAGGAATGTTGTGTGCAAGAATGATAACTCTTCCCTATACAATTTTTGAGTTATTGCCCATTGTTTTTTTTCATGCTATTTTGTCCAGAGCTTATCTTAAAAAGTATTTGAGGTATCAACTTGAAACTTCAAAGGTGGATGGATCTCATTGAGGAGGAGTGCAGTGCTTAAGAATGATAACTCTACCCTGCATTATATTTGAGTTATTGCCATTTTGTTATTTTTATGCCACCGCAGCATCTGCGATGCGGTGGCATATAGCGATTCACCTGTGTGTATGTATGCGTGTGTGTGTGTTTGTGTGTGTGTTATATAGATTATATAGTGAACTTATAAAATCTTCTTGTGAAAAACCACTAGTCCAATTTCAACCAAACTTGGCAGGATTGATCCTTGGGTGAAGGGCTTCCAAAATATTTTGCATAAGGCATTGTCTGGTAGACCTCTAACAAGATTCTTCAAATTATAGCCCAGGGGTCAAAATTGGTCCCGCCCCGGGGGTCATTGATTTTCACTATGTACATATAGTAAAAACTTAAAATACCTTCTTGTAAAAACCCAAAAGGCCTAGAGCTTAGATATTTTGCATAAGGCATCATCTGGTAGACCCTTACCAAGATTGTTCAAATTATAGCCCTTGGATCAAAATCGGCCCCGCCCCGGGGTCATTGATTTTCGCTATATGTACATATAGTAAAAACTTAAAACACCTTCTTGTAAAGACCCAAAAGGCCTAAAGCTTAGATATTTTGCATAAGGCATTGTCTGGTAGACCTCTACCCAGATTGTTCAAATTATAGCCCTGGGGTCAAAATCGGCCCCGCCCCAGGGGTCATTGGTTTTCCTTATATGTATATAGTAAAAACTTAAAAAAAATTCTTCTAGCAATTGACAAATGCTAGAGATAAGATATTTTGCATGAAACATTTAGTTGTAAACCGCTAGCAAGATTGTTCAAATTATAACCCTGGGGTCAAAATTGCCCCCGCCCTGGGGGTCATTGATTTCAATAGATACATATAGTAAAAAAAATAAAAATGTTATTATCTGAAGGTACAAGGCTTAGAGCTTTAATATTTGTTAAATAATATCATCTAAAGGTACTCTACCAAAGTTGTTCAAATTTTGCTTCTTATGTCAAAATTAGCCCCGTCCTTGGGAGCCATAGGTTTATCTTATATGTATATAGTTAAAACTTAAAAAATCATCTTCTCGAAATTTACAAAGGATAGAGTTAAGATATTTTGCATGTAACATTGTGTAGTGAACCTCTAGCAAGATTGTTCAAATTATAGCCATGGGGTCAAAATTGGTTTCGCCCCGGGGGTCATTGATTTTTATTATGTACATATAGTGAAAAAAAAACTTTTTGTCTGAAGGTTCAAGGCATAGAGCTTTGATGTTTGATATATAATATCATCTATAGGTCCTCTACCAAAGTTGTTCAAATGTCAAAAATTGGCCCTGCCTGGGGGCAGTGATTCTCATTATGTACACGTAGTAAAAACAGAAAATAAAACAAATGTTTTCTGAATGGGAGAAAGCTATAGGTTAGATATTTGACTTGAAATGTTGTTTGGTGGACCTGTATCAAGATTGTTATTAAACCCTTGGGTCAAAATTATGCCTTGCCCAAGGAGACAGTGACCTACTTTCTTGTCCTTTGATGTACAGCAATGACATTTTGACCATGTGCACAGTTTTAGTTATAAAATTGAACTTTGACCTAGATTTTGATGATGTGACATACTTTCTTGTCCTTTGATGTACAGCTATGAAATTTGAACCATGCGGTGGCATAGCATTTTTCTCAAATGCAATCTTGTTCAAAATTAATTTTTGTCCAGAGCATAACTCAAAAAGCCTTTGAGATATCAAAATGAAACTTCATAGGTGCATAGATCTCACTCAGGAGGTGTGCACTGCACAAGGATGATAACTCTAACTTTTATAATTTTTGAGTTATTGCCCTTTGTTCTTTTTCATACTTAATTTTTCAATTCAATTTTTTTCTCAAAAAGTATTTGAGGTATCAACTTGAAACTTCATAGGTGGATAGATTTTACTGAGGAGGGATGCAACACACAAGAATGATAACCTACCCAGCATTATTTTTCAGTAATTGCCCTTTGTTATTTTCAGCCATCAGTATTCACATAGGTTTAAAATCTGTAATCACTATAGCCATCAGTTTTCATTACCAAAAGACCTCTTAAAATGGAATTATTCCGCTCTACTACATATACATTCTTCCAATGAGCAAACACATTCGGAGGGGGGTGGCCATGTTGACATGGCTCTTGTTTATAAATGAATTTACTTTACATTTAACACAAAATCATTAGGATATGACCTTCATGTATATCGAACTTATATTTACCTTGACTAATGCATGACATTGACCTTGAAGGTCAAATTATTGAATTTTCATTGATTATTGCTATAATTTGCTGTAACTTGGTAAGTATTAAATAGATTATGTTCATTCTTGAACAAAACAACTTTTTAAACATGATTTCTAAATACTTAAACTAACCTTTACTTTGAGCTTTAAATGACATTGACCGTCAAAATCAGTTATTGAATTTTGGATTAGTTGTCATTATTTTGTTATTTATGTCCAGATTTATTTCATATAAGGACAAAACAACTCTTGTGAGCAAACAGACATGTTGAATTGGTCAGATATGGCACTGATCTTTAAATAACCTTGATGTCAAGGTCAGATGATCGATTTTGCTTATATTTCTTAACTTTATCATTTATTAATAGAAATGATTCATACTTAGACAAAACAAAAAGTGTGACCATGATTATTTAAAGCGTTTAATTATTTTTTTGTGTATTAATGGTTCTAGTGGCATTTCTATTTGCAAAATATTTATGCAATATTTTTCAGTAAGCATTCTTTAGCAGCTTGTTTTGAGAAATTTGCATTAAAGCAACTATCATAGGTATATGTATTTTTCATTATAATTGAAAGTAAGTTCTCTTACAGTGTTGTTGCGGAATGAAATTACAGCTATTTCAAGAGAAGTGAGAGAGCACCTTCCGTGCTCTGTGTGTCAGATTAATATCTGTGACACCGTGATCGGCGGATGTCAACACCTATTGTGCCAACGTTGCCTTCTTCAACTGGTCCACTGTCCAATATGTGGCAGAATAATTCGAGCATGGGATGAGGCTCCTCGGTTTTCGTAAATTAACTTTGAAAAAAAAAAACATAAAAAACTTTAAAAAAACACACACAAAAAGATGGTATATATTATATGCAGATAATAAAATTGTTTTCCAGCGTGTACAAAAAAGGGAAATCTATACATGGATTTAAGCTATGCATGTTAATTTCTTGACATTATGACTTTATTCGCAGTTGAGTTTAATTACAGAAACATGGTGAAATATAACCATAAGGAAATAATACTTTGCTATGACAATCATTATTATTGTACAAATAGAGTTATATACATGTATTTTAATCAGATTGTTCGACTGTCCTTTTGTATATTCAGTATTGTTAGCATATATGGCTTCCAGGATTATGTTCCTTTGTTATTAAGCAATGGAGTCATTTTTTCAAACATTTAATCTGTTGTAGAAGTTAACGATTTGGGTTTGCGTAAAAAATACCGAGATCAGGTATCGTGTGACCTTTCAGCTTTGTCCTCATTAGAATGTAGGTCGAGTGAAGTTGTATGGAAAAAAAGGTCTTGTGATCATGATATAATTTACGCAAACTCGAAAATTGTCAAAGCAGTGATGACATATCTGTTATAATTATACTTAAGGTTTAATAGGTATGATGATTATAATTTTTTTCGGTTAATGAAAATTTTCATTTTGAAGACGGTGAATTATTCCTTAAAGTAAAATCATCCGTACCAAGGCAGCAATGTTTAAGGAGGAAACTGCTCAAATTCTATCATAAGTTTTCTTTCTTTTTAAAAAGAAAATTTCTCACAAATTTTTGCATAAAGATTAATCCATGTGCCATATTTTTTGTGTGAACAGTTGAATTATATGTTGTCACCTTAACCACATGTTTTGTTTAGGTAGGGTTAAATTCTCTTTATAAACTGTAATAAATGAAATTGTATATATGTATATATTTTATAAATATTTTTCTAAATGATTTTATTTTTTACTTTCGTCACCAGTCCCTTTATTGTTTAAAGTGTCCTTAATTGTTACAGCCTAACTAATATTCTTTTTGTGAGTAAATTTTCTAAACTTATTCTTTATTTTAGCAGGTGATGTGTCTACTGCTGTAAATAACACATTAAAATGGTGCATGTACGTTATGTGTATTCAATGCATAAAATTGCTATGAAGACAAAAATAGATGTTTATTCTTTCGTTTGATTATTTTTTACTCGTAGTATCATTGCAAAAATCTGTTATTAGTCTTGTTCCAGTACAAGATTTTGACTTTGAAAAAAAAAATGGTGTAAATAAAACATGAAATTGCTGTTTTAAGACACAGTGAACTTTTTAAGAAATGTTTTTAGAAACGTTTTTATAGTCTGCTGCACATATGAAATGTTGTTTTTTTTTCTATGATTTGTTAAGACTTTGACCGCTTTAACTTAAATGTGCCATACTTATAGTATTTGTTGTTGTACATGTGCATGTATAGTTTGTGTAATGGAAAAATTCCTGTTACTCTAATTTGATTGTTAGCATGACTTTTTTGTTAAATAATGTATTGTTACAGTCGGTGTTGCCGTCCGCAAACCTTGACAATAATTTATAAAGTTGTTGATGTGTTGTCTTCACACTTGGCAAAAACAACCAAATTACATGACCTTTATTCATAAATAAAATTGACCTTCAAGGTCAAATGTCTGAATTTTGCTTGGGTTTTTTTTGCCGATTTTTGTTATTAGGTTTTATAACTTTGTTATTTTTGAGTGATTTGTCTTCAAACTTATTATCTTTTAGGAAAGACCTTTAAGTAAACCAGACAGACCTTGACCTTCACTCATAAATAACTTTGACCCTGAAGGTGAAATAATTAATTTTTTTTTTTTTTGCTTTAACTGGCTTGAAGTATTGAATGGATTTTCTTAAATAATAGATTCCTAAGGACATAAGACCCTCAAGAATTTCAAACTCAAATTGACCTTGGTTCTTGACCTTTGAGGTTAAATTATTGAACTTTTTGCTGATTTTTACTATGATTTAATTTTGACCTTGACCTTCACTCATAAATAACTTTGACCCTGAAGGTGAAATAATTAAAATTTTTATTTTTTGCTTTAACTGGCTTGAAGTTTTGAATGGATTTTCTTCAAAAATAAAAGATTCCTAAGGACATAAGACCCTCAAGAATTTCAAACTCACAAAATGGATTTATTAAGACACAATATCTTTCATTCTTTAATTTATATACCGAGTTGATTCATATGTGGACAAAACAACACTTGTGCTAGCTAGATAACTGTCAAATGATAGAATTTTGATTATATTTTCTTAACTTTGTCATTTATTTATTATGGAAAGGATTTATACTTGGACAAAACAAATTACAGTGTGACAAGACTCTAGACCTTTTTAAAATTTAAAGAGGATTTTTTCTTTAACATTTATTTGTTTGCTTTTAGAAAAAAAATCAACATTGCCCCTCCCGGCGGTGGCACAATAGGAGTAATTATTCTGGACAAATGAAAAAGATTAGGGAATTATCTAAAATTTTGCACACTTAGGATTTGTTTAGACCTACATCAAATACTAGTAGAACATTAATCTCGAAAAAAAATTATTTCCAGTCTCTTCATGTCAGAAAGTCCCTTTTAAATTAAATAAGCTTTGAATTTCAAGAAACTTTTTTTGTATTCTGATGTGAAGGTTAAAAAAATGATTATATTTATGCCCCCACTTCCAAGAAGAGGGGGTATATTGCTTTGCACTTGTCGGTCCGTCGGTCTGTCGGTCCGTAGACCAAATGGTTTCCGAGTGATAACTAAAGAACCCTTAGGCCTAGGAACTTCAAACTTGGTATGGTGATTGGTCATGACCAGTAGAAGACCCCTATTGATTTTGGGGTCAAGGGGTCAAAGGTCAAGGTCACATTAACCTTGTATGTTTAAACGGTTTCCGATCAATAACTAAAGAATGCTTAGGCCTAGGAACTTCAAACTTGATATGGTGATTGGTCATGACCAGTAGATGATCCCTATTGATTTTGGGGTCAAGGGGTCAAAGGTCAAGGTCACATTGACCTTGTAGGTAAACACGGTTTCCGATCAATAACTTAAGAACTCTTAGGCCTAAGAACTTCAAACTTGGATTGATGATTGGTCATGACCAGCAGATGACCCTTATTGATTTAGGGGTCAAAGGTCAAGGTCACATTGATCTTGTAGGTAAAAACGGTTTCCGATCAATAACTAAAGAACCCTTAGGCTAGAGACTTCAAACTTGGTAAGATGATTGGTCATGACAAGCAGGTGACCCCTATTGATATCGGGGTCAAGGGGGAAGGTCAAGGTCACATTGACCTTGTAGGTAAAAACGGTTTCTGAACGCTTAGGCCTAGGAATTTCAAACATGGTATGATGATTGGTCATGACCAGCAGATGACCCCTATTGATTTTGGGGTCAAAGGTCAAGGTCACATTGACCTTATAGGTTAAAACAGTTTCCGATCAATAACTAAAGAACCCTTAGTCCTAGGAACTTCAAACTTGGTATGATGATTGGTCATGACCAGCAGATGATCCCTATTGATTTTGGGGTCAAGGGGTCAATGTCATAGTGACCTTGTACTTAATGACCGTTTCTGACCAATAACTCAACAACTCAAGTTGCCTTGGTTGATATTTTATGTGCTTTTGGTATACACATTTGAAGGTCTTATGTAATATAACAACTTGGCTGTCATTAATGAGGCCTATGTGATTCATAAAATTTATGTATATATTATTTGGTAAGATTTTTAATAACTTTAATTGCTGCACACAACCTATGGGGTCACAATAATTATTACCTTGTGACTAGTCATGACCAGTAGATACTAGATAACCCTTATTAATTGCTTGCTCACTGGGTCAGAAGTCATGCATAATAACCTGATCACATGACAAATTGGCTGCCGATAGGGGGCATACATGTTTTACAAACATATCTTGTTTTTTAGATATTTAAAGAAATCGATTTTTTTATTAATGAAAAGCTACACTTTTCGGCGTTGTAAGTTTTCGATTATGTTCCTTAACTTCAATACTAACTAAGCTTAAACATTGGAATGGATACACTGATAAGTTCTTCTTGTCACACTAATTTGAGGTCGAAAGGTCAAAAGTCACCTGTAATAGGTAATAGGGTAAGGTCAATTTTCTCAGAAACTACCAAAGAAATTTGCTTTAATTTTGTTCACTTCGGTCATTTTATGCAATATCAAAGGGCTGATAATCCTAGATATAGTTATGCCCCTTATTTCTCTAAGATGTTTTCGCCCTGATTAACCTTTTGGTTACTGCTAATTTCTCAAAAAATTTCAAACATATTCACTAAAAAACTTGAAATACTTATTTCATGCAAAAGTAAAATGCATTTCTGAAGGAAAGCTGATCCTGAAAGGCATTTTTGCGAAATAATCCCCATTTTTATACTTTCTCAAAAGCCACCTGTAACACCGCAAAACGTCCGTACCGCAAAACATACGTATTTGGACGTTTTGCGGCGCATATCGTCCGCATTTTTCTGACATACATTTTGCGGCAAAAGGCATGGTCGCGACATAACGTCCATATTTTAAAGTTTATATAATTTTCGTTAATTTTGACCAGTTATTATCAGGTGTTATTGTGTGTTAATTTTAGTTCACCTGAGTATGCGCATGTCTGTCTGTCCGTCCAAATTTAGCTTGTGACCACTCGAGCACCCACATATCCTTAGCAATATGTCAAGATTATCTGCCCTTGAATGACAAAATCTGTTATATTTCACATTGTTACCACTCCAACGCTTTCATTTCTTCTTCAATCTTGACAATTTTCAACAGAATATATATGACCATAAAATCTCAACAAAGTTAGATTATAGGCTAAATCTAACAAAAACCCCAACAGAAAAAGCACTATATTTCACCTTGTTAGTGCTTTCGTTTCTTCTCCATTCTAATTTTTTTATACAGAATAAGTATAACAATAAGGTCTCGATAAAGCTCATTTATGAGCTAAAACGACTGAATATGTCAAGAGTTATTTGCCTTTGACTAATAAAAAACAAGCAATTATCATAGTATTGCAAGCAATCCATAAGTCCCCTACCGGTTAGAACCCCATCAACATTCTGAAGGGCCATTGGCCATTCACTAATGTTTCAATTTTTCTCTATTTTAAGTAAACTTGTTGGAAAAGTTCTTTAAAAGTGATCACAGGAAACAGTTTTTATGAACAGACGGACTGAAGGACACTCTAAAGTTAATATTTGAAACATCCCTGTTACCAAAATATAACATTTTAAAAGCAAAATTCTTAAAGAGGAGATAACTCTTGAATTAAAGATGCAATTTCATAAAAAAATGTCAGCTCTTTTTGACTAATCACAAATATTGTTATATTTGCCATGTTTTAAGCCTATTTGTTGCCAAGGCAACTGATATTTTTTCAAAATAGGAAGAACAGATAAGACATGCATAATCTCAAGACTGCTATCTACCCATATGTCAAGTTTCATAAAAATATTTCCAGTACTTTTTGAGTTATCACTGGATTCAGTTTATGTGTAAAATTTGCCATATTTTCAGTCTATGTGTTGCCATAGCAACCAGAATTCTCAACATAGGAGAAAAAGAAAAAGACGTGCATAATTTCAAGACTGCCATCTACCCATATGTCAAGTTTCATAAAAATATTTCCAGTACTTTTTGCTTTATCACGGGATCCAGTTTATGTGTAAAATTTGCCATATTTTCAGCCTATTTGTTGCCATAGCAACCTTAATTTTCAACAGAGGAAGAAAAGAAAAAGACGTGCATAATTTCCATACTGCCATCTATCCATATACCAAGTTTCATAAAAATATTTTCATTACTTTTCAAGTTATCGCGGGATCCAGTTTTGTGGACGGACGAACTGACGGACTGACAGACAGTCGGACGGACAGACGGATTGACAGACAGACGGACGGACAGACGGACGGAGGGTAAACCTAAAGTCCCCTCCGGTAGGGGACTAATAAAGACATATTTTAAAGTCAAATTATTGAATTGTGATAAAACTGCCATTTCTTTGTTATCAATGATCAGATGTCATTCATAAATTTATGACAGGACGGACATCTTGAATAGTTCAACTATAATATTGACATTGAAATGACCTTGACCTCAAGGTCACTATTGAATTTTACTTAAATTACATTTACAGATATTTGGATATTGATAACCACTTCAGACGTAGAATTGAGTACTGATATCAGTTACCCAGATTCTGACCAAGTACATGAAATGTACTTGCTTTTTATTTGTAATATTCAATGCTATCTACCCTTGTCATGTGGAGCCTTTATAGGCAGGTGGGCGATATAAGGCCACCATGACCTTTTTGCTTTGTCAATTATAATAATAATAAATGCGCTCTTGCTCAAATATGACTAGGCGGCTAAAGCCCCTCCTCCCCATCACATCAATAGCTCTCTAACTCAGATATGACAAGGCGGCTAAAATCTCCCTCCCTCGACAAAAGCTTTCCCTTTCTCAAATATGACAGGGAGGCTAAAAGCACCCCCTTCCCCCTGCGACAAAAGCTCTCTTGCTCAATTATGACTAGGCGACTTAAAGGCCCCATCTCCATGACAATATAGCTCTCTCGCTCAAATATGACTACGCTGTCAAAAGCCCCCATCAATCCACCGTAAAAATGAACGGCAGAACCAAATCTCCATAGTCAACAAGAACACAAACAATCATTCCCCACTTCTTGATGCAATTATATGAAAAGCTATTGTCAAAAGCAAAGCTTAATTTTAATATTTGTTGTCATTCACTCAGTCCAATCTCCGGTTCGTCCGCCAGTATAGCCGTTCTTTCCTGTATGTCTATAAGGTTACATTTATTTCAATATTATAGTTTTTATATTTCTGCTGCTGCTGCTGCTGCTGCTGCTGCTGCTTGGTTCCATTCCATAAAAAATCTATTCGAAAAACATGCTCGGCTTAAGCATTAATACAGAAAATATGGACGATATGCGACGCAAAGGCACACTCTCGCCGCACAGTATCATACAGATAAGCTTGGTTTATTCGAAATGGGGAGTGTTTGGGGCCATTTTGAAATATAGCATTCGTTTCTTATTTTTTATCATGTAGTACTTCTTGATCATGGAGTATTCCGATCCGCGGTCGGGTGGTAGATATGAGCGAATTTCACGATTAGCAGATATTATTACAATATGCGCCGGCAGTTGAGTAGTTAGAAGACGCTCACAAAATTTTGTACATTTTACCATTTGTAAAACACTATTTACGCTTGGACATTATGGCAAGTGATATTTTACTCGTCAAGTCGCTTTATATACTTTGAACGATTCTCGGTGAATATCATAAAATAAGAATAAATAGGCCTTGCTATTCGGCAAAATACAGCTAGCCGTATTGGCCAGAGAATCTAGATATTTTTATATTTGTTGTCACATGATTGCTTTGGCTGTAATGAAAATTTTACTCTGTTACGCTTCGCTACTAAATATTTCAATGAAATTTAATGTGAAAATTTTCGAAAAACACAAGACATACAATATACATGTGTAACGAATATATCTGTAACCACTTTTATGCTCGTAGTTATTTGTTGTGTTTTTTTTTTTGGTCACGAGTTTGATTTGATTTTTTATTATTCTTATCATGTCCAAATGACCATAAATACAAAACATATGCACAGTAGAGTATTTATTTTAAAAGAACTTTATTGTCCAAAATAAAAACATGGATAAATGTGTAAAGAAAACATTTTTATATTTATTGCAACTATAATATGAATGAGCACTGCCTTTCTGGCGTTAAAATTAAAATAAAAACAAATATAATAAAAGCATAAACTGTGTGTGAACTACATTTTGCAAATAACATTTTTATACTCAAAAACTGATAATGATTATCTACGTCTTTTGTACCATATTCTTTCTATAACATACCATCCACAAAACGAATCAAGACGAAGAAAGAGCCATGCGTTTACCCAGTATGGATAGGGAATAATACGTTTTACTTCCAAAACAAGACCACTATAAGACCCAGCTATTTTAAGTATTTTCCTGACACTTATTGGTGACACTGGTACGTTGCTAAACCGCTCTGGAGCAAGGTAAAGACGGGGAGGTGGAATCTGGTAGACTATTTCTTTAAAAAACCTGCTTACACATTTGACACTTGAGGATGGATCCTCTTGCAAGACAATCTTAATAATCATGTACCAAATTTCATCCGGAACACTTACAGCGTACTTGGTGGTTTCATGTCTTTTGTTGACCTTCCTTGATTCTCGAAGTTGATCGATTTGCAATCGAAATTTCGATAAAATGCTGTCATTCAATTGTTTGTCAGTTGATATATCGTCTGTGCTTTTCTGGTCACAAGTTGGCAAGTTTTCGTCAGATAATGTATGGCTGGAATCAGTGTCATTATTGTCCCATGTTATCTGTGATGAACAAGATATTATCCTGTTTAACATCTCTTTATCGTTTTGTAGCCATTCGGGTTAAATATGTATCAGGACTTTCTAAAAGGGAGTTCGACCAAAAATCACCCAATTGCCCGCTGCCAAGAACTTGATTTTGTCTTAAGAACTCGACTTCTTCATTTCTTTAGGTTTCCTTTGATTTGAATATACCAAGATTACGCAGTAAGTGTGTCACAGCTGAAAATTGGCAGTTTCCATTTCCAATTGGATTGAAAATAATCCGTAGCCCAAATTCCTGTCTAAAATTTTGAAGAGGATAATTGCTTGTAATTGGAATCAAATATTTCTTTCTATGAAGTTTCCGATCGGTTAATATCGAATTTGCTTTTGTCAAGTCGCTGATATGGTACCATTGAACTTTTAAACAACCATTGCCAAAACCAGGGACACGGAATTCAATTTTGTACATATTATTCTTTATGGATCGTTTAATTATTTTGCCATGTACAGTCCACTTCCTTCTATTCAGTACGCCATTCCTTTTATACCTTAAAAGAACAAAATCCCCGACATCGTACACTGTTGTTTTGCATATTTTGTTGTATGCCTTGTCTTTCAATCGATTACATGTAAGTGTTGCGGCTCTGGCGACGTCACGTATTTTTTAACTCTTACTTCATTAGATATTGACCCATTGTTGTGAGGGTCTCTTCCATAATATATATCATAAGGCGTATTCCATGCTGAGCATTCCTTAGCGTATGGTTTAAATGTGCTGATATTTTGGCAATTGCTTGGCCCAGTTTATCCCACAAGGACCGGCACGTGTTAAATCATAAGCGATTTTTTCTTTCAACGACCTGTGCATTATTTCGACTTTACCTTGTGATTGAGGATGGTACGGTCGACTTTTTATGTTTCTTATGTTCCTAGTCTTTAGAAGTTGTGTAACTAACTTTTCCATCAAATTCTTTACCCTTGTCATGCTGTACCACCTTTGGTTCGCCAAACTCTCTAAATATAATGGACAAGTGTTTAGCTGCCAAAATATGAAATATATTTGTCAATAAATAAAGGCCGTGGAAGTGTAAATATCTATTTTTTGAACTGGTGACCTTGACCCAACTTAACAAAGGAGGAAACCTTAACTTTATATTCCTACCAAATATAAAATACGTCTGTCAATAGTATAATGTTAAAACACCTGTAAAATCTAGTTTCGACATTGGTGTACTTTGACCTTGACCCATATGACCCCTATCTAAACCCAAAGGAAAAGGGACCTCCCTTTGAATGTTTGTATAAAACATGAAATACATTAACTTAAAATAAAGCCTTATTAGAGCTAAAATGTTTCAAAAAATTTCACACCAGTCGACCTTGACCTTAGAGACCCCTTACCCCACAAAAAATAAGAGGACAATTATAAGTATCCACCTACTAAATATGGAAGATATCATTAAATAAATAAAATTTAAGATAAATCAATTTACCGGAATAGTTCACCATACAAGGCCCTATTTTCAAAGTGAAAAAGGGAAATATCTGGAAAATGGATGGCACAGTTATATACCTGTCAGTATCATGTTCTTTCTATTAATAGTAAGCCATGGAAATTATGAAGCCATTAATTTAGACAGAACTTAAGATAAATCCAATTTGCCAGTTAAGGTTAACGATATTCATCTTCAAACTGTTTAAAAGGGCAATTGGTTAAATTGGAAACCATAATTATGTAACTTGCCTAAATCAATACTTTATATTGATAAGTAAATGGCAAATTACGAAGCCATATGTACGGGTAGAACTTAAGAAAATCCAGCTTGCCGTTAAAGCTTTACCTCGTTAGGACAGATAGACAGACGGACGGACGGTTGAATAACTATATGCCCGACTGCCAGCTTTTCAGCTAAGTTCAGCGTCCTAGAGGTATAAGCGTTTTTTTCCATAATCATACATGTGTATGTCCTTTTGCATGGCTTTACTGTATTTTAAATCGTTTCCATATTTATAATATATCTCACTAACTTTAAGCTTCTTGACTGCCGACATTAGGCTGTTAGATTGACAACTTAAGGTTGAAAGACTGATATCGATAGACTGTTAGAATATCTGGCTGCCGCCTCAAAATGCTAGGCTGCCGACGTTAGGCTTCTAGGGAGTTAGGCAAACTCTTTAGGCCCAGGTCGTCCAGCATCTTAGGCTTCCCTTCCGACTGCGAGGCAATTTGCGTCCTCAGTCTTCTAGGCCATCATTCTGCCATCTCAGGCAGCAAAGGCCGTTTAGGCTGTCTCTTCTGTTAGTTTTACAGACATGATTATACAAAACTATTTACAGAACAATTCCAATTTTGCAGTTTCATACAAAAGGTAGACAATTGTATAATTATCAATATGTACTTGCATAAGATCAGCTAAAACTCGAACGCAAAACAATAAAGATGTGAAAATGTAGCGCAGTTCCATATATAATAAAATCGTTCGCTTTCAAACAGACATAGTTCGTCTTGAGTAAGTAGATTTAATTGATATAATACAACAATAAAACTTGAGTTCAACATAAAGTTACATCTTGCGACATTTAACGGTAATGTTGCGACATTTAACGGTAAGGCAAATTCGTGCGACATTTAGCGTTACAGTTGCGACATTTAACGGTAGACGATTTTGCGACATTTAGCGGCGGTTGCGACATTTAGCGGCAATGGTGCGACATTTAGCGTCAAGTGCGACATTTAGCGGCGTTGCGACATATAACGGCGTCACAGTGAGTCATTGAATATGTTATCACATTCACCGTTTAAAGTCATAGCCGAGGTCAACATAAATTTTACGGTGAATATCACATAATAGTCAATGGATCATTTGTCAATAATTGTTTTATGTTGAAATGTTATATCAGCCTTTTAAAATATCCCAACAAGTGAAGCCTTATAAGGATTAACCAAACAGAAGCGTTGAATTGTTATAATTCAATCGCGGGAAAAAGGTCACATCTAAAGGATGACGTCAGGCATCAAATGGGAACTATGTGTAAAATAAAAGTAAGCAATGAACTTATCACTACGATGTCACCTGTAACTATTATTGTGAAATACTTCGATTGGAGTCGGGAAATATGCCACAAAAGAACAAATTGCAACAATAGATTTTATCCACATGCGTAGTTAATAGTCTATGCTGTTTGGATATTGAATGCAATTCTGATTCTTTTTTTAAATAGGAAAAATCCAATTCATCCAGTGAAAATGATACTACATCAAGTAATAAATATGATTAACGCGCACGCTGTATGGTCATTAAATAATTACCTGATTATATTTTAACATTGGAGAAATTTAGCTAGTGATTATAATTTTATACTTATGTTTGGACCAATGCGATTGCACCTATATTAGATCAAACAGTCATTAACTTTATTCTCATTATGTTAGTTAATAAATAGGTATTCTTGTGAATTACCTTTTTTTCTTCAAACAGCACACGGCATCTGGGAGCCTTACGACAATCAATGGCACACTAGTAGAAATTGTAGATAATTGTACCCCTGGTGATGACTCGACATGCCGAACCGGAAAATGCTGCGTTAAAGAGGTAAATATTCAAACTTAATTAGATTTATTTCTTTATCTATCCTAAATTTAAAATACTTGTGTAATGTATAGCCAAGATTTAATTTGTTAAGGTATGATCCCTTGGAAGAAATTAACACCAGTTTTATAATTATGAACATTGCAGACCTGTTGTATTGAGTCTGTTTCACGTCATTGAGCGATTTTGTAAAATGCATCATCCTCCCCCAAACAACTTTTAAAGCGGTATTCATTATTCAAAATTAAGGTGATGAAATCAATGATACAGTATTTCTTTTCAGGGTCTTGCATATATTCCTGAATACACTGGACCAAAACCAGCATACCAGATTGCTTGCAAACCGTTCAGGCAGCAATAAGGGAGTTCTTGGATTACTTACCGATTCTCATGTGAACACAAACACACTCACGAGGTCTGTCCATGTGCCCCCTACACTTAAAAATCTGTGAATCAAATGGTATCTTTTTGTCAGTGTCACTAAAAATGTTCGGCTAAGCATAAATTAAATATAGAATAAAGTTATACGGGCGGTTTCGTTTCAAACAGAGTTTTTTTTATCTTATTCTTTTGAACCTTGAGTTTTGCCATAAAATATGGCATAAAATTTTTAAAAGAAATTTTCAGTCTTTTTGCTCAAACTGGAAAAGGATAAAGGAAAGGATCTTTTAGAATTAATATTGGCATTTTTGGTATTTTCTTACAAAAAAATTAATGCAAAAAAACAAATATACATTAGTAAACTTTGCCCTAACTTTTCGTCCAAAATTGAAATATGGAAATTTTAAATTTTCTATTTATTTCGTATTTAAATGCCTATTTTAACTGTTTATTCTTGTAAAACGTCTATTTTTAAATACCGCTCATTGCGGTTTTTTTTAGCCCGGCGCTGTAACTTCATTCGCTGGATTTCTTTTTTAATCTTAATTTCCCCCTTTGCTTATTTTAACTTGTAAAAATTGTTTTTAACTTTGCCGATATTTTTATGTAAAATTTTGGCCCTTTTTAAAAAAACAAATTTCCGGGGCCAAAGGAATTTGGGATTAAATTTTTTTTTTTCTTTTTTAACTTTTTTGTAAAAATTTAAGGTTTGAAGGGCCGTGCCGAAAAGGGGATTTTTCTGTCATATTTTTCTTCATATTTTGTGGGTAAAAATTCAGGGCCCAAAGGGAAATTTAAAAAAAAAAATTATTAAAAGGGAAAAACATTTAAAATTGTGGAAAATTAATTGTCACAATTTGCAATGACACGAAAATTTGGAATTTTTAGAAAACCTTTCAATTGGGAGTCATTTAAATTTTTAAATTTTTTTTTAAAATCTTTTTTCAGGGAACGGGGACACGTATTCGTCCCCCCTTTTTAAAGTTAAATTTTGGGTTATAAAACCTTAAAAGGATTAATGGGGGAAATAGGGAAAAAATTTTTTTAAAAACCAAAAATTTTCAAGTAGAAATTTTGAAAAGCTTCAAAGCCCAATTTGTAAGTCGCCGGAATAGAAAAAATGATTGTTTAATATCATTGGAAATATGAGAACAAAATCAGTTGAATTAATGTTTCAAGTATTTTAAAGAAAAAGAACACCTATGAACACACTTTATGTTTGAGTTAACAGTTTTTATTCACAATCAAAAAATTAGCAATCAATAATTGAAGCAACTTGCTAAGCAATATTGTCAAAGGTGAACTGCTTATCATATTAATGAAGCAAGATATTGTTTGGCCTTTTAAACTCCTTTTCTGGAGGTGTTTTGTTAGTTTAACGTAACCTCCCTTATTAAATGATTAAAGTAATAAGATTTTATTGATAGTATCGGATCTCGATATTAAATTAATTATTTTTTCTCGATGGCTTAGTGGGTAAGTATTGACAAAAAAGTAACGAAGTTGTGACCTAGTAGGCCAAAACTTTCCATCGTACGGTTACCCACGGTATATATTTTTTAGATAATGTAGTATGTATGTACGGAATATATACCGTGGGTAACCGACGATGGCTTAATTCGAATCTTTGAAAATCCTTTTGTAGTTTTCATAAAGAATTCTTTTTTTCTTTTTTCTTTTAACTATATGAAACATAAGTTGATAAATCTTGGGTTTTATTTCTAGCTTTTTATTTATCTATGGATTTTCTGATTAATTGTGAAATTGTGTGTAACCATTGGGAGAAATGAATGATCATGCTTATAAATTTATACTTTTATTTCTCCCTTAACTTCCAATTTTTACCGTTTTGTACCGAAAATTTTAAAATTTTGTTTTAGAAAACCGAAAATAAACCCCCCCAAAAAAAAATTAAACGGTTTACCAAAATATTTGGGGAAATGACCTCTAAAATTAATTATGTTAAATTTTTGGTGTATCTAGTTTGGGGGCATTTTCTGTTGAAAAAATATGTCAGAGGTTTTAAAATTCTAACATATTACATGCACCGTGCCGGGAAATTTCGAGTTTTTCAATAGGTTAACCCCCCACTCTAGAGCATTTCCCGTTTAATTTTCTCAATTTTTTTTTCAGGGGGGTTTAAATTATTGTGACGGAAAAGAAAAGGGAAAGCCCACAAAAAATGTCATTATTTGATGCTCGTTAATTTGGTTTTTCTTTTCTCCGGGGGTTTCAAAATTTGACAACAGGAACGGTTTCTTAGTTTCTATGAAAACCCAAAAAGGGGAAAACAAAAACCAAAAAACCCCCGCAATTTTGAAAAATATCGGAAAGGCTTCGCCCCCCTCGTTTTAAAATTTTAGGGGTAGCCCTTTGTTTCGAAAGCCTTTTTTTATTACATGGGAAATAATGCAATTCTTTTTCCCAAAAAAAAGGGTTTTTTCTTTTTCAATTTCTTATTTCGGGTTTTTCGAAAAAAATGTATTTAAATTTTTTGAAATCAATATTTCCCCTTTTTTTTACCACGATTAAAAATTAAGTTTTTATTTTCTCTCAATGGGGATAAAAATAAACAATAAAAAGGTAGTTTATTAGTTTGCTCAATGTATCTAATACGATTCCCGGGGGTCCCTAACCCTTCCCTACCTTTTTGGAAAAAACCCGGGACGGCGGAAATCGCGGGGGGAATTTTAACCAAAAGGAAAGACGATTTTTTTCCCCGTATTTAAAATTCCCAAAAAATGCAACCCTTTTTTAACCGGGGAAAACATTTTTGTTTATGTTTAATAAAAAAAAATAAATATTTTAACGTTTCCCGTTATCAGGATTGAACCCGAAAGGGGCCCAAAATTTAACCCCTTTAACCCAAGGGAAAAAAAAAAAAGGTTTTGAAAATTTTTCTCTTTTATTTGTAAAAAATTTGAGTATTAGAAACTTCTAATGATATAATTAAAAATGAAAAAGAAATTTAATTTAAAAATAACTTTTTAAATTATTTTACCCAAGGGTTACTTTTGATTTGGGGCTTATCAGCCCCAACCATTTACAAGTTTACCTGTAAAGTTTTATCAGCAAATTTTTTACTATAAATAAATTTTTAAACAAAAAAAATAATCGTGTAAATCACGTGAAAATTTTTACCCAAAAATAGGGAGGAAAATGTAAAATAAATTTGATGAAAAAAAAGAAAATATATTCATAAGATATTACCACAAAAATAATACTTAAAAAAAAAAAATAAAAAAAAAAAAAATAAAAAAAAAAAAAAAAAAAAAAAAAAAAAAAAAAAAAAAAAAAAAATATCTATAATAATATTTCTGCCTTATCATGACATTGAAAAAACATGATTTAAAAAAATCAGTGTTTTCAAATGCAAGTTGGAAAAGTTATTTCTTTACAAAAATAGATATCAGAAAAGAAAATATCACCGGGAAATGCGCCATTTAACTTTCAAATTAATTCAAAACTTATTGCCAAAAGAAACAAAAAATTGCCTCTTTTGGGTGAAGAAGACTTTTCAGCCACCTAATTCTTTAATATGCAGATGTTCAAGGATATACAAAGAAAATGAAATGACTCCAAACAAGAGAATTAATTCCCTTTTCCGGAAAAAAACTTCCTTTAATTTTATTAACAATTAATCTATTAATTGGTATTCAAAATTTAAATGCGTGTTTTTAAAATCGCGGTTTGATGTTCATAATATAGAACGATGGAAAATTCTTAAAGTTTAATAAAGTTTGGCGTCTTTTAAGAAAGTGTATATCTTTGTTTAAAAAATGTCAGTACTTATACGAAATAGACATTGAAAATCTAAGACCAAAATGCCTATAGCCTAATCTACTATAGTTCCGAATTTGCTGCATGGGTACATACTAGCCTTAGGTGTTGCAAAATAATATTATAAATTTGGCAGTATTGTTTGAGCAATAATGCAAATAGGGTGTGACTTTGCGATTGAAATACATGTATACACATTGGTTCAAAAAGTAGGACAACGACTAAAGGTGCATTATGCTCAGAAACAAATAAATTTTTACTTCTTTAGAAAGGGCAATCATGAATTTTACAATGTTTTAATAATGCTTTAAGAGAATGTTAGATGCTTTTTACCTGATGAAAATAGCAATACATGTGAAATAATTTGTCAAGCAAGTAGCAAAATGTTAACAAAGCAGTATTTTGACTTCCACACAAAATACTCATGCATTATACCTGTGCTTATTGCCAGAAAGCAACAGATGAAAAAAGATGGTTCAGGTAACTGGCCAATGAGTTATGTTTCAGATACCATAAAAGTACGCCATTATTAAAACTCTTTTGAGAAATAAAACTAAAAGCATTTCTGTGGCATAATTGGCCTTTAAGAAAAAAAAAATCAAACGGGTTAAAAAAAACTACAGTCACTGTGGCTCATATGTCGATCCTTTTGAGCTTGCTTAAAGTTAATTAATTTTTTCTTTATCATACTCTAGAAGGGTGCAATATTTTTAAGTAAATTCTATGAAACATTTTTCATTCCTGTAACAATTTGAAAATTTTACCTGTAATAAAATTAGCTGGTTTATTGTATTCTTTAATAACTGTAACAATATTCTTTTTCTCACGCTCTTCGTCATTTCTCTTATGACTGTTCAACATATCATTTACTGTTTTAAAGGAAACCTATGTATTTAGAAACTGTCATTTTGTCTTTAGAAATGTTGTATATCCTCAATTCATGTAAAACTTCATTAAACATTTATGTAAAGACGTAAATGCATGTATTCAAATGGAATTATTTGTGACCTCATTATTAAAATATGCAAAGTATTACAACGTTTTCTGCAGTCATCTTATTTTTCATTGCTAAACATATCGCAACCAATAACAACTATTTACAGGAACTATATCCAACATTCTCTTTTATCCAACATGTCTAGACTGTAAGGTATATAATTATAGGGACATTTCTTTTCTGTCGGTCTCAATTTAAATCGGAAAGACAACGGTATTTTGTAAGGCGTTGTACAAAGATAACCACTCTGTTTTAGTCTGAAATTTAATTTTTCTTATAAAACATATGATGCAAACAAAAATCCTTATTCTTTATTGTGCCTCTAATGGTTGAACCAAAACAATAAATGATCCGGATTTGTACTCATTAAAGTCCGCGTACATGTACTGAATGTGATAAGAAAAATAGAGATTTGAACTTTTGCATCTTTATCTTTGGTTGTTAAAAGATGCTTTAGTGCAGTTTAAAGGCAAATACCTACAAAATCTCATACTAATAAAGTTGTTTTGATAGCAAACGCTGGTTTATCATTAACATATCATCTCAATGATGGTCTTAAAATTATACATGAAACAAACATATCTCGGCGGATTGACTGTACACACATGTTTAAACAAACACAATGCAATTTGTATATTATTAAACAAACAAAAACACATTTATTCAATATTATATAAATAACACATGGGTTTGTGGGTAACAGTAAAAAATATCATCCCGAGGAAAATACTGTTACCCGAGGCGTAGCCGAGAGTAACAGTATTTTTACGAGGGATGATATTTTTACTGTTACTCACAAACCCATGTGTTATTTATTTTATTACCCCGAACAAAACTACTGTGATGATCTGAAATTGTCAACTAAATCTAATTGTAACAAAAATAAACCAAAAGTAACAAACTGTAAAACTGTGTAACTAAACTGTCCTTACCTTTTAAGTTTTAAGTGTACTTTAGGCCTACTTGAGAAGTTTTCTTTTTCTTTCATTCTTTAAGCAAGTGATGATATCTACAAATCATAAACATACAATAAGCTAGGTTTTATTTAGAAAACAAAACACTAACCCATTTACACGGTTATGATCTGTGAAATCTGATCCTTCTGTTTCCAGAATATTCTTATCATGGTTTTTGACAAAATAACGATGATATCCTATGTCTGTCCACCATATCTGTAACGTGTCACTGATTATAATTGTTAAATAATCCTTTGTTGCATGTTTAAATCGTCTGCATGTTCCAGTTTGAAACATGATTATTTACATTGCAATTACTTCCGTTAAAACAATGTAAAAATGGATGTTCACTTTTTGACTATTCAACAAAAAGATATTTTATCGCGAAAAGCACACCAGGGTGTGAACAACTAAATTTTATGAGTGTCATAGGTACTCCTGAGAAGAAATTGATGTCCTGTCGGGGTTTAACGTCGAAAATAAGAATGAATCGAGAAAAAATGGCGGCCATTTTATTTCATTTTAATTAGAAAATAGACCACGTGACCAGATTTTATACTGTTAAAAATACTTTTACCTATGAAACAGTACAAAATTCTTAGTCACGTGGTACACTTGCAGTAACAGTAAAAATAACTCCCAGAGGCCTATGGCAAATTAGCATTACGAAACAAGTGAGGGGTAATAAATAGTTCTAACACGACTTGCATTTTCCCTATTGAATATAGAAGCAACAAAGGCGTGCGTATATATGCATTTAAATAATATCAACGATCTATGATAAGACACCTGACGTAACCATTAACTGAAAAGAAGTACGGAAACAAATCAGGACAATTAAGCTTGATATTTCAGGTGCGGCAGATTATTATTGTGTTAGAATCGAAAAACTGTATCAATAGCTAAATACAATTAAAACTTCGGTTATCAGAAGCCCAGTATTGTATCACTCAAGCTAAGCCTTGGTGATATAATTGTTCGCATACGAACTCCTAACAGTTGTTTTATTTAGCAATATTATCACTGTTTGGGGCATATTTTTTCTTAAATAAAAAACGATTTGTATAAACAAACACAAAAATTAAAATTTACATGAATGTGCTTAACGTAATAAGACAAATACCTACACGTGTAAAACTTACGAATTGTTTTTGATAGCAAACGGTGATTTGTCACGTATCCTTTTGTAACGAATTGCCATGAAATTATATGTTATAAATAAAACAAAGACACATTGATTGACTGTTGGCCTTCAAACATTCATTTATTTTACACAATGTACAATTTATACAAACAAATAAAACGCAATTTATATGATCAAACCAATAAACAAACAGACACAAAATACTTTCTTAAGCATGTTAAGCTTTTATGGCAATAAACGTGTTAGGTCTGCTAAGACGTATATACATTTTTAAATCTTTAAATGGTGAAAAAATGTCATTATCTTTGCATTTATGTTACCCAAAATCTTTCTTCATATTGCAATTCGGAGATGTCTACATATCTTTGACAATATGTATTGGGTTTGATGCTGAGGTTCTGCAAACATGCCTCATCTAAATAGTTACAATGATAGAAAAAGAAATTAAAATGGCACCTTGTTTCTGTGACATTTACATAAATGCGATACAAGAACTTTCAGATATATAATTCCTAGTCCTGAGTAGCCATTAACTAAAAGCTTTAAAAGCTAGCGACAAACTGACATGGATCTAATACTGGTAAAAGACAATTGCTGCAAGCACCATGCACATGCTTTTTATTTGATCTTTTCTTTTACTTATTTATCACTGAAGGAAAAGCCCTTACAATGTATTCCAAACCTCTATATAAAATAAATGAGAACAACTGACTGTGCTACTTAACACTCTTGATACCGATATACATGTTTTATTTTCATTTCATAATGGTTAAAGGTTTTGTAATTATTTATTTATTTAAAATATGCAAAAAAGCAATATGATAATGTTCTAATAATAAAATGCTTTGAATATAACTGATTGGTAAATAAACAAAATCATTCAATGATTTGCATATGTTTCTATGATATTTCGATACCTATTCAATGTTATGTCATAAACTGTACTTTGTTAAATTTCACGGGATGATTTGTTTGCTTATCTGCTTTTACGCCTAATTCAACACATGTTTTGACATTACTCGGCAGTCAATCCACCTAACCAGCTTTCCAGTAGTTACCATTTTTTCCACAAGAGCCTTACGACTTTCAATCGTATTGGTTTTATCCGCTTTGGCAGTGTAATCAGTACAAGCATGTGATTTATAAACAATATTTCTTATACTTATTACCAGACAGTGATATGATTACGACATGCAAAAATAGAATAAAAAAATGCTTAATAAATGCAATCCCTTTTTTCACGCGGCAAAACATGCAATGGCAACTCCTTCAGACTTTGGGATTGAGCAGGGGATTGGATATTCGATATTAAAAGAGATCACATATATTCGCAGGAAAATCAGGAAAAAAACACCAAAAAATCAACCGACTAGACAATAGAATACTATGAACGGGAATATCTGCCAGTTCGTCTTTTGCGTCGTTTGATATTCTAACATGTTAATTCTTATTCTATAAACATGATAGTTTGTACGCAAACTTGCTTATTAATATAATACTTATTTTCTTGAATTAAGAATATGACGACATTTCAATTGGAATAAAATCTTATTTTTACATTATTATGTTTGTAATGACATTTATTTCTTGAAATGATATCAACAATAGCAAATGTCTTCGTTCAAACTTGTGTTACTGCTGTTATCAAACTTAACTCATAGGCATGAAGTCATCGCTCTCAAGGTAAAGGAAATATTATAATATATCGTATTCATTATATTAAATAAACGCATAATTTTAAAAGAATTGATACTCTAACAAAAACCTTGCTATAAATTGAATAACGCTTGTATTATTATTTATAAGATTAGAAATACATAAGAGGTTGATCAATGGTTTGTTTAAAGCTACATTTAATAAATTTCATAATAACAGAAAAAGCAACATTTCATTAATAGATGGGGTTTCATGTCGACTCCATATCTTATTTTGGTGTCTAGACAACCAAAATGAGTTTTATAAGCATAAAAATCTGCAACCTTATTGTGGCGAAATCGGAAGTTCAATTTCTGTTTGCATGAGAAACTCCGCCTTCGGATCATCCGTACATCAATATTATATCAACAAACATGACTACAAGTAGCAGTCCTAATTTAACGGTATATTTCCGCATTTGTAACGGATGTTTTCATACAAATTCAATCTTTTTTATGGTATGCCTAATGCACCGTGAAGCTAAAACGGTGAAAGTGTCTTTGCACATGAAAATCTTATATTTGCTGTGTTCCGGATAGCAGCTATAACACTGTGACGTAGCGCATACACAAGCTGACTATAGTCTTCATTTGCATGTTAAAATTCGCATCCGAACTTTAGTGTTACCGTGGGGTTTTCCGTTAAAAATCGTAATTTATGAACAAGTTTTGATGAGATTTACAACAATACTGTTAAAAAGGTTTATGAAACTGTAGAATGCTTTGTTTTTAGACCGAATGCAAACTATTTTTACGTATTTATTTAATGTTACTTTAATAAGGTTTATTGATGTATTTCTATTTTTACAATTTCATGACTTTTGTCATAAAATTTGTGACCTAATGTCACCATTAAGTTGGCAACTGATAAGAAGTCGGTATATAAGTAAGAACGCAGTATTGATAAACTGGATATAGTACAAAAAAGTCATGTTTTCTCGCGTTATATTATTTATTTTACAGGCGCTTCTTGTATTGACAGTAAGTGCATCTTTTTACATTTAACGGCATTTTTCATTTTAAAAAAAGTCTTTTTATAATTGCGGAGTCATTACTTTCAAATGAACGGTAATACAGACAGTTATTAATAGTGTCACATTAATATGATATTCCCTTGAAAGTGGACATTACGGAAACAAGTTTGCCGGTAAATATTATACAATTATAGACGAGTAAGACATTGTATATGATGTAAAATTCACCAGTTAATGTCATAGCCGAGGTCAACATACTTAATTTTACGGGTGAATATCACATTATAGTCGATGGATCATTATTCGATAATTGTTTTATGATATGATCAGCCTAACATTCAAAATATCCCAACAAGTGAAGCCTTATAAGGGTTTACCAAACAGAAGCATTGCATTGTAATAATTCAAGCGCAGGAAAAGTTCACCCCTTAAAGATGAAGTCAGACATTTAATGGGAATGATACGTAAACAAAAGTAAGCAATGAACTTCTCAAAACGGTGTCACCTGTAACTATGATTGTGAAATACTTCGATTGGAGTCGGGAAATATGCCAAAAAAAGAATAAAATGCAACAATTGATTTTTATCCACATGTGTAGTTAATAGTCTATGCTGTCTGGAAATTGAATGCAATTCTGATTCATTTTTGTTTAAGGGAAAATCCAATTCACCAAGTGAATATGATACTACACCAAGTAAATATAATTTACGCGTAATTTATAGTCTTTGCTGTATGGTCATTAAATAATGACCTGATGATATTTTAACATTGGAGAAATTCAGCCAATGAATATGATATCACAACCAGTGAAATCAATATGATTTTATACTACTGTTACCAGTGAATAAATATGATTTTCTACTATTGTTTGGACCAATAAGATTGCAGCTATTTTTAGAATAAACAGTCATTAGTTTTAAACTTATTATTTTAGTTAATAGTTATGTACTCTTGTAAATAACCTTTTTTTCTTCAAACAGCACACAACATCTGGGAGCCTTACGACAATAAATGGCACGCTCGTAGAAATTGTAGATAATTGTACCCCTGGTGATGATTCGACATGCCCAACCGGAAAATGCTGTGTTAAAAAAGTAAATATTCAAACTTAATTAAATTTATTTCTTTATGATTTCTTTATCTATTCTAAATTTAAAACACTTGCGTAATGTATAGCCAAGATTTAATTTGTAAGTGTGTGATCCCTCGTAAGCAATCAACAACAGTTTTATAATTATGAACATTGCAGACCTGTTGTATTGAGTCTGTTTAATGTCATTGAGATATTTTGTAAAAGTGCATCATCTCTTATCCCCCCAAACACCTTTTAAAGCTGTCTTCATTATTCAAAATTAAGGTGATGAGTTCAATGATACAGTTTTTCTTTTCAGGGTCTTGGATATCTTCCTGAATACACTGGACCAAAACCAACATACCAGATTGCTTGCAAACCGTTCAGACAGCAAGGGGAGTTCTGTTATCATCGTAATGTGAGCACAATCTTGCACGAGGTCTGTCCATGTGCCCCTACACTTAACTGTGAATCACATGGTATCTTTGGTCAATGTCACTGAAGTGCTCGGCTTAGCATAAAATATTCAATAAAGCTAAACGGACTCTTTGCAAATAGAGTTTCTGTTATCTTATCTTTTTACCCTGACTTTCGCCATAAAAATTGCATAAATTTAAAGAATTTTTAGTCTCCTTGCTCAAACTGGAAAAGGATAAAGGAAAGGATTTTTGGAATTATAGGGCATGTTTTATTCTGACCAAGAAATTAATGCAAAACATACAAATATAAATTAATCCTAGCCCTACTTTTTCGTCCAATAAAAATATGAAAATTTTAAATTTTCTAACACTGTTTATTTAGTATAAAATGCCTGTTTAACTGTTTATTCATGTAAAAGTCTATTTAAAACACCGCTCATGGGAGTTTAAGTCCCGCCCCTTAACTTCATTCATCAGGTTTCTTATCATCTTATTCTAAAATTGTAATTTTTAATTTGCTGGTATTTTATGTATCTATGCATTTTTACAACATCTCAAAGCAATTATATGTTTTTTACGGACTTGTAAAAATAGGTAGAGGCTGCCGACAAGGAGAGTCTCTGTCATTTTTTATCTTCATGATGTATGCTAAAGTTCTAGGCCTAAGAATTACAGATGACACAATTATTAAAGGAATAACATTAACTTTGTGGAACATTAATTGTCACATTTTGCAGATGACACGACAATGATTTTAGACCTATCAAGTGAATCATCAAATAAATCTTTGAAAATCTTGTCAGATTTTGCACAGTTATCTTCACTTAATGTTAATTTCGATAAAACTAAGATTGTGTTGATAGGGAAAATATTTTCAAAACAATTAAAATGTTTGGCATGAATTTTCAAGTTGACTTTAGAAAATATAGTATAAGATTTAAATTATCGTGAAAGAATAGAAAATATTCGAATCTTCCAGTGCTTTCCACGAACAGGCTTAATCAAACCGAGTCTGCAACATTTTCAATTTTGCCACGTTTGGCTTTCTTTAGGGAGTCTGTTTTTCTCTATTTCATAACTGTTGCGTACATTGGCATACCTACATACGAAATTTTGCATACCTGCATGTACATGTAAATCAATATACACAGAAGATTGACAAATCTAATATGTATAAATAAGAATGCAATCAACATACATTGATTAATAACATTCATATATAAACATGTCATCAACATACATACACTGTTGGCGGATATTCACCTCCATAAAAACCAAACAAAACAAATTATTGTTATTTTTACCACTATTCTAATAAACAAAAGACTGGAGTTTAATATACCAACCACCTTTCTCAGACTTAAAACAACTACAATAAGTTTGTCAGGGATGGAAGGCTTTTAAAATGGTTATTTCAAAATTTAACTTAACTTGTTTTAAACTACAAAAGACAAGAACATACATTCTACAATTTTGATATGGTATATACAACTTTCTACAACGGTTATTCTGGGAAATTAAACTTTTCATTAAGTCTATCCTCCACAAAGAAAGAACGAGTCATTTGATAATTATTTATTTCCTATGTAGATATCAGATTGTAATACGGTTAACCATTCTTTCTAATGACATGAAATTCAAATGAAACATTATTACAATCGTATGTTTTAACTTCTAATAAAACAGAGAGAAGAAAAACATGATATTCCTGTTGAATTCCACAAGGATATTCATATATCTATTCCGAAAACATTTACACCTGTAACTTTGAAATTGCAGCCGTCTGCAAATTGTCGTTTCACGATTTTATACATTCACTATTAGAGGTTGTCAACGCCGTTTATTCTATGATATACATTTCAAATATCGACCTTGGAAATTTAACCTATGCCACCAGTGTTTGTTGTTTAGCTCATACTTTAATTTCAGGAACAACATTAATGCAAGATCGCCATTTGCTTAGTAGACTTGTTTACTGTTTGAAATTTTTTTGTCTCTGACTGAAAACAGTATTTGCAAGTTGCGCTTTTTACCCTGTCTTAATACCACCTGAACTTACAAGCAAGAAACCTAATAAGAGCATGAAAAAATGCACAATATATTAATACAGGATTGCCTAGGCTTGCATTTGATATGTTTGCAGTATACATAATGAGGGTTTCTCTTCGCCGAAAAAAATATTGTATAGATGGGAGATGAAACCTTTCAAGGAAATGTGTGTCTGACAAGAATACAAAGCATGTATTTATATACATGTACTATATCTGGTTCAATTGAGTTCGAGAATATCATTTTATTAATGTTAAAAATGTGTGATGTAATTCTGCAAGTTGTAAATATGCATAGATTAGTGAAGACAATAAATAGCATGTCGGTGTAATCATTATACTGAATCTTATTCTGGTATCAAGTACTCTGAAATAAAATAGAACATTATTTATGAAACAAATCATGGCGTTTTGTTCATCCTGTTAAATTGCATGTATTATCTTTTCCCCAAACATCGTCAAGATTATTAAAAGAAATCATGTTTTATTTCAAAAGAAATGTAATGAATGATATTTTACAGTTTGCAACAACTTCAGTTGTGCCATTTGAAATCATACACATTATACACATTCATAATATAATTCTTATGCATTTACCATTCCTTGGTCTTAATGTAATATGAATAAATGTAAATATGGCACACTTTCAGGTGCTGGTGAGGAATTCTTGCAGTTGTATTTCCTGACCTGAAAGTAAAATACATGTAATACAAGTAAATTATCAGGCACTTAATATAACCGAGAAAAACAGCGATATAAATCTTTGAGACTGTCGTATTCTAAGTCTGACTCACATAACATCTGAAATATGTCGTCTGCACATTATCAAATAAAAAAACCCAGACATTTATGGAATATTAATCCATAGAAATAAATACGTTTTTACCTTTGGAGAAAAGGTCAATTTTTTAAGGCACTTAAATGTTGTAAAATAAAATTCCTATATGTGAAATGTGCAGTGTTCAATATAATTATGTATCATAATTAAATTTATGTAATACAAATGGTATTTTGTTCCCATTACAAAAAACTTGATATTTGAAAGTTTACTTACTATAAAAAAGCAAGAGATAGCGTTTCAGTGCTCCTTGCCAATGGTCATGTGTTTGGGGATTTGTTCATTGAAAACCACTCTTTCTTGTTTATCATGGTTTTCATATTTCCTAAAAAGCGCGAACAGTAGTAGCCTTTTCCGAGCCTGACAAAACACGAGATTCTATTTTAACTTCCAAAATCCTTACTGGTGCGGTAAGTTGTTAAAAAACCTATCGAACAATCATTTAAGACGACCGATAGTATCTCACTTGATTCTCTTGGAATTATGCCCGCCAATGCCTTTGCTTTTTATGTGTAGATGACAATCATACGTTTACCGTTATTTGATCTGTAACAAGAGCAAATGACTCATTTGAAGAACAGTCAGTCCGACAAAAACTGTGTGGAACAAAATACTAGGCAATATAGAATATTTACTAAGTATGCGTTTAAAACAAGAAGTTAAGCGTTTGAATAAATAAAGAAGCTAAGCGGTAGAAAAACTTACAAAGCTTAGCGGTAGAAGATTAAGAAGCTCAGCAATAGAAAACATTGCTAAAAAAGGTCATGATTTAAGAAATGTGGCCACATTAAGTTTGTTAATTTTTACCAAATTATCATAATGTTTAAACTATTTCTAGATGTTTGCTACTAAATGATTCATAACCGATGCCCATGTTCTTGGAATAGTAATTCCACACACACACGCGCGTACGCGCACGCACATATACACAGCAGACAATTAATGCATTTTATAAATGTCCACTCAACCACCAATAATGTTTTTTAATTACATCAAAATCGACCCAATAGTTAAGGAGAAGATGTTCTTTAAGTGATTTTTTTAGCTTTGGCATCTTTTTTGTTCAGCAAACCGGATTTATCTGGGAAAATCTTTGAGGGGACATCCAAGGATCATTCCTGTATAGTTTCATCGATATTGGCTAAAGAGTTAAAGAAATATTTTAAAAAGTGAAGTGTACGTGGTAGAATTAATATAGAAGCTCGGCGAAAGAATAACTTTAAAAAACCCAAACGATGGATAATATTTAGAAGCTCATTGATAGAAAATTTAAATCTTTAAAATGCTTAGCAGTAGAAGAAATTATGGTCAGCGACAGAAACACAAGCTAAGCGGTACACAAAGTTAGAAGGCTTAGCCATAGAATAACTTTAAAAATCTCAAAGGTGGAAGAAATAAGGAAACGAAGCTATTGAAAAACTTTAAAGAAGCGGTAGAAGACATTTAGAAGCTTAGCGATAGAAAAAATAAAAAAGCTAAGCTGAAAATGAAGTTATAGAAAAATCCCAATGTATTGATATTACACTAGTAGATTGATAAATATTTAATTATTATTTACTGAATTGAGAATTTTCTTTTTCAATACTGCTAAGTGAAAACATAAGCACAGTGCAAGGTAGAAATCAACAATAAATATATTAGTTTGCTTTCGTATCATTTAATGAAACATGAATCCATAAACTTGTTGTCATGACAATGTGTCTACTAACGGAAACGTCTACTTGATTTATTAAAGTTCTTGAATACATTGCTAAAAATAGATAAATAAAAACGAATATAGCACTGAGGTCCAAAAGTCACAAAACGTATAAGTTTGAATTTCCTACATAAATCAGTTGAAACACTTAAAACAGACAGATATGAACTAGATAATTTATAAATATAAATTATTCTAAATTAAATTTTATTTTGTACAGCTTTATAGCCCAATTTAATTGAAAAGCTTTGCACGTTTCCTAATTTTGGTTTATTCTTCGCGATCACAATAATTATTCTGGAAAAATGGAGTAGGCAAATGATCTGATTTTTTGCACACATACTAATGGTAGAGACCTACATCTAATGGAACGTTTATCTCTAAAATTATATCAAGTTCTGTTATTTCTAAAAACCTTAGCGGAGCCCCTTTGAGAAACATGACGATTTCCATCTTTAATCAAGCTTCTTTTTTAGATGTCAAATTGTCACCGAAAAGTGAGGTTATATTTAGTTCCAAAATACTTGTGGCAATAGCTAGAGTATATAAAAAACTAAAGTGAATGTATCAGAAGATTGCGCAATTATTTCATAAGAAATACGCCTAGATGAATATGAAAACATATCATATAAGCTAGATAAATAAACAAGAAATATTTTAATTTAGTATTTAATAATTAAACTCGTTAGCGTACGTCGTTTAAAAATAGATTTAACAAATTAAAACAGTTCAGATAGTAATAATATAAATTATACAGTTTAATTTTCTTAATTGCCTGTTTTTTCTTCTTCTATAGGCGTAATTCATACAAAAATGATATATGTGTCATGAAAAAAAAACACAAAAAACAACAACAAAAACAACAAAAAACAAAAATAAAATGTGATAAAGACAAGAAAACATATCCTTAACATCCAAAACGGTAGAACTGAAAATGTTTTATTCAGCTGTAAAATAGTGGTGAATATAAGTTAAATTGTCTTTATCCTTGGCACCAGCTTAGGCAGATGTCAACATGTAAACATGAAAAGGATAACATTTTAAATTTGAAAAAAAGTCGGCAAAAGTGTTTATACAAAACAACTGAATATTAAATGAGTGCATAAGTACTTAGTCATGATTTAAATGATAATTTGTGGACGTCATATTTCTGATACTTAATGAAAGTGGATATGAAAATCTTAGATATTTGTAATATCAGTGTATTTTTTCCGTTATGTTTTGTGTGTGATAATTTACTGGTATTGTACTTTACAGTTTAAGGCATGAAAACATAAAAGAAACTCATTAAGCCGTCTCATATTCATTTTAGAACAAGGATTGGCAATTTTACCAAAGAAGTCAGGTTTTGTCAGTTTTATTAAAAAGTTTTCATTGTTTGCCATGAACACCAATTTTTCTAATAACCTGGTCACTTTTTTTTAAATCGAACTTAAAATCTCCATTTTTATGAAAGGGTTTATAAATAAGAATTGTTCGAATTTCTGAATACTTGACAAAACTGTCCTATGAATGTTTGAATTAATCGTTTTCAGAATTTGTACAATGACTCCAGGCATTTTTTTCGAATAGCAATGCAATGAAAAATGTTTATCTTGAACTCAGTTGTATCATTTTATAAGTCAAAACTGTTCTTTTATTATATGGTTGTCAGACATGCATTTCCTTTTTAATCTCTTATTTTTATTTTATCTCCAGAGATAAGTAACCTCTCTCATATATTTTTACATCCAAAAATGATATCACTCTATCCTTTATGTATTTCACATATTTCCTTTTATACCTAACATTGCACGTTCATGTGGCATCAGTAAAGGGCAAGAATTGTATCTAAATTTTACTCGTAAGGCTGGTAAACGTACTGTTTGTAATGTTAAATACAGAATTTCATGAAAACTTAAGCAATATGTTTGTCCTTTTAATACTTATAATTAAATGTTAAGTTTATGCAGAGACTGTGAAGTGTGATGTGCGGATGCTTCAATAAAGTTACGGACACGAGTTGGTTGAATATGCACGCAAGCCCGGTAGAAAATATTCTGCTGTTATTCAGAGACAATAGGGGGCCATGATGGCCCTGGATCGCTCCCCTGACCCATCAACCGCATCAAAGCAATGTCTTAGACAAGCATCCTGGCCAAGTTTGATGACAATTGAGTCAAAAATGTGACCTCTAGTGTGTTAAAAAGGTTTTCCATATTTGGGCAATGTGACCTAATTTTTGACTGGAGACGACCCATATTCAAACTTGACCTAGAAATCATCAAAACAACCTTCCTGACAAATTTCCAGGATATTTGGATCAAAACTGCAGCCACTAGAGTGTTAAAAAGATTTTTCTATTTTTAGCTTCTGTGACCTAGTTTTTGACTGGAGATGACCCATCTAATCATCAGAACAACCTTCCTGACAAATTTCCAGAAGATTTGGATCAAAACTGCAGCCACTAGAGTGTTAACAAGCTTTTTCTATTTTTAGCTCCTGTGACCTAGTTTTTGACCGGAGATGACCCATCTTCGAACTTGACCTAGAAATCATCAAAACAACCTTCCTGACAAATTTCCAGAATATTTGGATCAAAACTGCAGCCACTAGAGTGTTAACAAGCTTTTTCTATTTTTAGCTCCTGTGACCTAGTTTTTGACCGGAGATGACCCATCTTTGAACTTGACCTAGAAATCATCAAAACAACCTTCCTGACAAATTTCCAGAATATTTGGATCAAAACTGCAGCCACTAGAGTGTTAACAAGCTTTTTCTATTTTTAGCTCCTGTGACCTAGTTTTTGACCGGAGATGACCCATCTTCGAACTTGACCTAGAAATCATCAAAACAACCTTCCTGACAAATTTCCAGAATATTTGGATCAAAACTGCAGCCACTAGAGTGTTAACAAGCTTTTTCTATTTTTAGCTCCTGTGACCTAGTTTTTGACTCGAGATACCCATCTTCGAACTCGATTTGTATTTCATTGAGACAAACATTATGACAAATTTTGACAATGATCCAATCAAAACTGTGACTGCTAGACTGTCAACAACCCAATTGTTGACGACGAACGATGCACGACGCACGACGACGGACGCCGGACATAGCCCCATCACTATAGCTCACCTTGACCACTTCGTGGTCAGATGATCAAAAACATATAGATGCCAGATAATCACATGTCTCTTGCATGATTCTAAAAACACTTTGAAATTCAGATGCGTGACCTAATTTTGACATCTGAATGAAAGAATGAACATGAGGAAAATGCCCGAGAGGTACTGAAGAAAAACTCTTAATATGATTATACCAAAAAAAAAAGAAAAACCTCGATTCGAAATTGTCGTTAATTTTACTTTATTGATTTTAGCAAATTCAGCCGTAAGAGGGTGGGAAATGGTAGAAAGTTCTTAAAAATAAAAGGTTGTAAGTATTATCCATTTTCTTTTTAAAAGCATATACATGTACTTGATCTAATGATCTTACATAAGTTAAACTTTTCAGGAAAAATCCCGTTCTTTTTAATTATATTTTCAGTAAACTGTACTATTATGATGACACAAAAATTAAAATTGTCAGTTTTGTATATGAGCATTTAAGATAATTTTTAAAAAATCTGTACTTTCTTGCAGAAAACATTATCAAATGACTCACCGAAACACCTCCACGATTATCCACAATCATCTCGGACTGAATTTAGATTCAAAATAGTTCGTGACTTAAGATGTAAGCAAAAAAAAAAAAAAAAAAAAAAAAAAAAAAAAACAGAGATTGTATTTTTTTTGTTGGTGGGACGTAAAAACCTAACAAACAAAAAACATCCGAATGTGGGTGAAAAGGACCGAAAATTTGAGGTTGTCAAATGATTATCCGCTTTTACAGTATTATCAGTACAAGCATGTGATTTATAAACGATATTTCTTATACTTATTACCAGACAGTGATATGATTACGACATGCAAAAATAGAATAAAAAGAAAATGCTTATGCAATTCCTTTTTTTCACACGACAAAACATGCAATGACAACTCCTTCAGACTTTGGGATTGAGCTGGGGATTGGAAATTCGATATTTAAAGACATCAAATATTCATACGAGTCGGAAAAAAACAAAACCTTAACCGACTAGACAATAGAATACTTTGGGAAGGGAATCTGCAAGTTCGTCTTTTGCATTGTTTGATATTCTAACATGTTAATACTTATTCTATAAACATGATAGTTTGTACGCAAACTTGCTTATCAATATTATACTTATTTTCTTAAATTAAGAATATGACGACATTTTAATTGGAATACAATATTAGTTTTACATTAAAATGTTTGTAATGTTCAAACTTGTGTTATTGCTTTTATAAAACTAAACTCATATACTTAAACTCATCATTCTCAATGTAAAGGAATTATTTTATTATATCATCTTCATTATAATTTATCTAAATAAACGCATAATTTTGAAAGAATTGATACTGTAACAAAGACCATGCTATAAATTGAATAACGCTTGTATTATTATTTCTAAGATAAGAAATACATAAGAGGTCGATCAATGGTTTGTTTAATAAGGTTTATTGATGTATTTCTATTTTTACAATTTCATGACTTTTGTCATACAATTTGTGACCTAATGGCACCATTAATTTGGCAACTGATAAGAAGTCGGTATATAAGTTAGAACACAGTATTGATAAACTGGATATAGTACAAAAAAGTCATGTTTTCTCGAGTTATATTTATATTGCAGGTGTTTCTTGTTTTGACAGTAAGTGCATATTTTTTTTACATTTAACGGCATTTTACATTTTGTTCTACTATTGAAAGAAAGTTTTCTTACAATTGCTTAGTCATTAATTTCAAACATACAGTTATACAGACAGATACATGTATAAATAGTGTCACATAAATATGTTTGTCGGTGAATATAATGGAATTATAGACGAGTGAGTCATTGAATATGATGTTGATGTCATAGCCGAGGTCAACATAAATTTTAGTCAATGGATCATTAGTCAAAAATTGTTTTATGATATGATCAGCCAAACATTTAAAATATCCCAACAAGCGAAGCCTTATAATGATCAATCATACAGAAGCGATAAATTGTTATAATTCAATCGCGGTAAATGTCACACCTTAAAGATGACGTCAGACATTTAATGGGAACGATGCGTAAACAAAAGTAAGCAATGAACTTATCACTTCGGCGTCACCTGTAACTATTATTGTGAAATACTTGATTGGAGTCGAGAAAGATGCCAAAAAAAAGAACAAAATGCAACAATTGATTTTTAACCACATGCATTGTTAATAGTCTATGCTGTTTGGATATTGAATAAAAATCTGATTCATTTTTTAAATAGGGAAAATCTAATTCATCCAGTGAATATGATACTACATCAAGTAGATATGATTCTCGCGCTCATAATATAATATATAGTATTCGCTGTATGGTCATTAAAAATGATTTGATTATATATAAACATTGGAGAAATTCAGCCAGTAAATGATATCACAACCAGTGAGATCAATATGATTTTATTCTAATGTTTGGACCAACCTACAATGTATAATGTTTGCAGCTATTTAAGATCAATTATTCATTAACTTCATCCTTATTATGTTAGTTAATAAATAGGTTTTTTGTGACTTACTTTTTTCTTCAAACAGCACACGACAAATGGGAGCCTTACGACAATCAATGGCACCTTAGTAGAAATTGTAGATAATTGTACCCCTGGTGATGACTCGACATGCCCAACCGGCAAATGCTGTGTTAAAGAGGTAAATATATTCAAACTAAATGAACTTTATTTCTTTATATATCCTAAATTTAAAACACTTGTGTCATGTATAGCCAAGATTTAATTTGGAAATATGTGATCCTTCGGAATTAATTAACAACAGTATAGTAATTATGATGAGCATTACAGACTCGTTTTATTGAGTTTGTTTAGGAGAGATTTCTTTTAAAAGTGCTTTTTCTGTTATGCCCTAAACATCTGCTAAAGCAGACTTCATTTTCAAAATTAAGGTGATAAAATCATTGATACAGTATATTTTATTTTTCAGGGTCTTGCATATATTCCAGAATACACTGGACCAAAACCAGCATATCAGATTGCTTGCAAACCGTTCAGACAGCAAGGGGAGTTCTGTTACCATTCTCATGTGAACACAAACACGCACGAGGTGTGTCCGTGTGCTCCAACTCTTAACTGTGAATCACATGGTATCTTCGGTCATTGTCATTAAAATGCTCGGCTAAGCATAAAATATAGAATAAAGCGAAATGGGCTATCTCTTATCACACAACCGTTTCTCTTATCTTATCTTTTTTACCTTGACACTTGCCATAAAAATTGCATTAATTTACAGAATTTTCAGTCTTTTTGCTCAAACTGGAAAAGGATAAAGGAAAGGATTTTTGGAATAATACGACTGATTGTATTCTTACCAAGAGAGAAATGGAAAACATACAAATATATGCCCTACCATTTTGTCCAATGAAAATATGGAAATTTTAAATTTTCTTATTCTTTGTTTATTTAGTATAAAATGCCTATTCAACTGTTTATTCATGTAAACATCTATTCGAAACACCGCTCATTCGAGTTTTCGCTCCGCCGCTAAAATTTATTTATCTTATTTTAAAATTGTAATTGTTAATTTGCTGGTATTTTATGTAACTTTACATTTTTACAACATCGCAAAGGATTTATTATATTTTTTACGATTTTGTAAAAGTAGGTAGAGGCTGGCGACAAGGAGATTCTCTTTCATGTTTTATCTTTATTATCATGTGCTAAAGTTGTAAGCCTAAGAATTACAGATGACAAAATCATTAAATGAATAAACATTAACATTGTGGAAGATTAATTGTATCAATTTGCAGATGACACGACAATCAAGTGAGTCATCAAATAAATTTTTGAAAATCTTATCAGACGTTGCACACTTTTCTTGTTAATGTTTATTTTGATAAAACTGAGATGGTGTGGATAGGGAAATATTTCAGAACAAAGTATAAGATAAGATTGAAATCGTCTTGGAATCAACAACGAATTCAAATGTTAGGCATACATTTACAAGTTGACTTATGTAAAAATATAGATTTATAAACTATCGCGAAAGAATAGAAAATAAAATCGATACTATTATAATAGGTAAATTGCTGTTATAAAATCTTTTTTATTTCATCCCTTAATCATTTATTCCTTTCACAACCAAATCCATCTGGAAATATAATATGTTTATTAGATAAATGATTTATGTTTTTATTATGAAAGAAATGTAAAAATTAAGTATTCTGTTTTTGTAAAAACAACTCTATGCAGAGGGCGGTGTGCAAATCATAACTATTTCTGCCCCTTTCATGGCATTAAAAATAACATGTTTTGATAATATCAAATGGTAGTTGGAAAAGAATTTCGTACGACAAAATAGATAAGGAAAAGAAAAGAAGTCACCGTGGAAACCAAAACGTTCAAACTAAAAACCTTGCAAAGGAAAAAAAGAAAGTTTTTTTAGAAGCAGCCCTTTTCGAGCCTTATCAAGGTTCAAGTTATAATTTCATAGAAATGATTCTAACAGAATTTTTTCTTTTCGAAAAACATCCTTTTTTCATAGCAATAATCTATTAATTGGTTTAAAAGGCGTGTATTTAAAATCGTGGTTTGATGTTCATAATATAGAACGATGGAACATTCATATCTTATTATGAATTTATAAATACATTCTACGTACAATGTTCAATCTTAGTTTTCAAATGTATGTTTTTTTTTCAGTAAAGAAATGTAATATAATCTATAACATCCAACAGAAAAGTACCGTTTTTCAAAAATATTATTTCAGATATAAATGAGCAAAATCTTTCAATAACACATTGGATTGACACAAATCAAAGCCCACAAGTATCATAAAATGGACAGAATACTAACTTAGCTTTTAGTGAAAATGAATGGAGTTTTATTTGTTTGAAATGCATTAAGAATTACAAAATGTGCCAAGTTACAACGGTTCCAAACAAGAATTATACACAACAGACATTTGGATTTATAATCTTTTATACAAAATTAAGTACAAAGAAAGTCCTCTATTTTTTGTAGTATGAGGTTGACAGAATTAGCAGTGTCACATTGCCAAAGAGCCAAAAACTTTTTTACACAAAAACTCAAGACTGATAAAGAGGCAGGAATTATAAATAACACGTTGCTAAAGTTTAATAAAGTTTGACGTCCTTTAAGAAAGTGTATATCTATGTTAAAAATATTTCAGTAATTATACGCAATAGACATTGAAAATCTTAGACCAAATTGCATATAGCCTAAATAACTAGAATTCAGTTTTTACTAAATTTATCTATTCTTTTTCTGACATTTACTCAAAACAGATATAGTGGTTCTAACATTTTTCTTTTATTATGATTCTTTTATCATACACTTAAAGGATGCAATATTTTTAAGTAAACTCTATGAAACAGTTAACATTTCTGTAACAATTTGAAAACTTTACATTTAATAAAATTAGCTGGTTTATTGCATTCTTAAATATTTGTCTTTTTCTCACTCTGCTTGTCTTTTCTCTTATGACTGTTCAACATATCATTTCCTGTTTTAAAGGAAACCTATGTATTTAGAAACTGTCATTTTGTCTTTACAACTAATGCTGTATATCCTCAATTCATGATTAGTTGTATATCCTCAATTCATGAAAAACTATATTAATCATTTATGTCAAGACAAAATGCATATAGGTATTCAAACGGAATTACTTTGTGACCTCATGATTAAAATATGCAAAGTGTAACAATGTTTTCTGCAGTCGTTTAATTGTTCATTGCTAAATAAGAAGCATATAACATGTCACCGCAACTAACAACTATTTACAGCAACTATATCCACCATTCCCTTTTATCCAACATGTCTAGACTGTAAGCTATATAATTATAGTGACATTTCTTTTCTGTCGGTTTCAATTTTTATCGGAATGACAACGTTATTTTGTAAGGCGTTATACAAAGAACACCACTATGATTTAGTCTGAAATTTAATTTTTCTTATAAAACATATGATGCAAACAAAAATCCTTATTCTTTATTGTGACTCTAATGGTTGAATCAAAACAATAAATGATACGGATTTGTACTCATTCAAATACGCGTAAATGTACTGAATGTGATAAGAAAAATTGAGATTTGAACTTTTGTATCGTTATCTATGGCTGTTAAAAATATGCTTTAGTGCAGTGCTAACGCAAATACCTACAAAATGTCATACTAATAAAGTTGTTTTGATAGCAAACGCTGATTTATTATTCACATATAATTTCAAGGATAGTCTTAAAATTATACATGCCACAAACATATTTCGGCATATTGACTGTTGGCATTGTATGGTTCACACATGCTTAAACTTATTATTATTATCAAATAAACACACAACATTTTCAATATATAGTTCTTACACGACCTGCATATTCTCTATTGAACATAGAAGCAGTATATATTCATTAAAATAATGAGGATTGACTGTTGGCCTTAAATCGTTCAATTATGTTTAAACAATGTACAATTTGTACAAACCAATTAACAAACAAACACAAAATACTTTCTTAAGCATGTTAAGCTTTTATGCCAATAACCCTGTTAGGTCTGCTAAGACGTATATACATTTCTAAACCTTTAAATGGTGACAAAAAAGTCATTATCTTTGCATTTATGTTACCCAAAATCTTTCTTCATATTACAATTTGGAGATGTCTACATATCTTTGACAATTGATGCTGAGGTACTGCAAACATGCCTGATCGAAATAGTTACAATGTTTCTGTGACATTTACATAAATGCAATACAAGAACTTTTGGATATATAAGTCCTGGTCCTGTGTAGCCAAAAACTAAATGCTTTAAAAGCTAGCAACAAACTGGCATGGATCTTATATTTGTAAAAAACAATTGCAGCATGCACCATGCACATGCTTTTTATTCGATCTTTTCTTTTACTGATTTATCACTGAAGTAAAAAAGCCCTTACAATGTATTCCAAACCTCCATATAAAATAAATGAAAACAACTGACTGTGCTGCTTAACACTCTTGATACCGATATACATGTTTCATTTTCATTTTATAATGGTTAATGGCTCTGTAATTATTTTTTTATTTATTTAAAATATGCAAATAAGCAATATGATAATGTTTTGATAATAAAATGCTTTGTATATAACTGATTGGTAAATAAACAAAATCATTCAATGATCTATATTTCGATACGTATTTAATGGTATGTCATGAACTGTACTTTGTTAAATTTCACGGGATAATTTGTTTGCTTATCTGCTTTTACGCCTAATTCAACACATGTTTTGACATTTCACGGCAGTCAATCCATCGAACCAGCTTTCCAGTAGATACCATTTTTTTACACAAAAGCCTTACGACTTTCAATTGTAATGGTTTAACAGTCAAATGATCATTAAACTTATTGCCAGATCAATTGTCACGGAGACATTTAGCCTCAGCTGTCAACTATTTTAACAATTAAAAGCCTTGATTCAAGCAAAAATTTCATAAAGTTGCATTTTGTATAAGAAAATTATAGTACTTCAATTTTCTAAATAGCTATTATTAACGCAAGACAAATAAAACAACATTAAACTCAATGCCAAGTTCAGTTGTCACGCTGAAATTATTCTCAGCTGTAAGCTATCTCAACAATTAAAAGTATTAATTCAACTTCACATTTCATAATGTTGAAATCCTTTCTAGATGCTTTGGTATTTTGATTTTCGCCATACCTATCATTAACAATATAACGTAAAGCAAGACCATTTATTGGTCAACATATATATAATTAAAAACAAAAGATTGAAATACAAAATATTTTCTATTTGTTCTACGTTGGAGTTTCGTTGGCACTGATAAAACTTCCTATAAACCTGTATAAATTATCCCGGCAATTAACGTCTGAAAGACAAAAACAGAAAATAACAAAAATAGATATTTATAGATCTTGACAGAGTGAATTATTTAAATACAAATGAGCACATAATTAGTTTAACATACCTTAAAAACCGGTTAAAACATTATATATCAATGTCAATATGATAATGATTTTCTCGTTTGAGTGAGATATGGAATATATTTTAACGATACAAAACGATAATATATGGAAGTGATGTCAAAATGCGTAAATAATGCATAAACAAATGCAAACTGAATGGTGAATTTGGCATTAATGTTGTAATATTTTCATTGTAATTGTTATAATTATAATAAAACTATCACTTAAACATTTAAGGCGATTTACGATATTAATGTAATAAATTCCCCGATCAAGTTTAATATAAAGCAGGAAGAAAATTTAATAAAAGCAATTTTCTTTGAGTATTCATCTGTCTTACACCTTTTGTTAGGATAAAAAAGTGACATTTCAGAGATTGGTTTGTAAACGCATGCTATCGTATTTTAGAAAAAGCGTATAAAGAGGTATAGTATACTCCGTGTAAGTAAAGTATATCTTTTTTGCTAGTAAGAAAATACCCGACACAAATACCGGTATTACTCTAGATAAAAATATATCACTATAATATTATATTGATTTTAGGTAAGTTTTAATAAAATTGACCTCCGTTTTCGAATAACTGTAAAAGTGTTAGCCTACGTAATTGAGAATTGATTGGCCAAGTTATCCCCTCCTTGTCTCCTTGTTGAGAAGTTGTTTCAAGGGTTAAAGAACCAGAATTGCAGCCGCCGTCTTTCATTGCATGATCCTAAGAAGCGACTAAATGGGTCCGAATTACTTGAGTCAATGCATCTATCTCTTAGGCAGGTGCGAGGAAATTTACCCATGGTGTTGTTTAAAGTTTGCCAAAATTATCTTCGGTGTCATATGAAATAAATTGTCTGTGCTCCGTAAAACAAAACAAATCAAATGTCATTTTATGTATACCTGAATACCGCAATAACGTTCGAATACAGATGTAGCATAAATGACAAATGGCAGCACCCTTAAGATAAACATGTATAATAAAGATGCAACTACTGCGATTGAAACTGTGAATGCGTACACGTTCAATGTATATAACAACATATTTGAACATCTTTTTTACTTTGTATATGTTTCACCATCTTATAGAAGTCTTTTGTAAACTCTTGTGTATGAATTAGTAGATCATGCATGTGTAAGTTATAATGTTTTGTTTTCTTTTTCGAAATATTTATACGTACTATGGCCTTAAAGTCGTTAAAATATTACAAAAACATAAACAACAAATGTTTTGAAAGTAACCTTCAGAAGAAATAATAGTTTCCTTGAATGTAGAAAAAGCATAGTGTACAAACACGAAAACGTGTTCAACCAATTATGACAAAGATTGAAATATCAACTTCCAGACAGCTCTAATACAATGAAACACCTGATATCTATACGACGTGGCTGTATCAAAATGTCAGCACATCAAGGATTTAATTACAGAAACTACAGAAGCTGCAATACGCTTTCCATAATGAAGATTGAATACCTACTAAGAATGTCAACCATCGTTTATCGCTGCGTGATTGTACGAGGCGACTAATATAAATGGGTTCGAATTACTGGAGTCTATGTATCTCTTAGTTTCAGCAGATGATGTGGTTTTGACCCCTTGTGTTGCTTTAAAATTTGTAACACCCGAGTTTCGGTACTAAATGACCCAAATTGTGATGGTGCGTCGTAAAAAATTTCTCAAATCCAAAAAGTAAATAGATCTGGTTCATTACAGACAAATTTCATACTTTAATGTGGGGAATAAGGTGTTTATTTCTATCAATGCACGTACACTGTTACCTGCGTGAAAATTTGCTCTAGGCATTGTTTTGATTATTATTTTACCTACAAAGAATATCACCACCAAGTGTATTAATAATTTTGTTAACACCAGCAAATTAAGGAACATACAATAATTTAGTAAGAAGCCAAGTATGTCATGATTGTATATGATTACTGAAATATTGTTTTTGGTCAGTTTTAAGACGACAAAAATAAAATTACATATTTAAACATTTTAATAATACTAAAAATAAAAAGTTGATGGGATTAATCATTTAATATATAATTTGACAACATAATATCATGTCCTATAAATCTAATAGGTCAATAATAATGAAAGGGTATTGGTTAAGGAAGATGATAAGAGAATAACCGTAAATATTTTTAATTGGTAAAGTAACTTTGAAAAGTTTGAAAATGGAGCTATCAAAGAGGGTATAGGAGAAGCAATGACATGCATTTAAATGTTTCTCTCATTTTTTTACTTCAAGAAACTCATAAAATATATGTGTTGCAACACTCAGTTAAGACCTAATAAACCCGTGCCTTCCTGCTTGTGTCTATATATTGGTAAACCAAAACAATAGTATATAAATAACACATGGGTTTGTGGGTAACAGTGAAAATATCATCCCGAGGAAAATACTGTTACCCGAGGCGTAGCCGAGGGTAACAGTATTTTTACGAAGGATGATATTTTTACTGTTACTCACAAACCCATGTGTTATTTATTTTATTACCCGAACAAAAATAATGTGATGATCTGACATTGTCAACTAACTGTAACAAAAATAAACCAAGAGTAACAATAACTAAACTGTCCTTACCTTTTACGTTTTATACTTTAGGTCTACTTCAGAAGTTTTCTTTTTCTTTTATTCTTTAAGCAAGTGGTGATATCTACAAATCATAAACATACAATAAGCTAGGTTTTTGTTTAGAAAACAAAACACTAACCCATTTACACGGTTATGATCTGTGAAATCTGATCCTTCTGTTTCCAGAATATTCTTAGCATGTTTTTTTGACAAAATAACGATGATACTGTATCCTATGTCTGTCCACCATATCTGTAACGTTTCACTGATTAAAATTGTTAAATAATCCTTTGTTGCATGCTTAAATCGTCTGCATGTTCCAGTCTGACACATAATTATTTGCATTGCAATTACTTCCGTTGAAAACGGATGTTCACTTTTTGACTATTCAACAAAAGTTATTTTATACGCGAAAAGCACACCAGGTTGCAAACAACTTAATTTTATGAGTTTCATAGTTACTTCAGAGAAGAAATTGATGTCCTATTGGGGTTTAACGTTGAAAATAAGAATGAATCGAGAGAAAAATGGCGGCCATTTTGTTTTCATTTTATTTAGAAAATAGACCACGTGACCAGATTTTATACTGTTTAAAATACTGTTACCTATGTAACAGTACAAAATTCTTAGTCACGTGATACACTTGCATTAACAGTAAAAATAACTCTCAGAGGCCTATGGGAAATTAGCATGACGAAAAAAGTGAGGGGTCATAATAAACGATGTGATAAAACATATCTACAGTCACCACACAATTTAAAAGATATTCTAAAAAATAATTTACAGTTAAAGCACCATTGTTGCATTATATGCACTTATTGTAGGTATCAGTCTGACCGACGGTTATGAAAATGATTTACACGTGGGTAATATGAGGGGTGTTCCAAAGTTAATGTTACTGGATTTTTATCTCATGGAAATCATGCTATATGAACTCAAATCCAACACATGTCGATAGCCTGATACCTGGAGAGTAATATAGGTCAATATCACGCTCACAATTACACTAACCTTGGTACATTGTACATTGTTTTGCAGCGTGCTTGTAACACTCACACAAATATGGTTTGAAAGAGTGCTGAAAAGTTTGAAAACGTGAGTGTGTGTAATTTATGAGGAGTGTCAAATGTCGTATATGACTGTTTGTAGGTGGGTTGGTCGATTGAAGTCGGGACACCTGCAGCTAAAAGTTACACAGGCCGCTCTGCAACAGCAACGACAAAACTTAACATTGAAAGAAATCCTGAAAAAAGACGCTGTAAGGCTGTACACTGTCAGGCAGTTAACTAGAATGACAAACTTGTCTTTAGCACTTGTTTATTGCATTTTGAAGGAGCATCTTAGGCTTTGTAAAACTAATGCTAGCAGTATACCACATCTACTAACTGACATCCCGAGTTGAGGTCCCGAGTTGAAAAAGCCAAATTTTTGTTGAAAAAAATATACGAAATACAGCAAAAAGGCTTTCGGTCAATTTGGTCATAGCTGACGAAAAATGATTTTTTACGAAACCCAAACAGAAATGCTCTTATCAAATCTGGGCCATCAAAACGTAAGCTATCCTACCATTGGTAAAGAAATACGAACAATGAGAAAGGGTTTGTATGTAATATTCTCTGACAACAAGGGCCAAGTCGTGCAAATTCCTGTGCCAAAAGTGGACTGATTGGCTGAAAACGTGCATTAGGTAGAGGGGGATTACTTAGAGGGACAGGGCAAGTTAAAATGATCTTAACGACTTATAACAAAAAGAAAACACAAAAGAAACATTAATTTTGGGACAACCCTCGTAGGTTATATGAAAAACTTAATATAACAAGAACGCTTTCAATGATTATCGGTTCCTTGACAGCTGGATCAGCACTTGAACAATAACTTTCCATGAGAGGCCATTGCAGGTCTAGTATTCTCTGTCGCCTTTTCGGTTCTGAATCTTCAGTGATGTAAACTATCGTGGGAGGGAGGTCAATTCCAGTTAGCTTGTCCCAATTAACTGCAAGATTATTCAATATTTGTTTGATTTGAGCATTGTCAGTCTCTTTTCGGTCTATTTTGAACATTTTCCCACTTTTCCCAAGTACTTCTTTCTGATACTTGAATTTGTCTTGCACAAACTTTTCTATTTCGAATCCGTACATGTACTGAACGATTAGGAAGTATTGACCATTTGCAAATCTTAAAGCTGGGGTTGCATCAGTCGAAGTGCTGAAGTAACCTTCTTCTACAAAATAGTTTTGATTGTGAAAAGTCCATGCAGACATCCCTCTGTACAGCTGTTGATTCAATTTCATTCCAAAAATATCTAAAGAGTCATCAATGATGCTTCTTACTTTAACGAATGTATGTCTAACAATCGGATCTCTATTTGTGTTTCGTAGGCATCTTATTTCTTTATTAAGTCTGAATCGGAATTCATTTTGGTTCTTATCTTGTTTAAGTAGATTTTATCTATCAGGCATACCCTTGAGTACATACTGATCCAAAGAGCTGCATAGTGCCGGTCGCCATTTCTCTCATTAACACTGTTCGCTTTTTCATCTGCGCTTTTGATGCATTGGTCCACTTGTAAATTTTCTTCTACAAGTTTTATTATAGACTTAGCCTCGTTTTGGAAGTTATTATTTATTGCCCCTGAATGGAAACAATTAACATGATTATTTCTGATTTTGTCTAAAATTACTATATGCAATTCATAAATCTCGTCTTTATTCATATTGTTCTTTTAAAGTGAATTGGTCTACAATGGGCACATAATTTCCAAAAGTGTTTTGAATATTGATAAAAACAATAGAAATGTATCATTTTAATATCTCATTAATTAGTTACTACTTGAAAAAAGAAAACACGCAAAAAATAATAATAATGCTGATCCGCAAACTCCTATTTTTTCCATCTTTCTCTTTATTATTTTCTATCAATTGCATACATGCATTTGTACTTTTTAATTTTTTCTTCATTTTCCTTCTTATTATTAACATGTATATATTACCTTGAATACAAATATGTTTAAACCAATTATGTTGATAAAGTTATTTAGTCTGAACATTTTTATAATGAAAAATCATATTTTGTTCAAGAACATTTCATTATCTGCCATTTAAAACATGTAATTTTGGATGATGTAACTTACACTTTTCAACGACATCTATATAATTCGTTCTTGACTTTGTCGTTATGTCTGATACATAAAACGATCAACATAATTATTTATGGGATTTATTTTTTAAAGACTTTCCATTAAAGACCAATTCACGTTTATAAGATCAAGCATATGCGAGAATAATATTACATTAACAAGCTTTTTTTTATTTTTATTTTAATAGAATAATTAATGCTTGTATTCTTATTTTATTTTTGCTGTGATAACATGTACAGTAATAATCATTTAAAATATTATTTACCATTGACTTTTATAGTAAAACAAATGCATAAAATCCGCAAACATATCCGACTTATAATCATTGCATCCATGTTTTCAGTGACCTCGCTCAGGTTTATCTTAATCATTTATCAGATCAGTTGGTTGAAGAGTTCTTGTAGTTGAAGTTTGAATGCATTAAATGGGTTAATTATGTTTCAGAATGAAAAACCTTCCTACTTTAGGTATAGAAAACATTTGGTTTAAACATATTTATGTAAGCTCGATTGCGAAACAAGTACTTGCAACTTATATTAATCACTTTCGAGTCCGCTTCTTGGAACCAACCAGTACTGTTGTCATGTGAAGAAACATGGTCGTGACCCAAATAGGCCTCAAACCGATAATCTCTGGGTTGAGAGGCAGAAACCTAAACAGCTAGGCCACCGCTCCCCTTTAATATCACTTAAAAACTTTATATAACTTTCTTTATATTTTGCACATTCAAATTAATCTGCCCCAAATAATTCAACAAAAACAGTATTATATATATAATTATATATATATATATCAAAATGAATCATAAAACATTTAATAAACTTCTTTTCAGTCCTTATAGAAGAAATCACAACGTGGTATATAAAACGAAATATTTTATTGAAGTAGCTTTCTCGGACTTCGTATTTTGCTACGAGCAGCCCTGAAAAATTGATATCTCGCGAGACTGAAGGTCGAGCTGGATATAATGTTCCAACGCCACTAGCGGCCATGAGATAAGCTTATTATTAGCATCAGATTAGATGAAATGGTGTATCTATACTTTGATATCATTTAGCTAACAAGTGTTTGTTGAGATGATAAAATGTCTCTACAAATAACGACACACTTGTTCATTTCTCAAGGATTTTTTCTAAAAGCGATTAAACTGTAATTAAATGTCATATCCAATCAAATATTGTGTGTGGTTATTTTAAGACATTTTATCATCTCAACAAACACTTGTCACCTCAATGATACCAAATTAGAGATTTGAATCGCTAATCTCATACCCGCTCACAGCGTGGGAACATTATATCCAGCTCGACCCTCGGTCACGCAAGATATCAATTTTTCAAGGCTGCTCGGCCCTAGAAAGCTACTTCAATTATAATATTCTGTGTGATGACTGACAAGAAATAAATTTTTTATGTTTTAACTAATTAAGGATTATTTTTTTATCATATTTACCGTTTGATAAAAGGAAATATACATGTATATCAAACAATAATTTATTTAGTGCATTTATTATTTGCTTTTATACAAAAATTTAAGCTATAATCATATTATTTGAGTTTATGTTATAGAAACATTTTCATAAACATAATCTCATGTTCATGATATTTGAAAACTGAATTCTTTTAATCTTAAAGAAAACTTTATTCCTATTCATTTAAAAGGGCTAGGAAATTGAATTTATATTTTCTTGCAAAGTTGCGGCAAAATTAGATCAAAAGATAGAAACCTTTATTTCAAATAATAAATTAAAGAACAAATATTTGCATTTTAGATTTAATACTTCACCTCCTTAAGAGTACAATAATACATGCTTGTTAAAGTCAAAGTCAAGTTGGAATGCCAGAGCACACAGAAAACATTTCATGATTACATTATTGGAGCATTTTGATGAAAATGTCTCGTGAAGTATTTAAAACACCGGCACACATATCAAAATGTTGTTGTTTTTTTTGGAAAAAATTGAGACCGATATAAAAACAAAGTTCCGTCTGAATTAAAACGCCAAAAACAATGTAATACATATATAAACCATGCTGATATGTAAAATCATGTTTTTTTATTATTTTATTGTCACAAATTTGCAATAGAATTGATATATTTAGAACTATTGCCCTGGAAAGGTGCATGGTATCATTGACAACTGCTTGTTATATCGTTATAGAATAAACCAAAATGAATGTAAAAATCCCGATTGAAGATTTACTAATTACTAGTTACATTTTCAAGCTTTCCTGATCACTAGACAGATGACATTTAATAACTCAACAACTTATACGTTTTAAATTTACAATCACAGTCATCACACAATGTCATTTTGTATTTCATGTTGTCGACCAAACACATTAAATAAGCCATGATTGATGAATGTATGAGCTATTGTTCTGATGTTTTATCCAATTATTATATAAACCGATTACATTCAATTATCACCATAATAATTCTATTGAAACATGTTTTTGCTTTATATTGTATGTCATTAAGGTAAGATCGGAAATTGATGGCAAAAAAATTGCTTGTTTCCAGATGGGATCGTGTGAAATGTTATTTGTACATTATGTGTTTTTTGTTGTTGTTGTTGTTTTGTTGTTGTTGTTTTTTTTGTAATATTTTCCTTCGTGAATATCTTCAAAGGTGTGGCTGTACTATTTTCTTATACATTTAGGCCCAAAAAAGGCCGAAATGGAATATAATTTGTATAATTTGTGACAGTCAATATTTTGTTTTTGTGCGAAAAAAATACCAAGGCCATATAAGTTTTGTAATATAAGATATTTCTTTTTTTAGATTTACGTTACATTTTTCTTTATTAATTATACATTTAATACTATAATTCAAGACAAGAGGTATGTAATTTTGATATCATATGTCTGTCCATATGAGTTTTTAATATGAGATATTTAATTTCATTTTAGATTCAAATTCTTTATAATTATTCATTCATAATACATTTGATACTTTAATTTATGACAAAATGTACGTAGTTTATCAAATGTCGCCAGTAAATGTGCTCGTTTTACATGTGAACGTACATAATGGTACTTCATATCATGGATTCAAACTTCACGTTTGAACTCAGTTTGTATAAAAAAAATCTTGTTATTGATAAGTTCGATAAAATGGCCAATATACATAAGTGTTATATATTGAAAAGATATGACAATTAATTTATATAAATCCTGCAAAAGGTCTCTTTGAATAAAAAAGCCTTGGATAAAGTTGTTGTTTTCGACTCCTAGCAGATTTTCTAGCCCATATGTTATTTCCGCCTTCTAATATATGTTAACCGAATTACCATAAAGAGGTAAATTCGTTAATGTAAATAAAGGCAGTTTTAATTTACACTAAAATAATGCGTTTACTACGCCAGATTCACAATATTCCCTTTTTGTAATTGTAACTGAGTGAGAAATATTTATATAGGTCTTGCTTTTAATCCTATATTATTAAACTTATGAAACAATAAAATAATCAGCGGCGTATGTTTAAAGCGTATCAGAAAAGTTTATATAATATTATCCGAAAATAAACATCTACGGTAAAGCAAGCAACAACAAGTTTCGCTATCTTTACCTTCAACACAAGAAAATTACCGAAAAATGAGAAAATCGTAACGTTTAATTTTGACGTTAGTTAATAAATGCAATGAAAATTAAATTCTATGAATTGAATTTTAAAAAGTATTTATGGACGTTTTCGGGAGTTTCATATACATGTAGACATATAGGCAAAATGAAAACTGTTCAACAGAATTTCTTTAAACTTGGCATGTTGTTAAATTATGATAACAGAAACATTTTAAGCGAAAAAAAAATTGGGGTCACCGTTCTCAGTTTTTAGTTATCTGCCCCTGAATCAAAATTTTCTACTTATTTGAGGTCATTTCAAGGGCAGATAACTTATACATACTTAAATGAAATCTTGTTTTTACTTCTGGATTATGTTTTTCTTTTCATTGTTGAGGACAATACATAATAACATGCAATTCCTTATATTGTTTCTGTTATTTGTTTTCAATAAATTAAAGGTACTTTAAATTCTTAAAATATCCGCAATTTTTTAATAAAAAAAGCACAGGTTAAAAGAAGAAGTGAAAAAAAACTATCCACTCTAAATTCGTTCTTGAAATTTCGCATATCGACTAAAACGAAGGTAAGCTTCATGAAAATAATGAAAAAAGTGTATTGTTTTCCTTCATTTTAAATTATCTGCCCTTGAATTTAACGAAAAAGTCCAATTCAAGGGCAGATAACTCGAAAATGAGAACGGTAACCCCATTTTTTTCCGTTTAAAATGTTTCTGTTATCATATTCTAACAACATGCCAAGTTTAAAGAAATTCTATTGAACAGTTTTAATTTTGCCTATATGTCTATATGAAAACTCTCGAAAACGTCCTTAAAGATAACGCTAATTGCGATACGATGGAGTGTCATATGTGTTTGCAAAATTGACCAATATAGTCAACTTTACATAAAATGCCCCGTATAATTATCGTCAAAAATATGGAAATGCTTTGGCTTTTTCAAAAAATGATGCGGCTTAAGTCATCTGTAAAACATGCCTTCATTTGTGATATTACAAATATGAAATTATGAAAATCACATGGAGTCGATGTTTCAAGTGAATGTACAGAGACCTTTAAATAACAGAGATAAAAAACTTTGTGCGTGCCTACTAAATTTACAACTTGCAATTGTAGCAAATATAGCTTTTTAACCAGGTGTCAAAATACAACAAACTATACATTTGATAAGAAAGCTAAATTATTTGTCTATAGCTGCAAATAAAAACATTTTAGTTCCCATTTAAATACAAAACATCAAACCAAACTATTAAAAAAAGTTGATTTACAAGTAGCCAAAAATACAACAACATTGAATTATATCTCAAAGTAATTAATTATTATTTTTCAGGGTCAATTGTTGTTACTGAGGATTAGAAAATTCCAGAAGCTTCACATTCCTCTACTTCTGTTCAATCATCACAAACTCCAGCCATGAATACATTTATCTTGGCAGGTTAGAAAGACACTTCATCAGTTAAAAGTAAAACAAATTTCCAACAGTACTGCTAGGTATATCATTGATGACATGCGGCAATTTTCGACTACTGAAAGCAAGACATTCTTTGCTATTATCAACGAATGTGAGTCAAGATACATATTTCCAGGGAGAAGTACTTTTGGCGAAACTATTATTCCAACGATGAATCAGGTTATTGCTGCTTGTGTTAGACATGAATTGCTTGAATCTGAGGCAGTTGCATGGTCAACAGTTATGCAGACAATAGATTTACAAGAGCCCTACACAGGTTAACATGTTGCATATGTTTTAGAGGAGACTTTACTAGAATTGGGCTGTGGAATTTCATCCCTGATTGCTGATAATGCTTCAAATATGAAAGTTGCAACAAAGTTTGCAAATATCCAAAACAATTAGGATGCTTTGCCCCCACATTGAACCTGGTCTCCTGCAAGAATTTGGACAATAAAGTAGTACACCAAGCATTAGCTAAAATAAAAGCATAGTTGGTTTTCTTTCCGGTGTACAACCGCTGTTGCTTTATTCAAGATAAAAAAGGCAATGCTCCAGTTGCCAGATCACAAACTATTGATAGATGTTCATACCTGTTGAAATAGTAACTAGTTGATGGTAGATATAATTTCTTGAGCAACAAAGGCAATGCTGGCTACCATTACAGATGATGCTATCAAAAATCACCATGCATTGAATTAAGTCAAAAATCTAAAGCTTATTGACCATGGAGAAATTAAACTATATGAGACATTTCTTTGACTAACGCAGCCTCTATACTATGCCACATTAGCTTTGTCTGCTGATCAGAACAAACAGTTGATGTCATCATTCCTTTTTAAAACAAACTTAGCCTGTTCGTGCTCTGCCTTGTGCCCTGTCCTCTTTTTTGTTCGGGGTCCGTCTGGGCTCCTTGCCACTAGTTCTTGCTGCTGAATCATGTGTGGGGCTGCGATCATTGAACGCCACCTTTCCTTGTTGATCTTGTTTATCATATTTTACATTATTATATGATCAGAAAGAAGATGGCACAGAATTTTAGGCAAAGCAGTATATAACAATTTGGAGACTCGCTATAAAGATGAGCTGACTCTAGCCTTCCTTGAGGAGGCGACTTCACTCGACACAAGATTGAGACATATCACATCTGAAGCAACTTGGTCAATGCTTTTTAGACAAGCTTGCCTTACATGGCCCATATAGAGTGAAGACTGAAAAAGATCAATCTGAGGTACAAAGTCTCCCAACAGCTGAATTAGCCAGTTCCTCTACCTAACTTACCTTATCATGTCTTCCTGAAGGCTCTACTGATGACAAATCGGATTTAGAATTGAAATATTCATCTCTACCTGAGAAACAGCTCTGAGCTTCCTGTTTCTTGATGCTGATGACATTGTAATATTTAAAGTAGAGCCAGCATTACCAATGCCAGAGTAGTCTCCCTTTATAGAGAGAGACTTAAGCCACTTGATGATCTTTTAACATTTTGGAAGCAAAAGCCTTCTTTAGTAGCACAACTGTCAAAGAAATGCAACATTTGTTGCATCTGAAAGAATATTCTTAACAGGTGGCGGTATCTTAACAGCTACCCGATCATGCCTTAGTCCTGAACATGTTGACCGTTTGATTTTTCACTACAAAAATCAGTCTTAAGACTTTTAGCTAACTTGTAAACAAACACTTGACTTTATAAATGGCGGATATAAACTTGAAAGTTTAAAGTAATGTCTTAGATACTTTCTAGTCAGTTATAATTTCAAAACTTGTTTCTGGTCAGTCAGTGAGACATTATAACCAGTTAGGTGAAACTTAACCTGATCTTTTTGTAAAACATGTTAACATATGACCAAAATAAAACTTTAATCTAAATGTTCATATTGTAAGAATATTTTATAGAGTGCTAATGAAATGTTCACTTTTAAGGAAGTATAAAATATCCCCTGTAAATATGTTCTGCTATTTTTTTATATTTTTTTTTGAACGGCTGGATTATATTGTCTTATGATAGTTTGACATAAAATGAAGATTCGCCAACCTTTCTGCTTATTTTCTGGTTTCTCAGCCTCGTACCTGTCTACTTATTTTCTGGTTTCTCAACCTCGACCTTTAGATATTAACGAAATGTTTACTGTAACCGTGTCTCTGTCACAAATAATTTGACAATTTTGTTGAGTATATTTAAATTATTCATATGTGTCGTGTCAAGATTGTAAAGCTTGTTGTTGATATTTTCTAGCGTGTAGATTTTTATGTTCTGCACAGTTAATTTATTTGTTAAGAAATCTGGAAACAAAGTGATCCCCCGGAAGCATTAATCACAACAAAATTAAATTTGTGCACTGGAAAATAACAATACAACTAATAAGAAAATGGTAAGTGTATATTAGTATAATCAATAGCTAGTAAAATAAAAGCCATACAGTTATCAATTGTGCTTGCATTTAGATAAATGAATGTGAATCTTATCAAATCTGGGCCATCAAAACGTAAGCTATCCTACCATTGGTAAAAAAATACGAACAATGAGAAAGGGTTTGTATGTAATATTCTCTGATAACAAGGGCCAAGTCGTGCAAATTCCTGTGCCAAAATTGGACTGATTGGCTGAAAACGTGCATTAGGTAGAGGGGGATTATTTAGAGGGACAGGGCAAGTTAAAATGATCTTAACGACTTATAACAAAAAGAAAACACAAAAGAAACATTAATTTTGGGACAACCCTCGTAGGTTATAAGAAAAACTTAATTTAACAAGAACGCTTTCAATGATTATCGGTTCCTTGACAGCTGGATCAGCACTTGAACAATAACTTTCCATGAGAGGCCATTGCAGGTCTAGTATTCTCTGTCGCCTTTTCGGTTCTGAATCTTCAGTGATGTAAACTATCGTGGGAGGGAGGTCAATTCCAGTTAGCTTGTCCCAATTAACTGCAAGATTATTCAATATTTGTTTGATTTGAGCATTTGTCAGTCTCTTTTCGGTCTATTTTTGAACATTTTCCCACTTTTCCCAAGTACTTCTTTCTGATACTTGAATTTGTCTTGCACAAACTTTTCTATTTCGAATCCGTACATGTACTGAACGATTAGGAAGTATTGACCATTTGCAAATCGTAAAGCTGGGGTTGCATCAGTCGAAGTGCTGAAGTAACCTTCTTCTACAAAATAGTTTTGATTGTGAAAAGTCCATGCAGACATCCTCTGTACAGCTGTTGATTCAATTTCATTCCAAAAATATCTAAAGAGTCATCAATGATGCTTCTTACTTTAACGAATGTATGTCTAACAATCGGATCTCTATTTGTGTTTCGTAGGCATCTTATTTCTTTATTAAGTCTGAATCGGAATTCATTTTGGTTCTTATCTTGTTTAAGTAGATTTTATCTATCAGGCATACCCTTGAGTACATACTGATCCAAAGAGCTGCATAGTGCCGGTCGCCATTTCTCTCATTAACACTGTTCGCTTTTTTCATCTGCGCTTTTGATGCATTGGTCCACTTGTAAATTTTCTTCTACAAGTTTTATTATAGACTTAGCCTCGTTTTGGAAGTTATTATTTATTGCCCCTGAATGGAAACAATTAACATGATTATTTCTGATTTTGTCTAAAATTACTATATGCAATTCATAAATCTCGTCTTTATTCATATTGTTCTTTTAAAGTGAATTGGTCTACAATGGGCACATAATTTCCAAAAGTGTTTTGAATATTGATAAAAACAATAGAAATGTATCATTTTAATATCTCATTAATTAGTTACTACTTGAAAAAAGAAAACACGCAAAAAAAAAAAAATAATAATAATAATGCTGATCCGCAAACTCCTATTTTCTCCATCTTTCTCTTTATTATTTTCTATCAATTGCATACATGTATTTGTACTTTTTAATTTTTTCTTCATTTTCCTTCTTATTATTAACATGTATATATTACCTTGAATACAAATATGTTTAAACCAATTATGTTGATAAAGTTATTTAGTCTGAACATTTTTATAATGAAAAATCATATTTTGTTCAAGAACATTTCATTATCTGCCATTTAAAACATGTAATTTTGGATGATGTATCTTACGCTTTTCAACGACATCTATATAATTCGTTCTTGACTTTGTCGTTATGTCTGATACATAAAACGTAATTAAAAACATAATTATTTATGGAATTTATTTTAAAGACTTTCCATTAAAGACCAATTCACGTTTATAAGATCAAGCATATGCGAGAATAATATACATTAACAAGCTTTTTTTTTTTTTTTATTTTAATAGAATAATTAATGCTTGTATTCTTATTTTATTTTTGCTGTGATAACATGTTACAGTAATAATCATTTAAAATATTATTTACCATTGACTTTTATAGTAAAACAAATGCATAAAATCCGCAAACATATCCGACTTATAATCATTGCATCCATGTTTTCAGTGACCTCGCTCAGGTTTTATCTTAATCATTTATCAGATCAGTTGGTTGAAGAGTTCTTGTAGTTGAAGTTTGAATGCATTAAATGGGTTAATTATGTTTTCAGAATGAAAAACCTTCCTACTTTAGGTATAGAAAACATTTGGTTTAAACATATTTATGTAAGCTCGATTGCGAAACAAGTACTTGCAACTTATATTAATCACTTTCGAGTCCGCTTCTTGGAACCAACCAGTACTGTTGTCATGTGAAGAAACATGGTCGTGACCCAAATAGGCCCTCAAACCGATAATCTCTGGGTTGAGAGGCAGAAACCTAAACAGCTAGGCCACCGCTCCCCTTTAATATCACTTAAAAACTTTATATAACTTTCTTTATATTTTGCACATTCAAATTAATCTGCCCCAAATAATTCAACAAAAACAGTATTATATATATATATTATATATATATATATATATATATATATATATATATCAAAATGAATCATAAAACATTTAATAAACTTCTTTTCAGTCCTTATAGAAGAAATCACAACGTGGTATATAAAACGAAATATTTTATTGAAGTAGCTTTCTCGGACTTCGTATTTTGCTACGAGTAGCCCTGAAAAATTGATATCTCGCGAGACTGAAGGTCGAGCTGGATATAATGTTCCAACGCCACTAGCGGCCATGAGATTAGCTTATTATTAGCATGAGATTAGATGAAATGGTGTATCTATACTTTGATATCATTTAGCTAACAAGTGTTTGTTGAGATGATAAAATGTCTCTACAAATAACGACACACTTGTTCATTTCTCAAGGATTTTTTCTAAAAGCGATTAAACTGTAATTAAATGTCATATCCAATCAAATATTGTGTGTGGTTATTTTAAGACATTTTATCATCTCAACAAACACTTGTCACCTCAATGATACCAAATTAGAGATTTGAATCGCTAATCTCATACCCGCTCACAGCGTGGGAACATTATATCCAGCTCGACCCTCGGTCACGCAAGATATCAATTTTTCAAGGCTGCTCGGCCCTAGAAAGCTACTTCAATTATAATATTCTGTGTGATGACTGACAAGAAATAAATTTTTATGTTTTAACTAATTAAGGATTATTTTTTTATCATATTTACCGTTTGATAAAAGGAAATATACATGTATATCAAACAATAATTTATTTAGTGCATTTATTATTTGCTTTTATACAAAAATTTAAGCTATAATCATATTATTTTGAGTTTATGTTATAGAAACATTTTCATAAACATAATCTCATGTTCATGATATTTGAAAACTGAATTCTTTTAATCTTAAAGAAAACTTTATTCCTATTCATTTAAAAGGGCTAGGAAATTGAATTTATATTTTCTTGCAAAGTTGCGGCAAAATTAGATCAAAAGATAGAAACCTTTATTTCAAATAATAGATTAAAGAACAAATATTTGCATTTTAGATTTAATACTTCACCTCCTTAAGAGTACAATAATACATGCTTGTTAAAGTCAAAGTCAAGTTGGAATGCCAGAGCACACAGAAAAACATTTCATGATTACATTATTGGAGCATTTTGATGAAAATGGACGTTACGTGTAGTATTCTAAACACCGGCACACATATCAAAATGTTTGTTGAAAACAGAAACCGATATAAAAACAAAGTTCCGTCTGAATTAAAACGCCAAAAACAATGTAATACATATATAAACCATGCTGATATGTAAATCATTTTTTTTATTATTTTATTGTCACAAATTTGCAATAGAATTGATATATTTAGAACTATTGCCCTGGAAAGGTGCATGGTATCATTGACAACTGCTTGTTATATCGTTATAGAATAAACCAAAATGAATGTAAAAATCCCGATTGAAGATTTACTAATTACTAGTTACATTTTCAAGCTTTCCTGATCACTAGACAGATGACATTTAATAACTCAACAACTTATACGTTTTAAATTTACAATCACAGTCATCACACAATGTCATTTTGTATTTCATGTTGTCGACCAAACACATTAAATAAGCATGATTGATGAATGTATGAGCTATTGTTCTGATGTTTTATCAAATTATTATATAAACCGATTACATTCAATAATCACCATAATAATTCTATTGAAACATGTTTTTGCTTTATATTGTATGTCATTAAGGTAAGATCGGAAATTTATGGAAAAAAATTGTTTGTTTCCAGATTGGATCGTGTGAAATGTTATTTGTACATTATGTGTTTTTTGTTGTTGTTGTTGTTGTTTTTTTGTAATATTTTCCTTCTAGAATATCTTAAAAGGTGTGGCTGTACTATTTTCTTATACATTTAGCCCCAAAAAAGGCCGAAATGGAATATAATTTGTATAATTTGTGACAGTCAATATTTTGTATTTGTGCGAAAAAAATACCAAGGCCATATAAGTTTTGTAATATAAGATATTTCTTTTTTTAGATTTACGTTACATTTTTCTTTATTAATTATACATTTAATACTATAATTCAAGACAAGAGGTATGTAATTTTGATATCATATGTCTGTCCATATGAGTTTTTAATATTAGATATTTAATTTCATTTTAGATTCAAATTCATTATAATTATTCATTCATAATACATTTGATACTTTAATTTATGACAAAATGTACGTAGTTTATCAAATGTCGTCAGTAAATGTGCTCGTTTTACATGTGAACGTACATAATGGTACTTCATATCATGGATTCAAACTTCACGTTTGAACTCAGTTTGTATAAAAAAATTTGTTATTGATAAGTTCGATAAAATGGCCAATATACATAAGTGTTATATATTGAAAAGATATGACAATTAATTTATATAAATCCTGCAAAAGGTCTCTTTGAATAAAAAAGCCTTGGATAAAGTTGTTGTTTTCGACTCCTAGCAGATTTTCTAGCCCATATGTTATTTCCGCCTTCTAATATATGTTAACCGAATTACCATAAAGAGGTAAATTCGTTAATGTAAATAAAGGCAGTTTTAATTTACACTAAAATAATGCGTTTACTACGCCAGATTCACAATATTCCCTTTTTGTAATTGTAACTGAGTGAGAAATATTTATATAGGTCTTGCTTTTAATCCTATATTATTAAACTTTATGAAACAATAAAATAATCAGCGGCGTATGTTTAAAGCGTATCAGAAAAGTTTATATAATATTATCCGAAAATAATCATCTACGGTAAAGCAAGCAACAACAAGTTTCGCTATCTTTATCTTCAAACACAAGAAAATTACCGAAAAATGAGAAAAATCGTAACGTTTAATTTTGACGTTAGTTAATAAATGCAATGAAAAATTAAATTCTATGAATTGAATTTTAAAAAAGTATTTATGGACGTTTTCGGGAGTTTCATATACATGTAGACATATAGGCAAAATGAAAACTGTTCAACAGAATTTCTTTAAACTTGGCATGTTGTTAAATTATGATAACAGAAACATTTTAAGCGAAAAAAAAATTGGAGTCACCGTTCTCATTTTTTAGTTATCTGCCCCTGAATCAAAATTTTCTACTTATTTGAGGTCATTTCAAGGGCAGATAACTTATACATACTTAAATGAAATCTTGTTTTTACTTCTGGATTATGTTTTTCTTTTCATTGTTGAGGACAATACATAATAACATGCAATTCCTTATATTGTTTCTGTTATTTGTTTTCAATAAATTAAAGGTACTTTAAATTCTTAAAATATCCGCAATTTTTTAATAAAAAAAGCACAGGTTAAAAGAAGAAGTGAAAAAAAACTATCCACTCTAAATTCGTTCTTGAAATTTCGCATATCGACTAAAACGAAGGTAAGCTTCATGAAAATAATGAAAAAAGTGTATTGTTTTCCTTCATTTTAAATTATCTGCCCTTGAATTTAACGAAAAAGTCCAATTCAAGGGCAGATAACTCGAAAATGAGAACGGTAACCCCAATTTTTTCCGTTTAAAATGTTTCTGTTATCATATTCTAACAACATGCCAAGTTTAAAGAAATTCTATTGAACAGTTTTAATTTTGCCTATATGTCTATATGAAAACTCTCGAAAACGTCCTTAAAGATAACGCTAATTGCGATATGATGGAGTGTCATATGTGTTTGTAAAATAGACCAATATAGTCTACTTTACATAAAATGCCCCGGTTAAATTATCGTCAAAAATATGGAAATGCTTTGGCTTTTTCAAAAAATGATGCGGCTAAAGTCATCTGTAAAACATGCCTTCATTTGTGATATTACAAATATGAAATTATGAAAATCACATGGAGTCGATGTTTCAAGTGAAGGTACAGAGACCTTTAAATAACAGAGATAGAAAACTTTGTGCGTGCCTACTAAATTTACAACTTGCAATTGTAGCAAATATAACTTTTTAACCAGGTGTCAAAATACAACAAACTATACATTTGATAAGAAAGCTAATTTAAAATTATTTGTCTATAGCTGCAAATAAAAACATTTTAGTTCCCATTTAAATACAAAACATCAAACCAAACTATTAAAAAAAGTTGATTTACAAGTAGCCAAAAAAAAAACAACATTGAATTATATCTCAAAGTACTTAATTATTATTTTTCAGGGTCAGTTGTTGTTACTGAGGATAAGAAAATTCCAGAAGCTTCACATTCCTCTACTTCTGTTCAATCATCACAAACTCCAGCCATAAATACATTTATCTTGGCAGGTTAGAAAGACACTTCATCAGTTAAAAGTAAAACCAATTTCCAACAGTACTGCTAGGTATATCATTTATGACATGCGGCCATTTTCGACTACTGAAATCAAGACATTCCATGCTATGATCAATGAATTTGAGCCAAGATACATATTTCCAGGGAGCAGTACTTTAGTGAAACTATTATTCTAAAGATGTAACAGGTCACTGCTTCTCTTGTTAGAAATGAATTGCTTGAATCTCAGGCAGTTGCATGGACAACAGTTATGCAGACAATAGATTTACAAGAGCCCTACACAGGTTAACATGTTGCATATGTTTTAGAGGAGACTTTACTAGAATTGGGCTGTGGAATTTCATCCCTGATTGCTGATAATGCTTCAAATATGAAAGTTGCAACAAAGTTTGCAAATATCCAAAACAATTAGGATGCTTTGCCCCCACATTGAACCTGGTCTCCTGCAAGAATTTGGACAATAAAGTAGTACACCAAGCATTAGCTAAAATAAAAGCATAGTTGGTTTTCTTTCCGGTGTACAACCGCTGTTGCTTTATTCAAAATAAAAAAGGCAATGCTCCAGTTGCCAGATCACAAACTATTGATAGATGTTCATACCTGTTGAAATAGTAACTAGTTGATGGTAGATATAATTCTTGAGCAACAAAGGCAATGCTGGCTACCATTACAGATGATGCTATCAAAAATCACCATGCATTGAATTAAGTCAAAATCTAAAGCTTATTGACCATGGAGAAATTAAACTATATGAGACATTTCTTTGACTAACGCAGCCTCTATACTATGCCACATTAGCTTTGTCTGCTGATCAGAACAAACAGTTGATGTCATCATTCCTTTTTAAAACAAACTTAGCCTGTTCGTGCTCTGCCTTGTGCCCTGTCCTCTTTTTGTTCGGGGTCCGTCTGGGCTCCTTGCCACTAGTTCTTGCTGCTGAATCATGTGTGGGGCTGCGATCATTGAACGCCACCTTTCCTTGTTGATCTTGTTTATCATATTTTACATTATTATATGATCAGAAAGAAGATGGCACAGAATTTTAGGCAAAGCAGTATATAACAATTTGGAGACTCGCTATAAAGATGAGCTGACTCTAGCCTTCCTTGAGGAGGCGACTTCACTCGACACAAGATTGAGACATATCACATCTGAAGCAACTTGGTCAATGCTTTTAGACAAGCTTGCCTTACATGGCCCATTTAGAGTGAAGACTGAAAAATATCAATCTGAGGTACAAAGTCTCCCAACAGCTGAATTAGCCAGTTCCTCTACCTAACTTACCTTATCATGTCTTCCTGAAGGCTCTACTGATGACAAATCTGATTTAGAATTGAAAAATTCATCTCTACCTGAGAAACAGCTCTGAGCTTCCTGTTTCTTGATGCTGATGACATTGTAATATTTAAAGTAGAGCCAGCATTACCAATGCCAGAGTAGTCTCCCTTTATAGAGAGCGACAAAGACTTAAGCCACTTGATGATCTTTTAACATTTTGGAAGCAAAAGTACACTTTACTATCACAACTGTCAAAGAAGTATTTGTGGCAACATCTGTTGCATCTGAAAGAATATTCTCAGGAGCTTGCGGTATCTTTATAGCTACCCGGTCATGCCTTAGTCCTGAACATGTTGACCGTTTGATTTTTCACTACAAAAATCAGTCTTAAGACTTTTAGCTAACTTGTAAACAAACACTTGACTTTATAAATGGCGGATATAAACTTGAAAGTTTAAAGTAATGTCTTAGATACTTTCTAGTCAGTTATAATTTCAAAACTTGTTTCTGGTCAGTCAGTGAGACATTATAACCAGTTAGGTGAAACTTAACCTGATCTTTTTGTAAAACATGTTAACATATGACCAAAATAAAACTTTAATCTAAATGTTCATATTGTAAGAATATTTTATAGAGTGCTAATGAAATGTTCACTTTTAAGGAAGTATAAAATATCCCTTGTAAATATGTTCTGCTATTTTTTATATTTTATTTTGAACGGCTGGATTATATTGTCTTATGATAGTTTGACATAAAATGAAGATTCGCCAACCTGTCTGCTTATTTTCTGGTTTCTCAGCCTCGTACCTGTCTACTTATTTTCTGGTTTCTCAACCTCGACCTTTAGATATTAACGAAATGTTTACTGTAACCGTGTCTCTGTCACAAATAATTTGACAATTTTGTTGAGTATATTTAAATTATTCATATGTGTCGTGTCAAGATTGTAAAGCTTGTTGTTGATATTTTCTAGCGTGTAGATTTTTATGTTCTGCACAGTTAATTTATTTGTTAAGAAATCTGGAAACAAAGTGATCCCCCGGAAGCATTAATCACAACAAAATTAAATTTGTGCACTGGAAAATAACAATACAACTAATAAGAAAATGGTAAGTGTATATTAGTATAATCAATAGCTAGTAAAATAAAAGCCATACAGTTATCAATTGTGCTTGCATTTAGATAAGTGAATGTGAATACATACACTTTTTTGTAACACTTTTTGTAGCTGAAAAAGAAATGTCCCCATATGCTTCAAATATAGTAAACTTTTTCGTGCATCATAACAGTTGTGCCGTATCATCCTATCTGTTTCAATAGATATATTGAATATTACACGGATGCGCTATTCTGATTGGTTGCATTGGTCTCATTAGTTTGTAATACAAAGAAGAATTACGTTGACAGTATTAAGTATTACACATAGCAACAAACAGAACAGAACCGAACCAACAATTGTATTCATGATTTGTACAATAAGTACATCATCACATTACATAACTTTCATCACAACAATCCTGGGAAGGGCTAAATCTCATGTTGCTAGAACTTGTTTATTATTTGTTTAATATTTTACATGTAATAACAAACTACGAAAGAATTATGCATGGAAATTATTGGCAAGTGTGATTTGAGTAATCCGATATTAAATATATTTATATGGCAGTTAATAAAATGTTGTAATAAAATAGTACTATTCGTTAGATTATTGTTCATTCTTAATCACTTAGAACTTGATCAACATTTGTTTTTCAAGCAATATTTTAATTAGAAATGAGAATCTAAATGACATATTTCTATTTTTTTTTATCAATATATAAAATAATGAAAATGTGTTCATTTTATACCAGTCTGTTCTGTAAAACGGTTTTAGAACAATTTCAAGAATACCGAAGGAGTTACTTTAAAATGAATAGTTGAAAAATATATAATGTCAATTCACAGCAGCTTGAACAATGTAACGTGTACAATATGAAAATAAAACATAAAAATGAAATAAAATGGCACAAATGAATGTGTTTTCATCGGAAAATTTACGCCTATATACATGTATGTTTAAAACACGTTGGTGTTTCATCACAATTCCCACATGCTGTTTTGTTTTTTCGCCAACTAGTTTACTTGTTTTTATTTTTTTACAATTCATCCTACACTTTTTTGGACTTCCAGACTTTGCAGCTGCACAATAATTATTGTGTATATATGTATAAAACAAAATTGACAAACTTCGAGAAATGGCCTATAAGGCTCTGGCAAACGCAACAATTTCATATAATATTGATCTTTTGTTGTAAGAGAATACTTCCATCATCACAAACGCTAAACAATATCAAGTTGCTATTTAAAGACACCGTCGAGTGTAGGCTGGGAGAAAAAAAAACTTTATTTTCACAAGTAAATTACTTAACTGTTTAAAGACATTAATTGTCTAGTAATTATACTCACGAAATGAAGCTTTTATAATCCTTTAGCGTCATTAATCTTGATTAGAATGGAATGTCTTTGGAAAAACATCAGTAAACTAAAGGTCGTCAGTATGTGTGCATAGCTTGATTCTCTTCAGAACTTTTGAAACACCTTTCCAATCATTAGCTATTAACATCATGTTAAGTTGTCTTTAGAATAGATGTGCCTCACATAAATATGACGCAATTAATGCAATGCTACATACTATATATTAGAAGTAGAAAGTGTTTTTAGATGCATTAAGTTATGATAAAATCAAACTACCGTCAAGATAATTCTAGATAGACGGTATTTGTACTGTATAATGTCATTGGTCGCGATATCTTGTCCACTTGTTCTCCAAGCAACAAACCAACTTTTCATTGAACCATTCATCATGATATTAGATTGTTGTTTGCTAACTAATAGACATGCTTCTCACAAAAGCATAGCAAGGTGCTTCTATTCATAAATTCCTACAATAAAATACTATTAGGCTCCGGAGTTTTAATTATGTTTCTATCAAAATCCGTTGCATTAAAACAAATACGTGATTTAAAGTGAATGGTTTTTATTTCAGAATTAAAGAGTGTTGTTATATTTAGATGTGAATTATTGTTATGTAATCAATGCCCATTGCATTAATATAAATAATAGATTAAAAGAGAATTGTTGTTATTTCAGAATTAAAAAGAGTGTTATTATGAATTAATATTTACTTCATGTAAATGGCTATTTCAAAACTATGACACTCATAAAATTTAGTTGTTTGCAACCTGGTGTGCTTTTCGCGTATAAAATATCTTTTTGTTGAATAGTCAAAAAATGAACATCCGTTTTCAACGGAAGTAATTGCAATGTAAATAATCATGTGTCAAACTGGAACATGCAGACGATTTAAGCATGCAACAAAGGATTTTACAATTCTAATCAGTGAAACGTTACATATATGGTGGACAGACATAGGATACCATCGTTATTTTGTCAAAAACCATGCTAAGAATATTCTGGAAACAGAAGGATCAGATTTCACAGATCATAACCGTGCAAATGGGTAAGTGTTTTGTTTTCTAAATAAAACCTAGCTTATTGTATGTTTATGATTTGTAGATATCATCACTTGCTAAAAGAATAAAAGAAAACGAAAACTTCTCAAGTAGGCCTACGTACACTTAAAACTTAAAAGGTAAGGACAGTTTAGTTATTGTTACTCTTGGTTTATTTTTGTTACAGTTAGATTTAGTTGACAATTTCAGATCATCACAGTATTTTTGTTCGGGGTAATAAAATAAATAACACATTGGTTTGTGAGTAACAAACTACGCCTCGGGTAACAGTATTTTCCTCGGGATGATATTTTTACTGTTACCCACAAACCCATGTGTTATTTATATAATATCATTGTATTCGCCTTTCTCTTTGCTTGTTCATCAAGCCGCCCCTCCCTTTACGAAATATTACCTCTAATTTAGTTTTAATTAACATGTTGGTTGTTTTCTAATATTTTAAACTAACATAAAAATAATTTGCAAGTCCGACAAACAGTGGTTCCCGCAATTTATTTGACTCAATAATTGAACAAATATTATTTACTTATGTAGCATGTTGATACTGTTTATAAATTCCCTTCCGGTTTAACCGGATATTTCCAGATTATTCTCCCTTTAAACTTTAAATTATCATAATATTTTTTTCAACTTCTTTATTTCTGAGGGATCAACTTAGAAATGTCATTGAACAATTTCCTTCTCAAAGTCTAAAGTTATTTTCTTCAAACTTCAAATATATGTTCCTTATCATCACTCAAATCATGTGTGAGAATCTCCGACATTATAATAAAGTTATATCAATCTAGCATCAATATTTCCAGAACGATCTTGCCCTTAATTATTAATTCTATAATATGCAATATCCTTATTTCTTTAGAAATTAACTACAAAAACATGTTCGTTATCAATATCTTAGTCATCTGTGATTGGATTTATAAGTCTAGCGCCGGGGTTTCCAGAATAATTTTCATTTTGAACATGGAAATTATTTAAACATAGTTATTCGTTTTTTGTTTACTTTTTTCTTTGTTTCTATAAATGGTATATCTGAAAATTGTTTTTTTTTTTAAACTTTTCTTCTTTGTTACTTAAATTGCTTTTACTTTCGACCTAAGATATTTGTTCTTTGTCAACATTACCATCATGTATGACAGGGTTCACAGCTGTAGCATCTTAATTCCAAGTGTTATCTCATCTCCTGTTTGGACTAAGAATTTTGCTTTAAGAAAAATTATTTCCTGGTAACTAATAGGGAGATTTAAAGATTTGCCCTCTGTCTGTCAGAAAGCCTGTCTCCCCGTCCCTAACACTGTAGTCACTATTAAAGTACCTGGAACTTTTCCAACAAAGTTACTTAAAATAAAGCAAAGTTGAAACATAAGTACATGTAATACATATTCATCCTTAGGAAAAAGTTGATATTTTGATTATACATGTATGTTAAATAAACATAACTTCCTTGTTAGGCACGGAAACTTAACTCATTACCATAATACAGACAAGCTTAAAACTCAAAAGTTTATTAATGTCTTCCACAATGACATAACTGAATGGCCATGACCCTTCCGAATGTTACTTCTTGAGGGATTCTATCCGGTAGGGGACATTTGTACTGCTTGTATGTTTTTGATTATTGCTTGTTTTTCTAATATTTTCTTCTATTTTTGTTTGATGAATGCGTGTCTTTTCGAGATGTTTTCTGTAGCCGCGTTTCTGTCACAAATAGTTTGATATTGATATTTACGTTGTTTATTAAGTTGTTTTTGTTTATTAAATCACTCATATTTGTCGTACAATGATTGTAAAGTTTCAGAATTAAGTGCAGACATCGTTTAATGCTCATCAATCAGAAACATATATCAGATTCAGGACATAAAATAAATATCTCGAAGTAAACTTTTATGGTTAAATTGTCGTCAGTTAAAGTTGTCGTCGTTTGCTACATTTATTAACGCTTTAATGCTTTTAACGAGATGAAAACCAGCCATACGCTTCTCTTTTATTGCTGATATTTTCAAATATGGGTTTTATGTAAAGACGCAATCAAACCGAGTCTGCAATTCTCTTGTAATTTTGTTGTGATTAATGCTTCCGAGGGATCACTTTGTTTCCAGATTTTTATGTTCTGTACTTCAAAATATCTAAAGTACACATTTGTTTGTTAACTTGATGCATTTTAGAATAAAAATACAGCTCATATAATAATGGATAATAAACGTGTTTATCATCAAAATTAATAGATATTCAAATAATAGCTAACATCAATAAGTACTGCTTAAAACCATATCAATTAAAGTAATGAAAGTGAATGGACAAGTCTACAAAATGTCATTAAAGATAAGATAAAGAAAAATCCCCCATGACCTCTAAAATAAGACAACTAATGCGTTTTACATAAGAAATTCTGTTGCATTAATATTATAATCAATGCAAACCAAAACACTACAAGGGTTACAAACCATATTTCCATACAATTAGAAGGATCATTTGTGTTGCAATTATTTTGTTGAGTTACAGCATTCCAACAGTGTCAGCGTAATGCTACCTTCATTTAGCACTGAAGTGTTTGCATTTAGTGAAATACATTAACCAAATTCAAGTCAAACCCTTATATGAAACAGTTCAAAAGCTCATCATAAGAAAGCCCATTATTAGATCAATAAAACTTTAACTCGTTTTACAATGCCGTAATCCTAAAAAGCTAAAAAGGTAACATTTGAATATTAATATTAAGACTGATAATAAACACATTTATGGTCTGGATTATCAGACATTAATATACAACAACACTTGATGTGAAATGTTTTATCCATCGTCAGTTTAAAGGGTCTTGAAATAATAATTACCAGCCAGCAGTCTTCTAACGTTGTTTGTTTGATATACTGGCTATTATTGCTTTATTATCGTTTATTAAATCTTGACCTTGATTGATTTGTTATCAAACCAGTTAGTGAGCTAATACAATGTCATGAAGCACCCATATGAATAAACAATGATAATTGTCGCGAGACAAAACAGAAAAGTAAAACTTATTAAAAGACTATTCCAAATAATAAATACCGAGAACAAGGAAATCATTGTTGTGCAACAGTTTTTATATTAATTTAAAAATATGAAGGTTAAACGCTCCAGTCGGTGCTCGAGGGCGTGAGGGATGTTGCATTTTTCATTATCCCTCATGTACATACTAAATCATCTCGATTCGCAATGTTCATGTACTTTTGTTGTGAGAAATGCTTCCGAGGGAATCACCATTTTTCCAGATTTTTTAAATATTAAATTTGTTTAGTTCTGGACTTTATTTTTCACTGACTATCCGTCAGCGTATTACACGTGTTTGCTACTCTGGTTTGGATTTTACTGCTCTTGTTGACGCAGTTAATTTGTATTCTCACCAGACTATACAACTTTACGCTATCAAACCTGCAAATTTCTTCAACTGAAACCAGGTTTCTGTCAGAAAACAATAACTTACCATGTACAATTATAACATATTGCTGTAACATCACATTTGGTACATTTATATTTTAACATTCCCGAGGTATCGGCAAACAATTTACAGACAGTTTTCCTACAATTCATCTCACGAATATTTTACATCTGTGTATCTATATTTTATATCTGCGCAATTATTGTAATTACGAGGTATGTTAAAAAAGTTTGTGGATTTTTGCTGTTATTTTTTACTTTGTTAATAAAACACCCTTAGTGGATATGAATCGAAATGGTGTCTTTATTTCTAAAACTAAGATTTACTTTTATTGTTAACTTTTATTTCCTTTACGAGTTATGTGCACTTTAATAACCATGACAACGCAACATTGACGCACGCCGAAATTTTCATATAATATTTAAATGTAAACAAATGTTGAAACAAACTGAATGATTGTTTATGAAGTAAAATACAAGAAATCATCTATTAATATTTAAATGACATAAATCTGAAATTTGACGTCGTTTGGACGTTGAATAGCTAAACAAACAGGTTTTGAGCAGCAGTAGACAGATTGGTAAGTTTGGAAGTATAAAGCCCGTTTGAAAACTAAAAATTCGCTCTTTCGGAAATTTTTACCAATAAATGTGGGATACCCCTTTATATTTTATGAGGTGATTAAATTAACGAAGAACAATGAGTTGGCGAGCAAGTCTCTTGGTTTCAGGTCGCGCAAGCGATTCAAATACGGCAAATACATACTCACAGACAGAAAGGGCGACGGATAATTTTTAGCACGTTTGTAACGTCAATTGCAAAAGATCTACAGAAGTCCAGACATTTTGAAAGTTTTCCGAGATGTCCGACATGTTTAATTTCTGCATCGGGTCTATGCATTCAATTCTGACAAAACAATTTAATTTAATTAACATAATATTTTATTTCATTCATCAGGATATATGCGCTTTTACAATAAATAATTGTAGTAATTATTTGTATTACGTGTATTTACCCTGGTCTGTTTGATAATTAATGCTAGCCGGTGTTCAGTAGATTTACCACATAAAATAATTGTCAGTTGATAAAATATTTTTCTTTATCAATGATAATCATATTGTTTAAAGATCGGACGAGGGCGGTTTCAAATTGAAACTATAAATTAACAATTGAATTAACTTAATAACACTGTCCGTTAAGTATCGAAATAACTCAAAAATCCTGATAAAGGGCGGAAAGTATGCGGCACTCGGACCTTTATACGGAGAATGGAGCGAAAAGATGACCACTTTATATCTCGGGTCATCATCACAAAAAGAAAAATGGTTTTGGTATATGATCCGCAGATCTTGAATACTAAAAAGAGTACTTTCAGAAACAATGACGCTGGTAAAATTGTCCATTTATATTGCGACGTCACAAACGTCAGTTTGTTTCATCATCAGCGTGCGCCGGATTGTGCACCCCTTGTGATTTGTAACTGTCACAGAATTGTTATTTGTAAACATATTGTATTGATTTTTTCACTGTTTATTTAGGACATATGTCTCTTGTAAAATCATATACGCAAATAAGAAGATGTGAACAAGAGAGCCGCAGTCCACGAACTTTTTGAACAGCCCTCGTATTTATGAATGTCTAGGGTCAGAATATTTTGTCTGGGGAAAACAAATATAAGAATTGGCATGTAAGGTTCTGTTTAACACGAAATGGCAGCCTTTTTTTTATAAATTATCGATAGTATATACAATATCTAGATGATTACGTAAAGATAGGGTTGGGGGAAGGTTGGGAGCAGAGCAGCCATAATGGTACGGATACTGGTACTGCAGTACTGATACTGAATTACTTTTACAAAATGTTGCTACTACTGGTACTGGTACTACATTACTGTCTGAAAAAGTGGTACTGCAACTGCATTTCTAGGTAGTACTTTGGTTTTGATAAAAATGGCATCAGTTTTTCTCAAAAAGTGAAGCTGCAAATCGCATGTTTTACTTTATTTTTGTGAAGAAGTTAGTAAATCTTACTCTTTCATAACTATAGAAAACCAAGTTATAAGAACTTAAGAAATTGCATTACATGAATATTTAGTCTAGTGTTTACTATTAAAAAACAGCAAGATGAACAGTTAATCAATTGCTTCAATTTAAGATAATCCTATTACAAGTGATATTGGTAGCACCATTAAAAGTTGTTAGTTACTTTGGTATAAATTGAACAGAGGTGTGAAGGTGTGAAAGGCAACAAAATACTGTGTGTTGATTGCATTGTATTTCAGTTGATTGGTTACAATACAATAAAATTTGACACGAATATGATAAGTTGTAAAGATTGTTTGTAAAAGTTTGTTAAATCATTAAAATAGAGAAAATAAGAATCCTCAAAGAAAGCCCAACACGGCGAAATTGAAAATGTTGCAGGCTTGGTTTGATTGAGTTTGTTCATGGATGGTACTGTCAAGTGCAAACTACCATCCACGTCCCCTAGCACTGGCTTAATTTAACATGAACTGGTACAATTTTGAATTCTGAAACATCCGCCGATGTGTTCATATGGAGGTTATCATGAAACCTTCAATGTTGCACGTAAGTGCCATTCCATGAAAAGCGGCGTATGGTCCAAAAGTAAAATAATGTGTGTGCCCTATACGAGAAAAAAGGGCGGAACTTAATAAAATGAATTTTGAAAGAGGGTCAGAGGTTATGAAGCCAGTTTTTAACAGAAAATCTTCTATGAATGACGAAACATTCCAAAATCTTACATGTATTTAGATCAAATGTAATCAATGAACATTCACTTCACTGAAGTGTTCACATGTGAAATGGAAATAGAAATACTTGTGTAAAACAAGTGTCAAAAATATTAAAATAAATGTGTAGTACCACATTATATGTTATTTTTGTTTGATAGTGTGTACTTTCTAACTGTGATGTATATATTAAAGTACTGGTACTGATACTTAATTACTTCATAAAAAAGTACTGATACTGCAGTACTGAGCTAAACTCTAGTACTGGTAATGGTACTGCATAACTTTGCAAGTTCTGGTCATGTTACTTAAGTACTACACCCCTAGTACTGATGCAGCTCTGGTTGGGAGGGATATATTTTAATTATTATCAGTAAATGTTTAAATAATTTAAAGACATAACACCAACATTGTAACATTTTTTCATCCTTTAGCATCATTAAATGCTATTCAGAAGGAGTGTATGTACAATTTATAATCATCACTTGAGGCTGATTGGATATGTGTATAGCAATAATATTAACAAAACAGTACTGTTTTCTCATTTTAGGAACACGCTTTCGTTTACCTGGGGACCATACGCCGCTTAACATGGAATGGCACGAAAGTGTCACATTAAAGGTTTCATGTTAATCGCCGTATGGAATATGATAAACAAGATCAACAAGGAAAGGCGGCGTTCAATGAACGCAATCCCCACCCGACCCAGCAACAAGAGCCAGTGGCAAGGAGCCCAGAAGGACCCCAAAACAAAAACAGGACAGGGCACAAGGACATGGGCAAGCTAACCACTAAAATCATAAATAATTAGTTACTGATAAGGAACTAAAAAAAAACAAATAAATGATTTAAAAAAAATAGGCCCATAAAGTCAAAGGGCACAGGGAAAGGGGACAGGAGATCCGGGGAAAGGAGGAGATAAATAAAATAAATAAAAACTAGGGGCAAAGGGGAAGATACTTACCGTAGACGAGAAAACAACAAGGGACACAAGTGTCACCAAAACAGTATGAAACAACATAGACATACATCTGAGGAACACAGAGGGGCGCCGCCTTGGAACGGTCAGCAGCATAAATACTGCTGGGGAGTTTAAACCGGTTAATGGTGCACCAAACCTCGCTCTTAGCCCCACTATGTTCCTATAAACGAGACAGTGTAAATAAAATGAATCCCCGCCAAGTGAAATTCTAACAGTTGTTATGTTTCAAAAGGTTAAATAAGTAAAACACCAAAATGATCATGTAGAAACATATAAAAGTAAACCCAATGACCATAACAAAAGTACTCAATGTCTTAAAGGAACACATTTCCGTGATTAAGTGTTGAATTCTGCCAAAGCCGGTGCTAGGGGGGCGTGGACGGTAACTTACGCTTTCTATTACCGTCCATGAATAGATGCGATCAAACCGAGCCTGCAACATTCTCAATTGATCATAAGGGATTCTTTATTTCTCTCTTTTTGAATAATTATTCAAAATTTCTATACTCTATTATTATCTTGCACGCAAAATACATTATGCTAAAAGTGGGATTGGGTATCGTTGCATTATAATATAAGGATATCGCTTTGTCGCCAAGGTAACCATTAATATATATATAGATACATTGGTCGTGATATCTTGTTTGTTAATTTTCAACCTAACTTTTTTACACAAACCTGTCATCATGAATGTAGTTTGTTTACTAAATGTCAATTTGTTCTGACAATTTTGCACAAAAGCATTGCAAGGTGCATCAAATAATCTATTCTTACAATTAGATGTGATCGGTCTCTGGAGAAATAAACAATACAATATTAATCAAGTTTCTATCATAATGTAAGCAATGTCTTTGCAAATTATAAAAATACGTGATCGAATGCGAATTGTTGTTATTTAAGGTTTAAGTAAAACGTTGTTATTTTGGATGTCAGATGTTATTGTATGTTAACTGCTATTTATTTGTTAAGTTTTTGTTTACTAAATGTAAGCGGTTAGTTTTAAATATCACATCCCTGTATTTCTATTTGTTTTCTATGTTCGAGATGTGTGCTATAATAAAGATGTTAATAATGTCGACGGCGACAAAATTTGAAAACAATGAGAATAATTTTTCCAATAATGAAAATGGTAAAAAATAATGATATAAAAACACATTATTTTTTAATCACAGCATTCAACTACCTGTAAAATATTCATTATCTTAAACAAAAATATCTGATACCCAACATCATGCTTAAATACCCGTTGACAAATGTACGCTATCATGAAATAAAATAAGTATTATTAAACATAATTTGTCGAAGAAGGTGTTGACACTTAGAAAAAGTGTAGTTACCCTACATTTAAAACAATGAACAGGTATTGTATTAAAGTGAATTGGACTATAAATGAAGGTTTGTAATCGAAAATCAATAATTACATTAATGGTTTTAAATATCAGACATAACAATATACACTAAAAGAATTATACCTTTATATGGATGTGCGAGATACATGATCCTGTATAATTATATTCATTTAGCAGATAATTAAATGTTCTAAAACGAGGTATAATTATTCACAATAGAAATGTTCAGACTAGCTCACTTTATCAACATTAATTTTCTAATAACATTTCATAAGAATATCAAAACAATAAATTTCTATAACTTTATCAATATTTAAAAACACTTATGGCAAATGTGTCCATTGTAGGCCAATAACATTAAACTGTTTCAAAAGGTATACGACTATTTATTTTCTACCTATGTTATTCATTTTCTTTATATGAAAGTAAATATTCATTTACTTTTATTTATTAAAGCAGCATACCTCAAGATTCATGCTTATTTTCATGAAAAATTTCGAAAATGTATTTAAAGGTAAAATTATGATACTGTTAAGTGAATCAAGTAATTAATTTTACACGTTGCAAACGGCACTTCAAATAAATGTAAATTACCAAAAAATATGACAAAATATGCAAAAAAGCGGCAGAAGTCATTAATCGCACATAACATGTAAATTATCACTTACATTTTTAATCGTTTTAGTTTTCTTAAAATATAAGTACAGTTTTCTAATGTTTGACTTTCTTTAAATATTTTGGCTTATCTGGCGGCATGCGGCTTTAATGTATAAGGAAATACAAATTAATTGAGAGCAAACAGACATGCGATATTTAAATATAGTACATATTACTGTACACTATCTATGGACTGGATTTAAATACACAGACAAAGCAAATGAGTCTGTCATCATCAGAAGAATACAATCAAATAAATATCTTATTTCGTTTGACTGAAATAATAACATGGAGCAGTACTTCTTGATTATACAAAAACGAGGTTTTAGGAAATGGTGTTTGATGAAACATGTTAAATCAACATTCAAAAAAGTTTCTCTGTTTGGACGCAGTTAGATATTCTGCAAGCTAAATACAATCACAAAATAGGTAATAAAATAATCAAATGTTACGAATGGTAAACTAATGTTGGTATATTTTCATGCAACAAGAAAACATTGTCATATCTACTTGACATGTAAAATGTAAGTTTGAATACATTGGTAAACATATTATTCTTAGTTTTTGGTTGAATTTAATGTCACAAAAACGGTCAGGTAGGTCTGATAGCACCTTTCAATATTTACTGGTTGAGAAAAATCGTGTGCCCTTTCTGTGTTATTTTTCAAGCACAACTGGAAAGCTGCCTCAAATGAAAGAATCTAATGTCCATGACAGGATTCGACACAACAGCGGTGAGGGGCTAATGACCTAAACAATACTGTCAAGGACGCCCCTTAGTCCATCACAAATGACGTAAAATATTACATAGGGACGGAACGATAAAAATAAAACATTTATTAAAATAGAGCAATGTAATGACCAAAGATGTCAGAAGATCTGATCTTAAAATGATTTTTTTGTGTCGGAAGCTTTTTGAAAATAAAGGATTATTTAGTCACTATGCAATTTGTTCTAAAACACTGTTTAATGAAAAGACAATCGTTTTGTTTAAACTATTATCATATAATCATGATCGGTATCATAAGAATTTTTTTTCACATCACATACGTCCAGACAATAATATCATAAAAGGTGGAATTATTAAAATCTTAAATTGAATACATAATATTTCAAGTTATCATCGTAAATCTTTAGTGTACGAGAAAAAAACACAAAATTGTCAGATAAAAGCTGAAAGAGGATAACAATGTAGAATAGAGGAGTAAGGAAAATCAAAACGATTACCTCAGTTTTGTTGTGTCTGTTTATAACCTAAAAATGTTTTATTGTAACATAGGAACAGATGTATTACTTAATTTGAAAACAAAATTTTAACCATAACGTCAAACACTGGCGCACATATCAAACCGTTTGTTGAAAAACGATTAATCTAAGAACAAATTTACGTCTTCATTGTTAACATGTATCAAAAATATACCATTCTTAATGTACATAAACATATTTTGACAACTAGAATATGTCTTTATAGTTTCACATTTGATATTCTATTGATATGGAGGGTTATTGCCATAGAAAAATTGTCTTTGAAAACAAATTCTTTTTGCTTTAAGAATATCCACATTGCAAATATCGATGAACGACTTTTAATCGTTTGCAATTTCTATCATTACATTAATACCAACAGAACATAACAATTAATCATCCTCATTCAAAAGTAAACTCAGTTTCATTTTCAATCGTATTCCACCTTAAAAAGATCGGAAGCTGTACATAACTTTCTTCTACCGAGTTTGTCTCATCTACTTCATTAGACTTCCTTTGTCCAATCACAAGCATTGTGAGAATTGCGCAGAATCCAAAACATGCTATTAATAGCACAATGTCCGAATTTCTTGGGTAAGACACGTCGTCAATACTTATTGCTGTTGTATTATTCATTTTCATATACTTTAAAGTACATATTATAATTCCGATTCAGTTTTACTTTTTCATTGAGGTGTTACGGAAAGTATTATTATTTCATACGTGTGATTGAAGTATTTCGACTTCAATAATTTTTTCGTTCACAACTTGACATTTTATAAACTTTTAAATTTCCAAAAGGTTACAAAAGTTTAAATTATATTTGATTCAATATATAAAATGAAAATTGTTACACTGAATAGGTTTAACAAAGATATTGCGACTTCTATAAAATATCCTCCAACTAACATGCAATATTGATTCATATTAAAACTCTTATATTACGATTGTTATATTATGTCACATAAATTCGAATGTATTCCGCAAAATTTATTCTGTGTTGATATTCTCTCATATTGATACAACTGATTGTGTATATTTTCTCAATTGTTTTTGTAAATAGAAGAAACAAAATCGAAAAGCAACACTAATGAGAGAAAGCTAACGTTAGAAGCGAAAACATCTTAACTAAACCATGCCAATGATTATTTTGCTTTTAAACTCCAGTCATTCATGTTCAGTGATATATTTCTTTCTCCGTGAGAATATTAGCAGACGACTTGTAGCAGCAGATGTCAACGAGAAATATCTGTCTATAGAAGCGTTATGATTTTCTATCGGAAATCTTAAATATTTTAAATAACGTCATCTAATTATTTCATTTAAAAATGTCTGTGATTGTTTTTAATATGAAAATAAATGTTTTTGTTCACAAATTTGCTGCAAACGGTATATTACAGAATATAGACCAAAAATGAGATACATTTCCTTAATCTTGCAAAAATTATGTCAAATTGTTGCATTCATTACAAAATATTGACTGTGCTGTTTAATGATGCAAAATGAGAAATTTTTTGAAATTCAAGTTTATTGAAACAGTTTCAGATCCCCCAGGTTTTTTCCCAAAAAATTGGTGCAAATTTTTATGTAGGGACAAATTTTTCTAGGCAACGTGCGAAAAAACAAAAAGTATTCCAGAATCTTTTTAAAGATTTTAAAATTTGGGGGGATCCCCGGTTTATTTTTTTCTTGGGGGGGATTCACTAACGCAAGATTTAAATATGTCATAAACCGCCCTTTTTGGAAAATTTTGCCTCACAGGGTCATTAAGATAAATTAAAAAAGAAAAAATTTGAGGAAAAAATTTCCGTGCTAAAATAGCCTGTTCTCTCCCAAAACCCTTTTTTTAAAATCTAGCTAAAATTGATTTTGAAAAAAATTTTCATTTTACAAAGAAATTTTTTTCCTGCTTGATGCTGCTTAATATAAAGTGACCCGCATATCAAAAGAGAGCCCAAAATTAACTTAAACCCAACGGAAGAAAAACCCTTTTTAGTAGAACAATGTAAAGGGAAATAAAACATTTTTTCTCTGAAAGAATTCTAGGGCGGTATTTAACAGCTACGATCACCCTTAGTCTGAACCATTACCGTTTGATTTTTTTTACGAAAGTCTTAAGATCTTTATGCTAAAATATGATAAACAATATCAACAAGATAAGACGGGGTTCAATGAACGCAGCCCCACACGACCCAGCAACAAGACCCAGTGGCAAGGAGCCCAGGGGGACTTGTAAAGAAACACTTTCCTTATAAATGACGGACGTAAACTAAAGTTTAAAGTAAGTAGTCAGTTTTAATTTGGAACTGTCCTTTTTTCTAGTCAGTGAGAATTATAACCCGTTCAGTGAAATTTTACCTGATCTTTTTTGTAAAACATGATAACATATGTTCATAATAGCGCTTTAATCAAAATGTTCATAGTGTAAGAATATTTTAATGATTACTAATTAAATATTCATTTTTAAGGAAGTATAATATCAAAGTATCCTTTGTAAATGTGTTTTACTTTATCTTTGAATAACTGGATTATATTGCCTTGTAAAAGATGATAGTTTGACATAAAACAGTTTTAATACCTCATCATTCAGGCATTTACTCGGTTTGCGTATTGCTTCTCTGCATCGTGAATCGTATCGCTTTATCCTGAAAATACACAACCCTTAAAGATAGAGTCTAATTTTCATCAGATTATTTTCCTCATTTTTCCTTTTATCTTGAAGATTCGCCAACATATCTGCTTTTTATCTGGTTTCTCAGCCTCGACCTATAGACATTTACGAAATGTCACAAATAGTTTGACATTTCGTTCTGTATCCAGTTGTCTATATTGTAATCATACATATTTGTCGTGGATTATTGCTAAAGCATTGTTAATATTTCTAGCAGACTTGTTATTTCGCCACAGTTAAATTTATTTGTTAAATTGATGCAATAGAAAACAGTACAACTGATAAGAAAATGGTATTATGTATATTAGTATAATCAATAGCTAGTCAAATAAAATCCATACGGTTATCAATTGTGCTTGCCTTTAAGTCGTAAGAATAATTGAATTAGTAATTGTGAATACACACAGGTTTTTGTCACCTTTTTTGTAACTGAAAAAAAAAGAAATGTCCTCATATGCTTCAAATATAGTAAACTTTAACGTGCACCATAACAGTTGCGTCGTAGCATGCTATTTGCATCAATAGAGATATTGAATATATCACGAATGAGCTATTCTGATTGATTACATTGGAAATCGTTTGAAGTTGTGTGAATGCAACTTTTACACAAAGCAACAAGAACAGAACAGAACAACAATTGCATTCATGACTTGCACAATTAGAACATTATCACATTACATTACTTACATCACAACCAACCTGGGAAGGGCTAAAGCTCATGTTGCTAGAAATTGTTAATTATTTGTTTAAAATTTTACATGTATAACAAACCACGAGGAATTATGCATTGAAGATAATTGCAAGTGTAATCCGATATCAAATATATTTATATAGCAGTTTATAAAACTTTTTATAATGAATTTTTACGACTCATCAGATTATTCTTCATTCTTAATCACTTAGAACTTGATCAACAAGCAATAATTTAATAAGAAAAGAAAATCTAAATGACAAATTTTTATTTTTTATCAATATATGAAATACTTATGGAAAATGAGCTCATTGTTTACAAAAATGTTCTGTAAAATGTGTATAGACCAATGTCAAGAAAACCTAAGGAAAGGAATTACTTCAAAATGAGTAGTTGAATAAATATATATTGTATCAATATACAGCAGCTTGAGCAAAGTAAAGTTGACAATATGAAAATAATTTAACACAAATGAATGTGTTTCCGTCGCAAAAAATTTACGCCTATATAAATGTATATAACACTTTGGTGTTACCATCACAATTCGCTCATGTCCTTTCTTTCGCCGAATAGTTTACTTGTTGGTGGGTTATTTTACAACTCATCCTACGAATGTTTTAGACGTATAGACTTTGTCTATATTTGACCATATAACATTTGAAACACGCTAAACAATATCAAGTGGTTATTTAAAGACACTGTCGAGTGTAGGCTGGCAGGAAAAGAACTTTATTTTTATCAGTAAATGACATAACTGTTAAAAGACATTACATACCTAGTGATTATACTCACCAAATGTAGCTTTTATAATCCATTAGCGACATTGATCTTTGTTAGAATAGAATGTCTGTGAAATAAACATCAGCAACACTAAAGTTCGTCAGTAGATGTGCAGAGCTTGAAAAAGGTAAAAGGTTAAAAGTAGAAAGTTGGTTAAGGTGCATTACGGTTTTATTGAATCGAACTACCGCCAAGATAATTCTAGATAGACGGTATTTGTACGGTATAATGACATTGTTCGCGATATCTTGTCCACTTGTTCTCCAAGCGACAAGCCAGCTTTTCATGAAACTATTCATCATGAATGTTATTTGTTTACTAATTGACATGTTTCTCAGAAAAGCATAGCAAAGTGCGTCGATTCATAAAGTCTTACAATAAAATATAATCGGTCTCCAGAGTTTTAACCATGTTTCTATAATTATGTAGTCAATGTCCGTTGCATAGAAACAAATACGTTATTATTTCAGAATTAAAGAGAGTGTTGTTATATTTAGATGAAAATTATTATTATGTAATCAATGTCTGTTGAATTTATATAAATAATAGATTAAAAGAGATCGGTTGTAATTGCAAAATTAAAAGGGGTGTTGTTATGAATTAAATTTCCTTAATGTCGATGGTTATTTAAAAATAATGAAGGCTTGTCATATGCAAAAATAATATACGTCGGTGTTTAAAATATATGCATTGCTGTTAATGGTAAGGATTGCGATTATGTAAACCCCGACGAAAATGAGAATAGTATTTTTGACGACGATGATATTGGTTATGACAATAAGTATAAAGTTGATGGTGAAACACATGTCGTCTCTGGCCAGAAGATATTGTCTCGGATAAAAAAGTTTTGGCATGTTAGATTCTGTTCAACACGAAAGGGCGGTCCTTTTTATAAATCATCGATAGTAGACGCTTAATGTTTTCGTTGCAAAAGATTACTTTCATTAACACAAACGTAATACAATATTAAAGACAAGGTCGGGGGAATGTTGGGAGGAATATATTTTAATTATTATCAGTAAATGCATAAATTGATGAAAGACACATCACCAAAATTGTAACATTTTTCACCATTAAATGTTTGCAAAATTTTTCAACCTCACTTGTGGCCATTAGGATACTTGGAAAGCAATATTTCTATCGGAATTGCTTGAACAATTATTCAATCATGTGAAATTGTTTTAGAATTTCCATGCTCTATTATAATCTTAACATGCGTAATCACATGCAAAATACATCATGCCAAAAGTAGGAGTGGGTTTTGTTGCATAATGATAATAGAATATCGTTTTTCGCCAAGGTAACTATTATTATATATATCGATACATTCGTCGTGATATTTTGTCTGCTTTTTCTTAACGTGTCAAGCTAGCTTTTTAAATGTATGTCGTGTCTTTACAAAATGCAAATTTGTTATGGCAGTTTTGCACAAAAACATTGCGAGGTGCGTGAAGAATCTATTTTTAGAATAAGGTGTGATCAGTCTAAGGAGAATAAACAATACAATATCAATCAAGTTTTTATCATTATGTAATCAATGTCCGTGCCATTAATGAAAATATGTGATCGAAAGCGAATTGTCGTTATTTTAGGTTTAAGTAAAATGTTGTTATTTTTAGATGTTAATTATTGTTATTTAGATGTTATTGTATGAAAATTGCTACATGTATGTATTTATTAAGTCTTGTTTTACTTAATGTAAGCAGTTATTTTTAAATATCGCAGGCTAGCATTGATATTTGTTTTCTTTGTTCGAGATATATGCTCAAATAAAGATGTTTATAATGTCGACGGCGACAAAATTTGAAAACAATTGGAATGATTATTACAATTATCAAAATTGTGATGATAAAAATGGTAATGATATTAAAACACGTTATTCTTAACAAAGCATATAACTACATGTTAAATATTCATTATTTAAATAAAAATAAAAATCTGATACTAAACATCATGCTTAAAAAACCCGTTAGCATATCTATGTTAAAAACAGTGAGAAAGATTACTTATTCTTAACAACAGCATATAACTACTTTTTTAATATTCATTGTTTACAAGAAAATAAATATCTCAAACCCATTTATATGCTTAAAAATCCGTTAGCAAATTCATGCTGTCATGAAATGAAAGAAGTCTTATTAGAGACACTTTGTCAAAGAATGTGATGACACTTAAAGAAACCTTTCATGTTAAGTTCTATAGATAAACCTGTCTCTGCATATGTTTTATTGCACCCATCTCTTGAAAAGTACATTAATCTATAAATTGGGACATGTTGAAGCTGTCCCTAAAAAAATTATTCCATGATAGAAGTAACTGTCTCCTTCAGTAATGATTGGTAACAGACTTTTCTGTGTTGATTTTGGAACATTCATTATCAAACAATTATTTGACAGTATCGAGCATGGAAAACTGCAATGAGGCAAAACTGGCTGGTAATTTAATAATGATAGCATAGACATGATTGCCTCTGCTAGGATTAAAAATTTCCAAACACGTTAACATGACTTAATAGTTATTGCAATATAATACGAAACATCACTCATTTGTGTTGACCGGATGCGTCAATAATAATGCAAACGAAATAATAAATAAATGCAATTTTGGTTAACCTACATTTAAAGCAATGAAAGGTTGTGTTATCTATGTGAATTTTTTTTACTATAAATGACGGTTTGTAAATTAATAATAATAATGCAATAATAAATTTCATGATTTTTGGTATCAGACATAACAATATACATTAAAGAATTCTGCCATTATATGGATGTGCAAGATTCATGATCCTGTATTATATTTATATAGCAGATAATAAAATGTTCAAAAACGAGATATAAATGTTCACAATATAAATGTTCACACTAAATCACTTAACCAACATAGTTTTTAAGTAATATTCCATTAGAATATCAAAACAATAAATTCCTATCGTTTTTATCAATATGTGCCTATTGTAGGCCAATCCACTTTAAACTCTTTCAAAAAGTATAACTATCACTATTTATCATCTACCTATTTTTTCTTTATATGAAAGTTAATATTCATTTACTTTTATTCGTTAAAGAAGCATACCTCCAGCTTCATGTTTATTTTCATGAAAATTTCAAAACTGTATTTAAAAGTACAATTATGATAACTGTAAAGTGAGTAAGGGAAATAATATTACACATTGCAAATGACGCTTAAAATACATGAAATATTACCAAATTATATATTTATATATGCAAAAAACAGCTTTACTGCGGTAGTCACGCAGCAGAAGTCATTAATCGCACATAATCATGAAAATTATTACAAATATTTTTAATGGTTTTAGTTTTCTTAAAACATAAGTACAGCATTGTAAGTTTGATTTTCTTGACACATTTTGGCTCATCTGGAGATATGCAGCTTTAATCTATAAGCAAAAGGCAAATTAATAAAGAGTGAAAAAATGAACGATAATTTGAATATAGTACATATTAAACTGTCTATGTATCTATGGTATGGATTTAAATGAACAGACAAAGTTAATAAGCATGTCATCATCAGAAGAATATCCAAATCAAAGAAATATCTAATTTTTTTGTGGCTGAAATAATACTTCTTGATTATATAAAAACGATGTTTTAGGAAATGGTGTTTAATAAAAACATGCTTAATCATACATTAAAAAAAATGTTTCCCTTTTTGGACGCATTTAGATATTCTGCAAGCTAAATACAATCACAAAATAGGTAACTAAATAATCAAAGGTTACGAATGGTATTCTAATGTTGGTATTTTGTCATGCAACAAGAAAACATTGTCATATCTACTTGACATGTAAAATGTAAATTTGAATACATTTGTAAACATATTATTCTTAGTTTTTGGTTGAATTTAATGTCACACAAACGGTCAGGTAGCACCTTTCAATATTTACTGGTTTAGAAAAATCATGTGCCCTTTCTGTGTTATTTTTCAAGCACAACTGGATAGCTGCCTCAAATGAAAGAATCTAAAGTCCATGACAGGATTCGAAACAACAGCGGTGAGGGGCTAGTGACCTAAACAATACGGTCAAGGACGCCCCTTAGTCCATCAAAAAAGACGTAAAAAATTATATAGGTACGGAACGATAAAAATTAAACATGTATTAAAATAGAGGAATGTAATTACCAAAGATGTCAGAAGATCTGATCTTGAAATGATTTTTTTGTGTCGAAAGCTTTTTGAAAAGAAAGGATTATTTAGTCACTATGCAATTTGTTCTAAAGCACTGTTTAATGAAAAGACAATCGTTTTGTTTAAACTATTATCATATAATCATGATCGGTATCATAAGCATTTTTTTTCACATCACATACGTCCAGACAAATATATCATAAAAGGTGGAATTATTAAAATCTAAAAGTGAATACATAATATTTCAAGTTATCATCGTAAATCTTTAGTGTTCGAGAACAAAACACAAAATTGTCAGATAAAAGCTGAAAGTGGAAAACAATGTGCAAAAGAGGAGTTGGGAAAATCAAAACGTTTACCTCAGTTTTGTTGAGTCTGTTTATAACCTAAAAAGGTTTTATTGTAACATAGGAACAAATGTATTACTTAATTTGAAAACAAAATTTTAACCTTAACGTCAAACACTGGCGCACATATCAAAACGTTTGTTGAAAAACGATTAATCTAAGAACAAATTTACGTCTTCATTGAAACATGTAACAATAATATACCATTCTTAATGAACATAAACATATTTTGACAACTAGAATATGTCTTTATAGTTTCACATTTGGTATACTATTGATATGGGGAGTTATCTGTTTTGTTGTTTTTTTCTGTAATATTTTGAAAGTAATATATAATTGTTAAGGATAATAATTATCAAAAATATTAGTAATTGTATTTTAACCCATATGGACGTATCCAAAAAAGGATTTAACAAAATCCTGTACAACCCACAACCAAATATATAGAAAACGCCTACAACACACACAAAACATACTATATTACAGTGGTTCTTAAATGATTATATTTGTACTCAAAATTTCATTTCAATTCATTTTTACCCTCGTGTATATCGTTTTTAGATTTTGAATGTCGGTTAATACTGAAAAAGAATTTATTTAGCAATATGTTTAAGTCTGAATGTCAGTTCACAGTTAAAGAGAATACTTAAGCAATTATAGATTAATCAACTTGAAATTTATAAATGTCGAGAACGTTTTGCCGATACTATGCAAACATCGGAAAAAAACCTTAAAATCCTTATATAAAAATAGATATTCTTTAAAACTTTCTTGGATTGGTCATGTAATAAATAAGAGCTTCAAACAAATATTAAAGCTTACAATTTAAAACCTACTTTCATACTTTTAAGCTAACAAGTACACGTCAATATGATCGAGTTAATGTCAGACAAATATCCAAGAATAACCACACTGACAAGAGGATTCTTCATTCTATAAATAGTCTTTTCTTTCAAACAAAACTGTGTAGGATTTAAATGGGTTTTAGAAATTACCCTTGAATTATTTCGTTGTTAGTTTGTACAGTTGTTTAATAAAGCATGATGAGTTATTTAAAACCTTGCATGTCTGTTGTAAATATTTCATCTATTATTTCATGCAAAGCTAATAATGGTCTTAAAAGGGCATTAGCAGAACAAAAGCAATAACATATTGATAAAATGTGTCTTGTCCTTTCAATTAAACAACTGAATCAGAATTTAATTGGTGATAGTCGTTCCCTTGAAGTTTGGCAAATAAAAGATAAATATAATTAATTAGATTGACATTTCTCTACAAATAACAATAAGTTTCATAGTATTATTTATGTAAAATGTATCATATCTCACTTTAGTATGTTTGTTTCTAAATTAAGATGAAAATGTACTACATTGAATGGGTTTCATATCTAATTAGGAATTCATTTTGTTATGAATGTTGTTTAAAGATTTCAATGAAATAAATGAATAAATATATGAATTAATAGGCATCGGTTTTCTAACTTTATTTGCTCCTTCCTATATAGATAACCCGTAGTTCTATTTTTTCTGTTCTTTACCAGAAAAAATTAACTCGGTTCAATATTAATCTTTCAGAAGTAAACAACTATTAGAAAATTGTTGCATCCATTAACAACCACGTAAAATAATTCAAGACTGACAAATATTAACTACGCTTTATTAACCGAGAAACCATAAAAATTAACAGGATTCAGTTTACATCAAATTAATGCGTAAACATGATTACTTTTGATTACTTTGGTAAAAATAGATACGCTATAATAAAAAAGTAAAGAAACAAAAGACATTTTCCATGGAGGATTTTGCTGTGGTACCGAAGGCTAGTTTTAGTGGTTTCGAATACATACCTAAAATGAAGAAATATGTATGTGTTGACGTTAATCAAGGGATATTTCAAGTCACTTTTTATCTTTTATCCTCTCTTTATGGAAAGTGATTTATTTCTTTTTCTGTTTGCACCGTCCTGACATTTCGATATTTACAACATGTGTCAAGTTTTCGTGTCTCTGCTAAAAGAAACTTGACAAATGCGTTATTTATCATGTTGCCTTGACTTAAGATAATTCAAACTTGTCGCGTCACGATTGGAAAATGCAGAATAAAGTGCAGACGTGTTAAATGATTATCAATCATGGACATATATCATACTTAGGAGATTTAAGTATCTCATTTTTTGTGTTAACTTCAATGATATAATCGTTGTCTGGTATAAAATATTTCTGTCTGCTTCGCTGATTAAATTTGATGAGCTTTTAACGTGATTTTTGTTTTGCTTGCTTTAACGGCGTCGAAACAGGAAAGATGAACATGATTTTCTTACATTTATTGCCGATATTTTTTTTCAACAATGCTGTTTGTAATGTTCTGCATTTCAAAATGAGTTTTCAGTACAAATGATTTCATTACAATGTAACATTGTTGGACTTTTTCCTCTAATTTGTAAACATGCCCAAGCCTTCCTGGCGTTGCAGCAATATTTGCTATAAAGTTGTGAAAGTGGAAGCGCGATTATTACATTTTGTTTGTGTATTTGAACTCAGATTGACGACAAAGCTTTTAAATAAGATGTTTGAACAGACCTGCTTATATGTAAAGTAAGATGTAACTCTCAAAAGTCAACAATAAAGCTTGAAAATTTTGCTGGAACACTGTTTTGTTGCAACACCCAAAGAAATTTTTGATAGTGAAAGTGATATTCCGTTCAGTTGTGAAGCTGGCATTTTAGAATTTTAAGGCCTCTGTTTTATATTTAAAAAGCCTCTCAATGTAATCATTGGGAAAATAGTTTTTTATGGTATATTTTTGTATACTATTTTCAACATAACTTACAAATAAAAATGACTGTATAACAGTCCTACAATATGATAAACAAGAACAACAAGGAAGGGCGGCGTTCAATGAACGCAACCCCAAACGACCGAGTAACAAGAACTAGCTGCAAGGAGCCCCAGAGGACCCTAAACAAAAAGGACAGGGCGCAAGGCAGAGCACAGACAAGATAATCACTAAATGATACTTAAAAAGAAATAATAGTAACCGACAAGGAAATTTAAGAAAAACATAATTGATTGATTGATAGGCCAACAAAATAAAAGGACACAGGCGAGGGGGACTCGAGTTTCGGGGACGTGGGGCAATATTTTAAAAACAAAACTAGGGACAAACGGGAAGATACTAACCGTAGACGAGAAAAGAACAATGGACACAAACAAATGTGTCACCAAAACAGTATGAAACAACAAAAACATATATCTGAGGAACACAGATGGCGCCGCCTTGGATAAGTACTGCTGGGGAGTTTTAATTGGTTAATGGTGAACCAAACCTCACTCTTTGTCCCACCATTTTCCTTTAACCGTGATCTAGTAAATAAAATGACCCCTGCCAAGTGAAATTCTAATAGTTTTTATGGTTACAAAAGGCGGAATAAGTAGAACACAAAAATGATCATGTAGATACATATAGAAGTAAACCCAAAGACCATAACATTCAAGCTCTAGTGAATCTAATTAACTGAGAAACATATACCCGTAAGATGTTGCTATGGGAACGTCTCCATATAAATATGGATAATTTACTATACAACAGTCAAAGTCATCTCTTTTATTATAGATTTTCGTGCGAATAGAATTGTTGTTGACATTAATATGAAGATCCGAAAATGATGTACAATGTACTTAAATTTCAAGAGTTCGTTATATTAAGTTGTAGTTCAAGGGAATAAATATCAGAAACCATATGATCAAAATAAGAATTATATAAATTAAAAATATCATCAAGATATCTATAAGTATTATTAAATGCTACTATAACATCTTGTTGTATATCTTCAGAGAGACTCAGCATGAATCCCTTTTAAAACAGTATAAAAACAAATCAGCGACCAGGGGTCCTAGGAATTCCTATGATCTGTTTAAATAGGGTATTTAAGAAAACAGAGTGCTCCACAAACTTCGTCACAGGTCCACATAGTATGTTTAGCAAGACCGTTAGTAAAAAAAGCTTTGTTAGAATTACTGGCAAGAAAGGTAACATTTTCCCGTGCAAACGATTCTGAATTAGGGAAATAAGTTTATCAATAATTAATTTATGTGGCAAAGTTGTATAAAGTGTAGAAAAATCGTATGTACTGACAGTTATAGCTTGATAGTTCTTAATTTTGAATTTACCCAAGATTTCACCAGAAGTTTTAATAGACCAGAAGAGATGTTTGCCTGTGTTTTTATTTGATATCGTGAGTAAACAAGACGCCAATAAAAAAGAAAGTTTACTTGTATTGCAAGATGTAGAATCAGCAATGAATCATGCTTTGTAAGTTTTATTATGTAATTTAGGAATCCAATTCATAAAAGCTAAACACTAACAATTATATGGAAATGGATGAACAAATGTCAGTAATGACTTGTTATATTAGTTAATTACTAATTAAACAATTATCCCTGACCTGATAACGAATAAACAGCCGTTTTCCGTCTCCTGAAAATATATGCAGCATTTCGTTCCTTTAAAATTGATAAATAAACGATTTTTGTTTCTTTTGTGTTAGGGCGCCCCATAATAGAAAAAAACTGAATCCCTAAAGAACGCCTAAAACGATAAAATTGTTATGTTGCAGGCTCGGTTTGATTGAGCCAATTCATGGACGGTACTGGAAAGTGCAAGTTGCCGACCTCGCTCCTATTACTGGCAAACAGTACAGGTCAAATGGCACGGAAGCAGTTTGGCAAATTTCGGGTGTTACAAACTTTAAAGCAAAACCAGGGATCAAAACCACCTCGCCTGCTTGAGCTAAGAGATGCAGAGACTACACTAAGCCGAACCCATTCGGTCGCCTTTTACGATCACACAGTGATAAATGGTGGATGCAATTGTGATGCCGCAACCCTTAAATGTAACCCCTTAGCCACAACTGGGGTAAGAACTCATAAGCATATGAACTGAGTAACAGAAAATTCAAAAACGGCGGAAATGTCATTTAAACATATCTTTTGAGAACGAGTCAAGATCATTTAGTGCTACAGAACAAAAAAAAAAAAGAATAAATAAAGGACAATGCCAAACATGAATACTGTGAAATGTATTCTTTCACAACGATGTTTATTTATAATTACAATAATATATTTTCATTCCGTTTCAGAGTCCTTCTGAAAAAGAAAGAGGGATTGATCTCGACTTGTTGCGTTCATTGAACGCCGGCTTTCCTTGTTGATCTTTTGTATCGTGTTTTCTCGTGGGTGTCTGTCTACTTACAAACAGCTGCGTATCTGCGTAGACTGTACATCTGCGCTTTTACTTATTGCGTAAGAAATGTCGAACAACACGTGTGCCCCCCTTTCTAGCCCTTGACTCACATTATTGGTAATTTTGTTATAGAAACTTGCCATAAATGGTTACATGGAAGTGTTCAGTTATGGACAAAGAAAAATAATGACCTACTACTTATAACCAAACAATATGTTAAATATAAAGAAGACTTTGAGATAAAAAGTGTTCAAGGTAATAAGCAGAAACCATATTTACATTTAAGGCCCCTGTGACCTTTGAACTAGTAATCTTAAAATCAATAGGGGTCATCTACTACATATGGCTATTGAATGTGTGAAATATGAAGACTTTGTGATCAATTGTTTTAAAAGATAATTAGAGAAAACCATTCTGACATGGCACCTGTGACCTTTAATCTAGTTACCCCAAAATCAAGAAGGGTCATTTACTAGTTATGACCAATCAGTTTGTGAAATATGAAGACTTTGTGATAAATAGTTTTCAAGATAATAAGCGGAAACCATTCTGGCATTAAAAATCCCGGTGACCTTGGCCTTTAAACTAGTGACCCCAAAATCTATAGAAGTCATTTACTAATTACGACCAATCACTGTGTGAAATATAAAGACTTTATGATGAATAGTTTTCAAGATAAAAAGTCAAAACCATACTAACATTCAAGGACCATGTGACCTTGACCTTTGACCTAGTCACTCCGAAATATATAGGGGTCATCTACTAGTTATGACCAAGCAATATCTGAAATATGAAGATTTTGTGATAAATAGTAACCAAGATAATGAGCCGAAACCTTTCTTACATTTAAGCCCCCTGTGACCTTGACCTTTTACCTAGTGACCCCAAAATCAATAGGGGTCAGCTACTAGTTATGACCAATCAGTATGCAAAATATAAAGAGATTATGAGAAAAACAGTAACCAAGATAATAAGCGGAAACCATTTTGACATTTAAAGCGCCCCTGTGACCTTTACCTTTGATCTAGTGACCACAAAATCAATAGGCGTCATCTACTAGTTATGACTAATCACTACGTGAAATGTGAAGACTTTGTGATGACTACTTTTCAATATAATCAGCGGAAATCATTTTGACATAAAAGGCTCCTGTGAACTTGACCTTTGACCTAGTGACCCAGAAATCAATAGGGATCATCTACTAGTTATGGCCAATCACTATGTGAAATATGAAGGCTTTGTGATGACTATTTTTTAATATAATCAGCGGAAACCATTTTGACATTTAAGGCTCCTGTGACCTTGACCTTCGACCTAGTGACCAAACAATCAATAGGGTTTATATACTGCTTAATGCTTAACACTATGTGAAATATGAAGACTTTGTGATGACTAGTTTTCAAGATAATCAGCGGAAACCATTTTGAAATGAAAGGCCCCTGCGACCTTGACCGTTGACCTAGTGATACAAAATTCAATAGGGGTCATCTACTATTTATCGCCAATCAGTATTGAAATATGAAGACTTTGTGATTTTTAAGATAATCAGCGGACACCATGTGGTCTACCGACAGACAGACGGACTGACCGACAGACATTAGTAAAACAATATACCCCCTCTTCTTTGAATGGGGGGTAGGGCATAAAAATTGACAAATATGAAAAATTGGCCTGTTACGGCTGGTTTCTACAAGAAAATAACGACAGTTTTATATAATATCGATAGAAGATGCTGCGTGTGTGATTGTGAAAATATGATTCAGTCACTTCAAATGTTGTACAATATCAAAATCGTTTGGTATGGTGGCCGATTTCAGTCACAACACAGCTAAAAACCTTTTTGCGTTTTTGTCTTGTCTTATCGCTAGCGAAACGTTCCAAACTGCGCATTATCGCCTTGTCGCTTGGCTTATATCGAAGGGTTGGCTTCTTGTCGTGTTGTCGCATGGCTTGTTGTCGCGATGTCGCCCGATGCATATTAAATGGCTACCTTATCGGTTATTATATCGTGGTATAACGATGGGAAGGTCTGAAGGAGCATAAAGCCGTTTTGCACGACATTATTATTGTGTATACATGTTGTGTGGAATGTAAAGTTTCTTCTGCTACTTGGGCGTCACTTCCGTGTCATTCCATGAAAAGCGGCGTATGGTTCCCAAGTTATAGCGTGTGCCCTATAAGCGAAAACAATGGGCGGAATTAACCAAAACGGAATTTTGAAAAGGGATCAGAGGTAATGAAGCCTGCAAATCACAAATTAGACGTCAACAGACAAAAAACATATCCTAGGGATGATTCAATATTATTTAAATTGGAATATTTGAACCACCCATATCGAAAAAGCCAAAAACTTAAAAATACTACAAACACAACAATAATTTTGTGTTGAACAATCTTTAAGGATCGGAAATATTACTTCTCTGATTAAGCCCTTATATACATTCTTATCTTTAAATCACACATCTGATGTCTGCTACCGAGACAAAACATACTGTATTTAATCGGATAAATTCAAATGTTTTACAGGTGTGAAACTTAAAACATATGTAAAACAAAGCATATAATTTTCATTGAAAAAAAGAATGACCTTGAACTCAGAATGACAAAATGGTTTGTGCAAACAGTTTGGAACAAATTATTATAACATTTGAAAAAATGGCTGCATGCGGGGGCATTCGTGGTGTTATGACACATTTCTAGTTAAAATTTTGTCGTTTTGTGCGTTCTTTAGATATTTAGGTATTTACTTAAGTATATATAAGTGAATTTCACCACCTACCATTCTTCATATACAATAGCAGGAACATGTTATTTCAAAGTTATAATAATAGAGAGATTTTATCTGTCTTGTAGACCTAAACTTATCAAACAATTAATTACTCAGGTAACAGTATATTTTTTTCGGGATGTTATTTTTCTGTTGTCCAGAAACCTTTGTGTAATTTACTTTTTTAATTACTTTTTATTTACATCTTGTATTTTAGAATCTGGTAAATATGTCTAGTTTGGAATCTAATTTTAAATATGACTCCTTATATTATGTCAGATTTAGGGTTAAAAGCATATAATGATTACTGGATTCTTATACATTAAATATTCTGCAACATATTTACAGTCCTTTCTGCAAAACTGTTTATTAAATAAATGCAATTTCCATGAATGCATGTAACTCAATGGTCATCTGTTTTGTTATATTTTTCTGCCGGAGGCCGGCTGTTTTCGGTTGGAGTTGATGGAAAATTTGCAGGGAAGAACTGAATATATGTAAAACATATATTGGTCTTTTGACATTACAATCTGAAATCTCAGAGTTGGCCATTGTAAAATTAATAAAATTTCTGATATGGTGTACGTTTCTAATTTTTAATTGATCTGCATTAAGGAGTTCAGGAAACGAACTATCAACGTTAATAAGCTCTTTTACTATAAAGTTTAATTTCAGATACTTAAGTTCTGTTTAACCATGCATTCTCCTACACATTATAAGATCTTTATTACCATGCATCTTCCTACAGATTATTTTACGTTGCTTTAATGATGTATTGATTTTGGTCAAACATTAACGAAACAACCACTAACAATTACGTCCACGATCACGTTCACACATGCGCATGAAAATAGCAAAAAGGTCAAATGTAAACGAACTTATCCATTAGTATTAGTTATTTATGTGAAATTGATACAAAGTAGATAATTTTCATGTACCTTAAATATTACTAAAATATTTATACAACTGCTTACGATTAAATGGTTTGCTTTTAATAAAAGTTTGTTAAAGTATTTTTAGATCAGAAATCTTACTTTCGGTTCTTTTTTCCGATTTTAGGTTTTTTTCGTTATTTCCAAAGGAGTTGCAAATCTGTTGATTCGGATACTTCGTATAAACAAAACATCTTAAAACTTTATATTGAAATATTAATTTGATTTAACTTCAATAACTTAAATATTATTAACCTCCTTGCTGTTTATTTCCGGGATGACTTTTATTATGCCTTTTCTGAAATGGATTATCAATATTTCTCATATTATAAGGGTTTCCCATTTTCTCAGACATGCTTACAATCGGCAATAAGGGGTCCAAAAATGTTTTTGAAGCGCTGATTTATGTCAATATTCAGATAAAAATGCAACAAAAGCAGATAAAACAAAAACAAAATTTATCATATATTTAAGAAAAATATGTTTAATTGTATTCTCCGATTTTAATTTTACTTACGTTTTATTCAAAATAAAAAAAAAACACACAAATAGTTCCGATGATAATGCATGTAAACACCCATTTAAATGCACATTATATTTTTTGCTTCAGAAACAAATAAATATTTACTTCTTTTATAATAGCACATACAAGCTTTAAAACGTATTAACAATGGTTTAGGAGCATGTTAAATACTTGTTACGAGCAGAAAGTAGGAATCATTGTGAAATAATTTTTCATAAAAGAAGCAAAATGTAAACAAGTAGTATTTTGACTTCTATACAAAATGCTAAATCACTATGATTTTATTACTTGCTTAAAAGTAACAGAATATAAAGATGGTTCATATAATTGGGCTATGTATTACTTTTTTTTAAATTTTAAAGCTACATAATAAAAAAAAGTTTTTGCAAAATAAGAAATAAAATCATTTCTGGAGCATAATGAGCCTTTAAAGTATTATCTGTCTATAGTTACAATATGCTCATGCAAGAGTATATAGTAAGTGAACAGATTAAAGTCAGAATAAGTGTACATTTTGTCATAATTCCTTTTTATTTTATTAAAAAAACTTCGCTTGAACAACAAATAACTCACGCTGCCCAAGGATATTCTGTAAATTTCTATCGGAATATACCTTTAAAGTTTTATTCATAAAACAGTGGGGCAGCATTTTTTATTTTAGGCAGATATTTCATCCTTAACATATTCCTTTATCAACTGTTTGCCAATCACCATTATAACAGTCAATCTCTTGTAAAGTCAAATCAACTCAACTTGGCCATGAAAAATGAGCATAATGTCACTTTTATCATAAAACTTACTATATAGAAAAAATATGAAAAGTTGTTAACGCGAGTGTATGCCTTGGTTTCAAGATAATACTCAAGATAATACTAGATTAGAAGGATATACGTACAGCTGTACTCTTATACGCACTTTAATTTTGTTTTAATTTTGCACAGACTGTCCTTGCTTTCTATGGTTTCTACATTTTTGATATTTACAACACAAGCCTTTGCTGTGTCTAGGTGCACAGACATTTAACACATGTACTGTTTATCATGATGTCTTGATTTAAAGACCCAGAAATACTTTTTTTCAAAATATTTATTTATGTGTGGTTTTCTTTTATATAAATTAATGTTTTTTTTTAAATTGGTTCATTTGTAGAGATTTAGTTTTGTATGGAAGTCAAAAAATGTTTTGTTTACATTTTGCTGCTTTCATGACATATTATTTTACAATATATATAAGCGCAGTAACTAGAATCTAGCATACTCTAAAACCAGTATTTAACTGTTATAAAACTTATGTTTGTCCTTTCTAAAGAAACAAATTTATTTATTTATTTCTGAGGCATAATGTGCCTTTAAACCACTCAGACTCGTGTCTTAGAACAAAAATGCAGATTAAAGTGCAAAAGTTTTAATATTATCGTGAACAATATATCATACTTATTACATTATTCGTTTTCTATCAATAATAAATATTTTTGCAAAACAATCTTTTCTGTTTCGGTGCCATATAACTTCAACTGGTTTGTGCGCTGTAAATACAAACAACAAACAAACAGGTTTTTCTAGTTTTTTTACAGATCGCTGCTTTTTTTTACATATTTGTTGAAGAACAATAATATAACCATTAATCAAATCCTAGGTCAATTCCATTTTCAACCCAAATTGATTGCGTTATTTAAATTGTTTCTAATAGAAGTTCTGCAATGTAATAAGTAGATAAATCATGCAATATGACATATCTTCATACAACCAGAGATGCTGTTATCTACATCTCTGATACAACAGATATTAAAATAAAAATTATTAAACTAAAATTAAATAAAATATTACCATTCATCAAATTCAAGTTCATATTAAATTATTTAAAACACTACCATCATTTTAAGACATATTTTCGTACAAATATCCAAACGATACATTTCTATTACTTTTATCACTCTTTAGAATACTTTTGAAAATGTGTCCATTCTTCTTCAATCTATATTGAACATTTTTTTGCAAAACTCTTGATAAATGAGGTCAGTGTACATTGCTGATCGCGAGTTATTAAGGTCGTTGACTTATAACCCAACCTGCCTCGCACCGTGGTTTGTTCGAATCCGCCAGAGGCTTTTGATTCTTTCATGGGAGAAAACCATCCAGCAAGCTAACGGAATAACGTAAAAACCGATCAAACATAATTATTATAAAAAAAATAAATAACATAATATAACATAAATAAATTAAAAAAATAAATTAATAAAAAACAGAAGAAAAGAGGACAAAAGAAGCCTTTAACAATTCCTATTACATAATTCGGTATGTTATTTATGACCTTTGGTAATTTACAAAGGGGAAATATAGACCTGTCAGTCATTAAGTTTTAAAATATTTTCATTCCAATTTAAGTATTTTATAAGAAGTGGAGTCACCACACTTTTGTCTTTTCTGTAGTTTGATGTTAAAATGTAATCAAAATCATTTGGCAATTTTGTAATGTTTATTCATTATTTAAACCTACACTGATTTTTTTACATGACAGTAATAATATTCAAAACGTCAAGTGCATGTTTAACGTATAAATTAATGTTTAATTTTCGGTAACATTCTTAATAAGGGAACAGTTATTTTTATTATGTACTTCTAAAAAAATAAACAATAGCAACAAAGAAGAAAAGCCAGCATGTAGAAACGCTAAAATACAAAGACAATTTAAGCAAAACATTTCTTCTCTACACATTAGACTAGGCACATTACAGTGACACTTGACAATGACATGTGTTACGAGCCAGGCGTAACGAGAAAGAAAAGCCAGCAACAAACTTGTAACAATAACAAATTTATTACAGAAAAATTATTAAAGAAAAATAAAATAACAAATTATGTTTACAAATAAATACCTGAAGTCCAAATAAAAATGAAATCTTAAATGTCTAGTCTGATCCTGGAATGATCCTTTTTGAATAACACAGTTAAATCCAAGTTAAATCCAAGAACACTTTAGAATAAATTCCCACAATAAAATCCACAAGAATAATTTTAACTATTTTAAAAATAATCCAAGCTCCAATAAATCACTTAATATACCAAGTTGAATAATACTCCAAATATATTGATGTCTTAAAAGATCACTGATGACTTAAAAGGTAAAAGAAATGAAAAATATGCCGTAATATATATAAACTAGGAACATTCCAGAATAGTCTATTATGTTCTAGTGTAATCATAATCTAGCACTTTCAACAATAAAGAACAGTCCGGAAGTTTCTAACTAAATATAATGCATGAGTTTATCTACAACAATTAAAAAAGTTCTAGTACATACATGTAGTTTATGTTCTAAAAATAGAACAATGATAATATTGGAAATACCAACTGGTCAGATACAAACTATATACATGTAATATGTTGCATACATAACACTTCCCCTCTTCAAGAAAAAGAAATATGAATGAAATGAATATTTCTTTTACATAAATTCAAACAATGTAACTAACAAATAACATAGGAGAAATGTTAAACAATTTTATACATTCATATATATGTATTACAAATCATAGCAAACAACAACAACAAAAAAATAACCAATCATATCATATAAATGTTAAATTTAAAATACTGCAAATAACAGTTTTAGACACGTGAAAGTGCATCAGGGATCAAATTATCTTTCCCTTTAATGTGTCTAATGTCAAGACTATATTCTTGCAAAAATAAGCTCCACCTCAACAACCTTTGATTTTTGTTTTTAAGTTTATGCAAGAAAGTGAGGGGATTGTGATCACTAAAGACAACAACAGGCAACTTTGAAGAAGTTAGATAAACTTCAAAATGCTAAATAGCAAGAATAAGAGCAAGGCACTCTTTCTCTATAGTAGAGTAATTTTTCTGATGTTCATTAAACTTTTAGAAAAGTAACAAACAGGATGGTCAACACCATTGTTGTCTTCTTGGATCAATACACTTCCAGCACCTATGTCACTAGCATCTACAGCTAACTTAAAGTTTTATTAAAATCTGGTGCCAAGAGAACTGGTGCACTCTTAAGTATGGCTTTCAGGCTGTCAAATGCCATTTGACACTTGTCATTCCAAATGAATTTGTTTCTTTTCTTTAGCAAATTTGTCAATGGTTCTGCAATAACCGAAAAATTATTACAAAATTTACGATAATACCCTGCCATACCAAGAAATCGCATCAGTTGTCTTTTACAAGTAGGCACAGGAAATTCAGAGATAGCTTTGACCTTAGCTTCTATTGGTTTAACTTTACCCTGTCCCACTACATGTCCTAAAAAAGTTAAAATTGCATGACAAAATTCACTTTTTGCAAGATTAACTGTCAATTTAGCATCACTAAGTCGGTCGAAGAATGCTCTTATAGTTGTGAGATGTTCCTCCCATTCATCAGAGTAGATGATTGCGTCATCAATGTATGCGTCACATCCGTGTAGACCAGATATTACCATGTTTATAAGCCTCTGAAAAGTTGCTGGTGAGTTTTTCATACCAAATGGCATGACTTTATATTGATATAAGCCGTCTGGTGTTACAAAGGCTGATATTTCTTTAGCTCTATCAGTAAGTGGAACTTGCCAGAATCCTTTTAGAAGATCAAACTTTGTTACATACTTTGCTTTTCCAATTTTGTCAATACAGTCATCAATTCTTGGTATAGGAAATGAATCAGTTTTTGTTACAGAGTTCACTTTACGATAATCTGTACACATTCTATATGTTCCATTTGATTTCGGTACAAGAATACATTGAGAGCTGTAACTGCTTTGACTTGGTTCAATAAAGTCATTATCCAATAAATACTGAACTTCTTGTCTTAGGTACTTTTGTTTTATAGGATTCGTTCTATATGGATGTTGTTTTATTGGTTCAGAGTTTTCAAGAATGACGTCATGATGTATTTTGTCAGTCCGTGTGGGAATATCAGGAAATAAGTGTTCATATTCATAAATAAGCTGTTTCAGTTCATCTCGTTTCGACGGTTCTAAGTGAGCAAGTTTTTCATCCAGATTTTTCAGAATATCAGAGTTTTCAAGCTTTGCCGAACCAGGATCAGACTTTTCAAAATTTTCGTAACTATTTGATTCAACTGAACATTGATTTTGTGGAACAGAGTTTACAACAGATATAGGTTTTTATTACATGGGGACCATACGCCGCTTTTCATGGAATGGCACGGAAGTGTCACATTGAAGGTTCCATGATAACCGCCGTATGAACACATCTGCGGATGTTTCTAAATTCAAAATTCTACCATTTCATGTTTAAATGTTGAATTCTGCTTAAGCCGGTGCTAGGGGGCGTGGACGGTAACTTGCACTTTCCAGTACCGTTCATGAACAGGCTCAATCAAACCGAGCCTGCAACATTTTCAATTTTGCCGTGTTGGGCTTTCTTTAGGGATTCTGTATTTATCTATTTTATTAATTTTGCTATCTCTGTCAAAATATTCTTTTAACATATTTATGTGACACATTTGTTTTTGCTTTCGCCTCCCAGGAGTATTAATAATATAATTAAGGTCACTGACTTTCTTTTCAATAGTATAAGGACCAAAGTATCTTGCCTGTAATGGTTTTCTATGTATAGGTAAAAGAGCAAGTACTCTATCACCAGGGTTAAAACTTCTTTCCTGAGCATTCTCATCATACCTTGATTTCATTTTACTTTGTGTTGATTTTAAATTAATCCTAGCTAACTCACATGCATTAGTCAACCTATTTCGAAAATCTGATACATACTGAAGCAAATTTAAAGATATGTCATCTTCAGACAGGAATTTCTCTTTTAGAAGTTTTAAGGGTCCTCGGACAGTGTGACCAAATACTAATTCAAAAGGGCTGAAGCCAAGAGATTCCTGAACAGATTCTCTTACAGCAAATAACAATAAATGGATGCCTTCGTCCCAGTCTTTTTCAGTGTCAAAACAATATGACCTTATCATATTTTTCAGAGTCTGGTGAAATCTTTCTAATGCACCTTGACTTTCAGGGTGATAGGCTGAAGACCTATATTGAGTAATTCCTAACTCATGCATGGCCTGCTGGAAAATACCAGACATAAAATTTGACCCTTGATCAGACTGTATTGATTTAGGTAAACCAACAAATGTGAAAAATTTCACAAGAGCTTTGACAATAGTTTTGGCTTTAATATTTCGTAAAGGAATAGCTTCAGGGAAGCGCGTAGAAGCACACATAATAGTTAATAAGTACTGAGAACCTGATTTAGTTTTTGGTAATGGACCTACGCAGTCAATGATAACTCTACTAAAAGGTTCATCAAATGCAGGAATAGGCTGTAAATGAGCTTTAGGTATTGTCTGGTTAGGTTTTCCAACCATCTGACAAGTATGACAAGATTTACAGTACCTAGAAACATCTGCTTTAAGGCCAGGCCAATAAAAATGATTGAGAATTTTATGGTAGGTTTTATTTACACCTAAATGACCTGCCATGGGTGTTTCATGAGCCAATATTAATATTTCCTGGCGATATGATTTAGGGACCACAATTTGGTGATTAACAGTCCACTCCTCTTCAGCAGGGACATTGGGTGGTCGCCATTTTCTCATTAAAATCCCATTCATAATAACAAACAGGGACTTGTAAAGCTTCATCTTCACTAAAAGCCTTTTGATAAAGGACTGAAATCTCAGGATCATTTTGTTGTTCCTGGATAAGCTGTGACCTTGACAGCATGGCATGACCTTGATCTTTAGATCTTGGTGTAGAAAAGTCAGATATTGAAGCATCTGTCTGAGTTTCAGGCAGAGTAGGAGTAAGAGAAAAAAATTTATTTCATTATCAAATGACTGACCTATAAAAGTATCAGCTAAGTCAATATCTGAACAAAAATTATCTTCTTGAATGGCCTTCTTAGCCATAGCTCGAGTAACTGCACATGAAGGGTAAAGGTCAGGAATTTCCTGCTCAATGGGGTCAGGTATCTGATCCACACAAGGAGTGTCAGTTACAAGTGGATTAACCACTACCTTATCTCCAGCTAAGTCATTGCCTAGCAATAAATGAACACCTTTAAAGGGTAAGAAAGATCTTATACCTACAGCCACCGGCCCAGTTACCAAATCTGAGGACAAATAAATATTATGGAGAGGGACATTAGAAAAACCACACTCTACACCCTGAATAAGGACACTAGATCCAGAAGAAGTTCTTCTCAGAAAAAGGCAGTGTATCTGCTAAAAATAGAGATTGAGAAGCTCCTGTGTCTCTTAAAATTTTAATAGGAGTAGGTGGGCAAGTATCACCGATAAGTGACACGGAACCTTCCGAAAGGAAAGGTTCATAAATCTCCATTATAGAATCAGACTTGGGTTCTTTGACCTTCAAAATTGCATTGTTATCAATACAAGCCTGAGGTTCAGACCTTGAAGTGGTAAGACCTGTGGGTTTGGCCTCATCACGTTGCTGTTGCCTCCTTTTTAAGGTAAAGCAATCAGAAATAAGATGTCCAGTTTTCTTGCAATAATTGCATGTAGGACGAGATAAGGGATTATGACCTTTATGTTCATCAGATGACTTTGGTTTGGGAGTATTTGACTGACTAGATGAGCCAGATAGATTACCAGAACTGAACTTGGAATTAAAATGTGAGGGTGTGGACTTCCCTTTATTTATAAATGAAACTTTGTGGGTTAAAGAATAATCATCAGCTAAACGGGCAGCTTCTTCTAAAGTTTCAACCTGTTTTTCATCTAAGAAAGATTTAACATCAGAGTGAATACAACGTTTAAACTCTTCAACTAACATGAGCTGTCTGAGCCTTTCATGGTTTTTATTTATTTTCTAGGATAGACACCACCGATCAAAAAGTTGTTCTTTTTCTCTTGCAAATTCGACATGGGTTTGACCAGTTTCTTTCTTAGAATTTCTGAATTTTTGCCTGTAGGCCTCTGGTACTAACTCATAACCTTTCAGAATTAATTCTTTTACATTAAATTAATTAGAGCTTTGTTCGACAGTAAGTTGTGTATAGATTTCACGAGCTTTACCAATTAAGACGCTCTGTAAAAGTAATGTCCAGTGCTCTATTGGCCATTTTAAATTTTCAGCAACCTTTTCAAAATGAAGAAAATACTTATCAACTTCTTTTTCTTGGAAAGGTGGAACAAGTCTAATATTTTAGTGACATCAAATTTTGAATTTATTCTATGTTCAAACTGATTTGCTCTCTCTTTGATTTCTAACTCTCTCAATCTTAATTGAAATTCCCTTTCCCTTTCTTTTTCCAACTGCCTTTCTTCCCTTTCTTTTTCTTCCCTTTCTTTTTCCATCTTCCATTTACATTTTTAAGTTTTAAGTTTATTTACGAGTGGTCATATTAAGAGGCAAAAAGTCCTCTAGTGCCTCTAGTATGCCAGCCTGTCTAAATCCATTAACGATAAGATCTGGGTTATTTTTAATGATTTGGTACATTTTTACGAGCCATTTTGATACATGTTCCTTCATACTTGAGATAGGCAGTGGAATTGGTTCAATATTTTCCGAGCCTCTTTGTTCAATTTGTTTCATAATTTGCTTTGAGTACCATTCTTCGAAAGAATGCTTTAGGTTCGATTTTACAGCTTTCTGGACACCTAAATCCATGGGCTGTAAGCGGTCAGTGCAGTTTGCCGGAACATAAACTATTTTGATATTATTATTGGTAAGGTGGTCAACAAAGTCATCAGTCATTTGGGCTCTGAAAACGTCAAATATGCAAAGGGCTTTTGCATCTGGTGGTAATGTTAATTCCTTCCTCTTCGATTTAAGATACGGGACAATGATGTTATCAACATAGGCGATCTGCGAAATTCCGTTCGCCCAGTGATTTTCTGTAAATGTTACGTGCCAGTCCTTGGGGAAGCAGTATGAAGGAAGGCATCTTGTGGTCTTTCCGGCAAAAATGATTTGTGGCGGAAGGAATTCACCTGTAAATATAAATATCAAGGTCTTAGCCACTAATTATAGATAATCGCGTGCAAACAAATGTAATGCACAACAATAAAAATGTATGCGTCTTTTGATCAGCATGAAATGACGTGTGAAAAATATACCCCGGTTGTATCATTAATTGTAAATAATGATGGCAATTTAATGTAAAGCAGACGACAATTAAAGTATATTCGACGATTATTTAGCAGTATAAGTGTTAAAATTGGTTGAATGATTTGTTTGTAAACAAACCTTTTAGCGTACCGGCAAACACTGCAGTATACTGTCGCTTGTCCCCAAGACCAGAAATTTCAACTCGTTTAGAGCCTTCCGTATCCATCGTCCAATCTGACACTGGAATTAGGTTAAGTCCTGAATGATCCCAGTTAATAACCATATCAGCAGGGATATCATATTTGTTTACTGTCTCTCTAATTCTGTTTAGGAAACATAATTTTATTTCATCAAAATTGTCCACCTTGTCTGCTTTGCACGCCGTGCTTCCCTTCTTTTAACAAAGTTCATTCTATTAAGGAGTGATCGGGCCCAGGGTTTTGTAATGTTTATTTCGCCACCATTTTCAATCAACAACGATTTGTCAGTCGCAAGTACAATACCTTTGCCGATAGATTTGGTAATTGAACTGTTAATAACACATCCATTGCTGCGCATAACTTTAATGTATGCTTGAACTTTTGAATCGAGATCATTGCCAAGTTTTAAAGGCCTCCCTCTTTTTTTAGGTTGAATTTCTGTGACATTTGAAAAATCAAGTTTGCGTTTTTTTGATGATGTTTCAGTTTTGAATTTTTCTCTCATGAATCTTGCTGTGCTCTCATTTAGATTAGGAAATTTTTCACTAAATTTATGAACAGTGCGCGCAGGCCCATTTTCTAAACAATATTTCCCTATTTCTGCTCTATCAATTGGTGAAAACACATTATACTTTTTTCCAGTACTTTTGCCAGTACTTTTTCCCTTACTCGTTCTCTTAGCTGACGAAGTTTCTGGAGTCCCAAAAGTATCTGCGATAGTTTGTCTCATTTCTGAATTAACCTCTTTTAGAACTGTTGGACCTAATAATTCCCGTAGGCCCTCATCATCATCAGATGGAACGGGTTCTTTTTTCCGAAAATAGTTCAGAATACTCATTTTAGATCAGACACAAAACACGAAATAAACTCCTTATAAATATATATGTATTGTATACATGTACACTATCCAAGTAAAAACTGAAAACTGAAACGTCATCTAAAAACTGCTCAGATAGTTCACTACATGACACAAAAGGTCAATAATAACTAACGGGTATATATGATGTATAAATATCTTTATTCATATATAGACATAATTAACGATAAGTACATCGATTACATTCTTAGCCGAAAGCAATATAATACAACTCGATGACTCGCCCACCGTTATAATCTGTAAGTCGTTATTACTTTAGACGACACAGGTCATAATGTGGGACACATATCGTCACAAGTTAACAACGAAAACATGGAGAAATATTCTGCGGTTTTTATTTCTGCGGTGCTTAAACTGACCGCAGAATACGCAGAAATAAAGTCACCGCAGAAAAAAACACTTATACGGTATCAACTCAAATGAGTAAATACGGTAATAATAAAATGTAAAGTAAACGGTAATAATTTCCAATATTGTAGCCAAAATAAATATTCAATCCCGGACGAGCCCCCAATTTCTGTTACGAGCCAGGCGTAACGAGAAAGAAAAGCCAGCAACAAACTTGTAACAATAACAAATTTATTACAGAAAAATTATTAAAGAAAAATAAAATAACAAATTATGTTTACAAATACCTGAAGTCCAAATAAAAATGAAATCTTAAATGTCTAGTCTGATCCTGGAATGATCCTTTTTGAATAACACAGTTAAATCCAAGTTAAATCCAAGAACACTTTAGAATAAATTCCCACAATAAAATCCACAAGAATAATTTTAACTATTTTAAAAATAATCCAAGCTCCAATAAATCACTTAATATCCAAGTTGAATAATACTCCAAATATATTGATGTCTTAAAAGATCACTGATGACTTAAAAGGTAAAAGAAATGAAAAATATGCCGTAATATATATAAACTAGGAACATTCCAGAATAGTCTATTATGTTCTAGTGTAATCATAATCTAGCACTTTCAACAATAAAGAACAGTCCGGAAGTTTCTAACTAAATATAATGCATGAGTTTATCTACAACAATTAAGAAAGTTCTAGTACATACATGTAGTTTATGTTCTAAAAATAGAACAATGATAATATTGGAAATACCAACTGGTCAGATACAAACTATATACATGTAATATGTTGCATACATAACACATGCATAAATTAATGGGGTCTTAATATTGAAGGGGCTTTATTGTTTATGAAGATAAGACTAAAACACATGGGGCATTAGACTATCACGGCTGTGTCCAGCCAGAAAGATAAAATATCGATGGTACATTGTAGATGCTGCCTATTTTGTTCTGTCACGCCTGGTAAATGATATAGCTGCCTCTTTCGGAGGTAAACGGTTAATCGCTCTATCGCTACTTTCGAGATAGGGCATGTCGCTAAAATCAAGTGTCAAGTGTTTTCATTTCTTATATATTTTGTAAATTCTAAACCAAATATCCAAATTCGGAGAATGCTATGCTATGAAGATTTGATTAAAGTTTCCAGAAGACATAAAGTTGTTATACTTGTGTTTGAATTGTAGTTGTGGCGGCGATTCCCCTGATATACATGTATATTAACTACATTGGTATAATATTGCTTTTACGTGATAAATGTTATGAATAAAGTATACACAAACAATCAGATACTTTTAGAGAAAACTGATAATTAACTAAGTGATTTTGATCACTTTTAAAACCTTTGATTATCCATAAAAAATTGTCTGCCCAAATATCAACATAACCATGGTCACACTAGTGAATATTCCACTACAATACAATGGTTTCGTATGAAGACAGAATGTGCTGTGAAGCCCTGAGCTGCTTCAGAAATTGACAACATTCTGGAAATAGGAAGATACGTAACTTGAATTGATCATTTTTCTACTTGCTGAATCCTTTAAAATTATTTTGCAAGAACAATATGAGCTTTGGATGTCTCTTTTGTGCTTAACTTCCTTTCCATCTTCCAGACCCACTGTTTACACGATCCTTGAACGATTTGAGGCTATTGGAAGTCACCATGATCGACCTAGATTGGGCCGCCCTAAGGTATCTACACTTTGCTTCACCCCTTGCTTATCAGGCAATCTTTACAAGACAGGAAACTTATTGTTCCATTTCTCAAGAAGTCATGGGAATTGACTGAAGTTAATGTTTCACATTATTCCACAGTTTGTCACACTTTTCAGCAAGTTGGATTAGAGATTCATCGAGCCAAAACGTTTGGCTTTTGCAAGATGAGAGCAAGTTTATCATGTTCAAGACGACGTCCATGTGAAGTTCTATTGGACAAAGGTGTTGAGTCAACAGTGAAATTTTAAGTTTGTGGAATCATGGTATGGGTTTCCATGAGCTACCAGGGACCTGGTATTCTGAATGACGTGCATGGGAACTTGAATTTCAAAGGTTACATTGACAATTGTGCCATACCACCGGCTCATCTTGCTAGGGTAATGAAATGAGTTCTGGTACCAAGATAATGGTGTCCCGTGCCAACGGGGTCCACCATAGTGGAAGAATGCTACTCCCAGAACAGTATTAGGTGCTGGCCACCACATTCTCCAGACCTTAACCCCATCGAAAACATGTGGCATGACATCAAAATGAAGCTCGGGAACAAGCATTATGGTAATTTGTGAGAATTGTCAATGTTTGTTGCGTTCATTGAACGCCGCCTTTCCTTGTTGATCTTGTTTATCATATTTTGTGATTCCTGGTATGAGGTGACTGTTAACAGATGAAGAACATTAGTTGAGAGTATGCCAAGAAGAATTTAAGCCGTTTTGGCAGCTAGAGGTGGACACACCAAGTACTAACTGTATGATCTTTCTGTACTGCTGTTTGTTGGTTGTTGTGCTATTAGTGTAAATGACACAAAAATATGACATTTGATACTATTAATCTAAGTTGAACATTGTTTGTTGTGATGATAAATGGCATGAATGCATTATTATGCATTATTATACATTCAACTAAAATTAAATTGAACATTTTGCCATCAATACTTGTTTTTATTGATTTGTCTCCAGACTTTTGATGGGCACTGTATAAAAAATAAAAACACTTGACACTTGATTTTAGCGACATGCACTAGCTCGGAAGTAGCGATAGAGCGATTTATCGTATACCTCCGACAGAGGTAGCTCTATCATTTACCAGGCGTGTCTGTGTAACAACAGGTTCCGATACTATTGCAGGTTTTGGAGGGTTAGGTATACTGACATTAGTAAATGCCTTTAAGTTAATGTTTTGAAGATCTAGCATAACTAACGATTACATTCACGAAATCCGTTTGTGTCAGTGACCGACATTTAGAAGGGACGCTCTTCGGGAATAATTCATCATTTCTAGTACTAGACGCCGTCAAGTAAGACATGAAGCTACATTCTCATTTCAGATCGTAACAAAACTTCACATATTTTAAGAGTATGGGGAGTATTTCTTAATTTTTCTACGGTTTATTATAACCTTAAAGTTTTCAATCTCATCCTACACACCACATATCAAACGTAAGTGTATACACTGGTTGGGAAAATGAATGATAAATTGCGGTATCATTTTGTTTTCTGGTGTTGATCGCCAAGAAAATTTTATAAAACCCTATTCGTCCAGAATTATTTGACATTGCTTTTGATACAAATGCATCTTTTTTCATTTTTTTCCGTACATCAACGTTATAGAAAACCCGCCAACATTGATTTAGCGTGCTACAACCTCCATATTTTATTATGTTTCTAAAAAATAAAGAGGTAAATTTTATCACAAAATGAGTTTAAACCAAGTTTAAATGATTATGTAATCAGGTACGTGCTTTCAAACATCTAAAGGGAATACGAGGAAAAAACGGTGAGAGTAATCATTTTATTTGAAGTTTATACAAAAAATATTCATGATTTATAAAGTTGTTACTTTAGTTTTAATCTAGATTTTATTATTGTTGACATTTCAGTAAAATACTAATTGTTATTTTTTTTTAGATTTTATAGGCGGCATGAATTTAAAAAAGATCCAATCCCTCTATAATTACCATCAATTAACCAAACACATCAGAAAAAATAACAATGCATTAATTCGTTATAATTTTATAGATAACATCAACCATATAAATTATCGGAATAGATTGATGCTATTAAAATAACACAGAAGTTGTCTCTTAATAGTAGGAATCTATAGAAAAGTTTCCGATATTGGCTTCTCAAGAGCAAATAAGTCATTGAAATGTTATGTCATCAATTATGTTAACAATACAAACAAAAGAATCAGTATTTTGTTGTACTGAAATAATACAGAAATAGGTATTTGGTATTCTTTCTGCGAACCTGAAGTACTGTTTAAAATTGTGCTGGTTTTTATTGTTATTTAGACTCTATGAACTTTCATAAAAAGCACCATTTTCTGTAGGTAACTGTTGCATTACCCTTGGTACGGGTTCTTTGCAGATTTAATAGTGAAGTGTAGTCACCAAAGAACTAAGGCCGCCCTATGTCCTCGTGAACTTATGGATTTATACGTAAACTAGCACCATTGTCCGGACTAGCACCATTGTCCGGACACAACCCTGATCTATCCTTTGATTGTTTTTTGTAAAAGGGTCATAGCTCGGGCCCTCCCGTTTTCGGCTTAATTTTAGCCATATGGCTGTGGTCAAAGAAATACAAATTTCTATTTTGGAAGCATCATGCCCACCAACCGTGGTTAAATTGTTATAGCTGATGCTAATAGAAGCAGTTTAATCATTTGATTTCCCGATATTATAATTTAAATTTTAGATATACTTACCCAAGTCAAACGTCTTGCTTCTTGAGTGTTACAGTTACAAACTTTCTTTATCTACTTTTACCAAAACATTATCATTACGATATTTAGCTTTGCTTTAGTGAATCTTTTACATCATACACATTCAAAATTTTCGTTATCTGCATTATTATTTAAAGTTGTTTTAATTCTTTAAATTTGTTGAAAAGTAGTATCATCTTGTAGAGACAGACATTTTTAACATCACTTAAATAGCGCTTTACAGTCCATATCTAACAACATTTTCGCAATATCATAAATATATGCGTGAAAAAACTGCTGTGCTTATTTATCATTTTCGACTTAACAGAGGTATAAACCTGATATTGCTATAAAAAAAACACAAACAAATGTTATCTTGTCCTTTGGTAGGTGGTATTTTGTAAGAAATACCTCATGCCCCACAAACTTTACATTTTTCCTGGTAGGATGTCTCGTTTGTCCTGATGGGATGTCTTATTTTTCATGAGTTTTAACATGGCAGTGAAAGCCAACTTTCTCAGGTGAGTAAAATTTCTGCCAATTTAAGAAATTTGTCTCAGTTTGCGAAAGTAAGTTAAAGTTGTGCCTCATTTTAAACTATATATTTTTCTATTTATATCAAAATTTAATTCTGCGGTTACAACTTAGGCGTATGCAGACTTGTTTTAATCTATTAGGTAGGCTCTACGTCGATAGACAGAAAAGATAAATTTTGAACTAAATGATCATACATTACAATATATTTAGCATGGTTATCATACAATTTGAAAGATTGATAATTAATTAATATATTAACAGGTCGAATATTAAGACAACTACTACAGGTATTATGCCAAATGATAATTTCAAGCATTTAAACACGAAATGAAGAAAATGAGAGATCAACAAAAAAACACACAGTTTGGAACACAAGTTTGTAAAAAATGTTTACAGTATGTATATGTCTTACAGTGTTACCTTCTGTATATTAAATAATAGACTTGGAGTTGGACTTCTTTGCCAGATTTCCAGAGATAGAATATGGGGTACAAAAGCGTTTCTTAGGTCTATTTACAACCCTTGTAATTTTTCTTGCTTCAAAAAAGCTAGTGGCATTATCTGTATGTTGAGGACTGTCAGGCTGAGTACTTTCAGGCTGTGAAGCATCCACTTGTGGTACTGAATCAGCAGTAATTTCATTGCTTGGCTCTTTGCTGTTTTTGCCAGACTTTACATTGTCAGCCATGGCAGTATCCTTTTCTGGGTAAATCGTGGCTGGAGCAACTTGTATTTCAGTAATCTGTTTACTGTTGAAAGGGTATATTCCAGACTTACGAAATGCTGAAGTGATGTTGTCAGGACATAGTGCCTTCAAATAGGGTCTAGCTGTCAACTGTGCTACCTCATATATTGTGATTGAAATTCCAGGATTCCTCTGTAAGTATGACTGACATTCTTTGTAATATTGAACCTTCGTCCTTCAATGGTCCAAAAACACCAACATCCAGAGGCTGGGTCAAGTGACTTGTGTGTGGAGGTAAAACAAATAAAATAACATTTCTCTTTTCTGCCCACTTGGTAAGTGTTTAGGAAATATGAGACTTATATCCATCATATAACAGTAACGTGGCAGGCCTATTTTGCCCTTCAAAAATGGATGCATGTTTAGCAAAATGGTCTTTAATGTAATGTTCAAACACAGCCGAGTTGGACCAACCCTTGTCAGACATTGTTCCATCTGATCCTGCAGGAGCTCCTTGCAGTAACTCTGCAGTCCAGCGCTTTCCTGGAAATACATAGAAAGGGGGCACATGATTGCCTAAAGCATTTATTGCTGCAATAATTGTTACATTTGCAGATCTTGCAGAAGTTACAGCCTGCGGATTAGTTTCTTTTGAACAAACAATCTTGGGTGGTGCATGCTCAGTGCTAATCCCAGTTTCATCAATATTGTAAATTATATCCGGGTGATTAACTAAGTCATTAGAAACAAGTACTTGCTCTAATTCTTTAAAATAGTTATTAAGGTTATCTTCAGATGCACACTTTGCCCTTGCAAGATGTAATTTTTGTGGCTTAACTACCTTCAGCTCTGGCCAACGTTTCAAAAATCCATAAAACCAATTATGGCTCATGGGATGTTCATTACTTCTCTTTCCTACAGATCTGGCAAGATCAGCGGCCATGTACTGTATGTTGCTTTTAGTATAACCATAGCCTATGTTGGCCATGTATGAAATATGGTTTACTAATTGTTCTTCTTCTGAAGGAGACAGAATGGTGTCAGGGCCACGAATACCTTCTAAATTAACAATACCGCGAGTCCTATCGCGAAGAGAGACTCAGGAACACCATACAAACGTGATGCCCTGTAAACTGACAGTCCAGATCTTGTAGCTTCATAAGCTTTGAGAAGACTGGCCTTTTCATATGGCTTTGATTTCTTGAAGTCCTGAAATACATACAGGATTTATTTTGCACTCTCAGCAGAGATATACTGTAATAACTATAAAAATGGTTATAAAGTATTTAGAAGTCATTGAAACATCAATAAAATCTGATAGCATACACGTTTGACCCCATTTAAAACATGCACTAAAATAACACAACCTGGATTAGTACAACCATGTTTATGTTGATGGAAATCAGATACTCCTGTCTGACCTTTGTATTTTAAATACTTCCATCTGACCTTGATTTTTAAAATTAGTGGTATGAGACCTTGAATTATAAAAATAAAATGTTTTACTACTTTTATTTTTGTTCCCTACACCGTGTTTGATTTTCTCTTTGATCATAATTAAAAGAAAAAGCATATATACTTATAAAACAAATTTTAATAGGTAAAGTACCTTTAAATGTCAAACTAAGGTGCTTGTGACGTCATAATTTGCAGACGACCAGTACCTGTCATTCATAAAATTGTGCAGCAGAGCAATACTAAGGAATCCTTTTTAGGTTTTTAGTTTAGAATTATGAAAAATAAGTTGTTTTTACATGATTTGTTAATTTTTAAGTAAAAACTTACCGCAATTCGGAACATATCGACGAAAATATAGACTTTTCCGATGAAGTAGGTATCCAGCAGGTGGCGCAATGTTTTGTTTTTACCGGAAATGTTGTTTACAGCGGGAATAGGGATACCGCGGATGTATAGTTGTACTTCACTGACCCCGGTAGTAAATAGATAAACGTATCAATTGTTGTATACAATTAGACTAGGTTTATTATTCAATGTGCGCGTTTTCGGAAAATCACTTGATCTATTTTTCAAAAACAGTTGTAAATGTCGGCTCTTTGATTTAAATGTAAATGTTAAGCTTTAAAAAAATCTCGAAATAGATACATATAGGATAACAAACTCAAGCAAGTAAAGAATGCTAAGATTTGTTATAATTTCGATAATGTATTCAAATAGCATCTAAAATGAATATGCTGAAGTCTATTTGAGTTTTGTTTTCTTTTGTCTATAAAGTAGAAACAAAATACAAATATTAAGAACAAAACGAAACAAGAAGTGGTTATTAAAGTGAAAGTGTGCCTATCGAAGTGTACACATTACGGTTTCAGATCATATCCACTAACGAAGGCATGTGCAAATAACGTAAAAATAACGCCGAATTTGTGAAACGCTATTGCCAAAAGAAACGAATAACACAGTAAAAAAACGAACCGAATATTTTATTCTAAATCAAATTTAAAGAAATTAATTAGCGCATGCGGCTGCTTCGACATTTTTCTTAACCCAGCATCACATTCGTGAGAAAGACAACCTGATTACCGTTTTGAAGGTGCCTTTTGTGTTTCGTCTAATAAATATGTACATTTAACACATTTAAAACATTACTTTTTCCTTTTCTGTATACCTAAGACATTTGTCAAACTACAAGTGTCGTATAACAATAGAAGGAAACTGGTAAAACTAGATTTAGCTACTTTACATGAAATAACCGCTGCTGCTACAGTGCTTCATTCACGAATTCTGCGATACCTCGTAAAAATGGTCTCAAATATGTTTTATCTGCTAAATTCTCAGGTTTACCGTATATAAAAATCATAAAATAATATGAACGTTATTGTATTTAAATATAACAACGAAACAAAAAAAAACGCCATCAGTACGCTTAGTCATGTTGTCATTTTTACGAGTGATCTTGAAAATAAACATTTTCCTTGAAAATATTTTTGATTAGGTTTAAAGTATAATGTCTCAGAAACCGTATGCGCTTATTCATTTCTTCTAATTTGATGTACAGTAAAAAAATATTGGTCCATTTATTTATCGCGGTGCTCGTTTTAGCCACTAAATTGCACAATTTTGCTTTACTTTTGCACAATTCCTGCGTTATTTGCCGATCCTGTGTTACTGGATATATTCACGATAATATCACTTTCAGTTTTTCATTAAATATCGGTTTGGGATATAATAGGTTCGATTAAATTTATCAAGGTTGTTTCAAACGCTTAATAGATAACAACTTCACAAAAACGTAATGATTTTAATATGAACTGATAAACTGTGTGATAACTGTTCATATTACAGCTGTCAAAAATGATAAAAATGATTTTTCGAATTGTATATCTATAAAATCTATCTTCATTTGGTCTTTTCAAATCAACCTTCGCAGATTTTATGAAATACAAAAAATATTATTCAAATGAATATTTTATTAATTGACTATCTGATTTTCCATACAATAATCCTTCTTTAGATAGAAACCTTTCAAAATAAGAATAAAAAGAGTCAACTTTTTCAGATAAACAAATTTCAAATAAACATATAGAAGTCATGTACATTGTATTTTCCTTTTAGTAACATTTAACATTTAAGAGATACAGTAGAGAAAGGAAGGAACTATATGTATTGATGGCATCCTCCATGGCAAACGACAGAGACGACAAACAAAAAGAACAAAACTATGTTCGGCTTAACTTGATGGTTGTCAAACTTTCAACCCTTGTAATTAAACCTAGGTTGGCCTCACTGTCCCACCAGGAGCACAACTTCATCAAGAGATAAACAAATTTACAAAGCAAATAAACAATTATGGCAGAAGTAAAATGCTGATAAACCAGAAGCAGTATGATTTTCTTTTCTCACAAACTGGGCATCCGAAATCAGAAAAAATCGATATCACTTTGTTGGTTTATTTGTTGAAGCATATATGCGGACTCGACGGCAAATGTAAATGGTGGGATGAGAAAGACAACAAGAATACGAACATGATGATTACAACGATTATCATGAATATGATCAAGATCATGACGATGATGTTCATGACTGGTATGAGTATGATGATGATGTAAATAACTATCAAGACGACCATTATGACGGTTATGATGAATGGTGAAGAAACCTTTAACTATCTGAATCAAATACTGATTTTCATTAATAGTGAACAGTGCTGCATATACAAAGTACATAAATCCTTTCATGTCAAAATGAATTTTCAAGTTTTTCCAACGGTGCTAGAAAATGTCATTTTAAGATGAGTCGCATGCTTAAGATGACGTTATTTCAGTTCCACAATTATTTATATCCGAACACCAGTCATTTTGTGTAAAAGTACGTAAAACTATTGAAATAAAATCATTATGGTGTTTTTACATCTTGTAAACACGTTAAATAATAAATATATAGATAATTGTTTGCACGTTTTTTAACATTAATATTTCAATACAAAGCATTATATTTTCTACTGATAAATTATCATTTTTTAACTTTAAAAGTAATCAGTGATTTTCACAAACTAGATATGTACATGAAAATCAATACGAACAATTTTAGGTATTTTCATGCGAGCAAGTGCCAGCTATATTTAATAAGATAATCACAGATAAAGAAAATAAATTTACAAATATTCTGTTGTATAATTTATACAAATCCTTTCCTCTATTGATGGGTCACCTATCATGACATATGTCACTTATTATGACACAATTATTTTAGATTTAGTTTATACCAAAGACGTCCCTTTCATAATGTGTAAATCCCTGTTTATGGACAATAGTGACTAATTTCGGACGCGTATTCTGAAATTGTATTGTAAACATAATGTATATGGTTAACGCCTTTTTAAATATTGGCCATATTTTTCTGAAATATGATTGATACGGTCAAGGTCTTCCTTAAATGATTATCATATTTTCAGAAATATGATAGACTCAGTTTTGTCTGTTGATAACCATTCTTATTTACCCGACACTTTTAAGAGTATGATTTAAAGTAGAAGCTGTTTGTAGATAATGAATTCTCAGATATGGTCACTTATTCTGATATACAATCGACACAGTTTGATATATACGAGTAGTTAACAATATCAAGATTATCAACAATATCAAAGTTTTATGAATTTACTGAAACGCACCTGAGGCCTGTTAGCCCGGACACACTTCAATATTGTTTTCCTCAAACACACGTAAATGGGGGAAATGCGGACACAAGGACTAAAAGGTACAGTTATCTGAAATAAGATTAACACAATAATGTATAAAATATTCAAATCATAAATAATAAAAATTCGTATTTGGTCTTTGGATGATTACAAAGGCAAGTAATACACTTTTGTTACATCTAGAATAGTTTATAAGTAAACTATAAAATTAAAGACTTAGGACCCAAAAATATGTGTGGTTCAGGTAACCCGGCCATTATCCATACGGCTTCCCCACTAAAAGAAAACTGTCAACCTAAAACAAATCACCACATCTGATAAAAAAAATCACCTATTATGGCTAGTTTGGCTTAAAAAAATTGTCAGTTTTGAACACACACTCCATGTCCGTTTCAGGATAGTGTTCAGGTCGGCCGGGAATAATGCCGCCGTCAGATAAAATTCACCTCTTAGATTCATGAATTTTCGAAACACTAACCGAGTGTTGAAGTTCAATGACGCTGGTTTTAAGAAATGTAACACCCTCATGCGTGATTTCGATTGGACATTCATTATTAATAAAAATGATTTAAAATATTAACCTACCATGTAATTTTTGTTTCAAAAAGTCCCCAGATATTTTATGTATTTAAGAAAAATTTGGGCGCTATTAGTAAAACATTAGAAGGTTCCATGGCATTTTTATATTAATCACAATAAAGGATTGAAGTTTGAAACAACAGGAAGTCTTTGGGTTTTTTACTGATAAATATGTTTAGCTTCATTCTCTGTTGTTTTCTTGTTATGAAAGTACGAAATGTATTTAACAAAACTCTTAACGGAATCCCTTTGATGCATATGTTTTAAAACAAAATAATATGAACATGCATATATTGATTAAATCTGGATAATTATTTGTTATTTTCATTTGCGTGTTTATAATGTAAACCAGCGTAGCGAAATGCATATATTTTATTATACCTAAATTACTATAACCGGCAAAAAGTTATTGTTAAACAGTTTAAAGTATAATTACCTTAAATAAGTAAGGAGACATTGACATTAAGACCACTCATAATAATTTTTTTAAATAATGTTCAACAAATTATGTAGAAGCTCAGAGTTCCATTAGACTGGTTTGATTTTTTGAAAGGTCCCTCCTTCAGAGTGCAACGGTATTTTTTAGCACAATCGGATAACCAGCCAATCGTTGCTACATACTTTAGGTACGCTGGATATATTGTTTGTTCTACCACGGCTGTTCTCGAAGTCCTTGAGATTCTTTAAGTTCATAACTTATCGTTTATTGTACGTCCATAAAACCACACGAAATTAAGTTGCATATTCTTTTAAGAATAATTGGCAGATAATTAAACATCATTTACACATTGACTACTATGGCGGTCATCATTGATTTCAATAGTTTTTTAAACAAATGTATCTTTCTGTAAGAACGAATATTGAAAATATAAAAATGACATAAGTAAGATGTCATTTAGAAGTGTATACTATATAGGTGTATTGCATTACTTCAGTTGTGAGTTTCACCATGACCTCCAATCATTACAGGCCCGTGTCAGGTCTCAGATATCCCGAATGTAAAAACTCTAAAATTTAGTTCACAATTAAATGGGTTTAAATTAGTTCTTTTTTTAATTTTGATAAGATAGCATGTGTGTAAACCTTTATAGATACTAAATAATTTTTAATTTGAAGGTCAAAAATTTAGGTCAGTATGACACTATTTCAAAACTTACCTTTTATCTTAACAGGCCAGCGACTGTGTCTTTTGGCCAACATGTCATTGCAACAACAACTTCCCCCGGTCTTAACCGATATTATTTTGTTGTATTGATGTAGCCAATTTTTAAAGTGCCGTATTTATCATTCAGTAAAAATATTTGATCTTGATTTCAGCGGAGAACTTTAAACATACCTTAATTTATTTACCTACACGTTTAAAATAAGGCCATCCATTTCGTAATTGAAATAAGTGTCAATGTCATTTTAAACCTTTCTTTTATATTCCACGTTGGAAAAAGGTCTTTTTAATACTTTAATCAGAAACAGCCCGCGGGCTTGTAAGCGCTCAAGGTAGTTAAATAAAACAGAGTAAAACATTATTGGTCTACCGGCGGTATTAGGTGATGGTCGATGTCTTAAAGGCTAGAAGTCAATGTCATTTATGTAACTAATATATGGACGATTCTCTGCTATTTACCGTCTTTTTGATTACCCAAGAATGGTATGATATGACAGGGTATTTGTTTATTGTTTTTTTCGTTTAAATAATATAAAATGTACACCACCGATGCCTATGATTCAGTTTATTTACATAATTTTATAAACTAAAGAGATTTGGTGATTTTTTGCCTCATTTTGTTAGTACTTATTGTCTTAGTTAATATCAGCATTTACATGACATTTGACTTTGCCAGTAAATTTGTCTCATGATTTTAAAACCGCCAATTGGCATTCACGTGCCTAAGCTATAATCAAATTTTCTTACTAATTTTGTTCTTGGCTATCCTACAAGAATATGATAGGATATCTTATTCCATTATGACATAACATACATGTTGTCATGTATTTTTTCATGTCATTTTGCCACCATATATTTATCTTAATCCATATTTTTTCAACTATCACTTCATAAAAAATCAAAAAAGAGAATTAACTGCATCATGATAACAAAATGGGCAATAAAAGTTCTAAAAAAGGGCGCCTACGGTGACGCCATTCGCCATGTTTTTGTCGGGTTACCTATATTACATTGAGTTAATAAGATAAATCACAATATAAAGTACACCAATTAAGACGTCCATTTAGGCCAAATTTTTTTATTATTTTTTTCCATGTGTTTCTAAATTTGTGCTGGTAAGTGTAAATTAGTATCACTGCACGTTTGATAAAATAAAAAAAGGCCTGTAAAAGCCTTTTTCGCTTGTAAATGCTGGATATAATACAGTATATAGCAACAAATGAAATTGTCAGCATTTTTTAAAATTCAAGATGGCTGTCGTCAATTCTCGTTTAAATTTAAACAGTCTTAAAATAGCAGAGCATTTATTTAAATTTTCAAATTTGTGTTTTCTCACCCAAGAGAGTTTAAAGAAATAATGCAAAAAAAAACGGCGGCCATTTTGAATTTGAACTTATTTTACAGCCGTGGTAGAGCAAAAAATTGAATTCAGCGTACACAAAATAGGAATATAAACAAAATTTCCTGCTTGTACTAAAAACAATCCGTAAGGATGAACATTTTTCCAAAATCAAAGAAGTTTATATCCACGCGTGAGACGAATTTCAACCCGATACTTAACTTATTACCAGTCAAAATTATATGCGCTTGGTACTCCATAAGTACCTTATCTGTGATGTAAACAAGCAATAGTAGTGAATGCATATTTACTCTGTACTGTTCTGTAGGTCTATTGTAACATTTTGCAAATGCTTATGCTAAGACGGATGCCCTTAGGTTTCCGACAAGTTGTATTGGTAAAGAAAAAAACAATTGCAACTGCACGATTGCGGAAATCTTTTCCCGACCAATGGCCGTTCTGATTTCAGCTTCACTTCCTTTAGAATTTGAAGGGAAGAACTGAATATAAGAAGATTTTTCATTGGTCATTTAAAAATTAAAAATTAAATCTGGGAATCTCATTGGTCAATCTAAAATAAAATGAAAAAGATAGTTCAAAAATAAAATGTAAATGATAGTTCTTGCTATTATGAAATACAAGTAAAATGACAGCTCTAAAATAAAATGTACAAGATAGTTCTTTAACTTTCCAGTTAAATTGTTACGTTAAACAATACTTCTTGCATTGAATCTCATTACGATTCCTAGTAAACGTTTCCTAGTTTTTTTTTACGTGAGAACTTACTGAGTTTATTGATCGGAGTTTAAGATTTTATCCAAAAAAAGGAGAATAATGTCAGAACTTATCAGGTAGCCTTAGTTTATTATGTTCAATAAGTGTATAACATATTATATAATTTAGGATTTGTTCAATTGATATAATTTGTATATATATTTTTGCATACTAATCAGTATTTATTTATCGACTGCGCAGATGTTGGTGTTTGAGATTGAGTTCACTTACCGAAAGACGACAGGTTTCTTTTTTTCAAGATTTATAACTACACAAGAAAGTATTTTGTCATTGTTATGCATGTTGTGCTAACATTTCTATTTGATTTTGCATGGTTAACTACGAACTAACATATGCAAGTTAACCAGTTTTATTTCGACCGAGTATCATTTAAGCTCACGTGAGCTAGCTCAGGGTGAGCTTTTAGGATCATTGAAAGTCCGTCGTCCGTCCACACTTGTTCGTTAACACTCTAGCGGTCACATATTTGTCTCAATCATCATCAAAATTGGTCAGGATGCTTGTCTAGGTGATAGCTCGGATGAGTTCGAACATCGGTCATCTCTAATAAAAAAAACTAGGTCAAAGGAGCTCAAAATAGAAAACCTTTGTTAACACTCTAGTGGTTACATTTTTGACTAAAGTGTCATCAAACTTGGTCAGGATGCTGGTCTAGGTGATAACTCGGATGGGTTCGAACATGGGTCATCTCGAATAAAAAACTATGTCAAAGGAGCTAAAAATAGACAAACCTTGTTAACACTCTAGTGGTCACATTTTAGCCTCAATCATCATCAAACTTGGACAGGATGCTTGTCTACGTTATAGCTCGAATGGGTTCGAACAAAGGTCATCTTAGATGAAAAACTAGGTCACAGGATCTAGAAAACCTTGTTAATACTCTAGTGGTCACATTTTTGACTCAAGTGTCCTCAAACTTAGTCAGGATGCTTGACTAGGTAATTCCTCGAATGAGTTCGAACATAGGTCATCTCAGATGAAAAAATAGATCACAGGAGCTAAAAATAGAAAAATCATGTTAACACTCTAGTGGCTACTGTTTTGATCTAAATATCTTGTAAATAAGCCTAAAAGTTGGTTTTGATAATTTCTAAGTCAAGTTTAAATATGGGTCACCCTAAGTCAAGTTTAAATATGGGTCACCAGGGGCCAAAAACTAGGTCACACTGTCCAAATATGGAAAAACCTTGAAAAAACATTCTATTGGTCACATTTTTGACTCAATTATCATCAAACTTGGTCAGGATGCTTGCCAAGGTCATTGCTCGGATGCGTTCGAACACAGGTCATCCCGAATGAAAAACTAGGTCACCGGAGCTAAAAATATCCCGGATAAAAAACTCCGCCCCAATATGGAAAAACATTGTTAACACTCTGGTGGTCACACCTTTGACTCAAGGTCAGGATGCTTGCCTAGTTAATTGCTCGGATGAGTTCGAACATGGGTCATCTCGGATGAAAAACTAGGTCACTGGAGCTGAAAATAGAAAAACATTGTTAACACACTTGTGGTTACATTTTTTACTCAAGTGTTATCAAACTTGGTCAGGATGCTTGTCTAGGTGATAGCTCGGATGGGTTCGAACATATGTCATCTCTTATAAAAAAAAAACTAGATTAAAGGAGCTAAAAATAGAAAAACCTTGTTAACAATCTAGTGATCACAATTTTGACTAAAGTTTAATCAAACTTGGTCAGGATTCTTGTCTAGGTGATAGCTCGGATGCGTTGGAACATGGGTCATCTCGGATGAAAAACTAGCTCACCGGAGCTAGAAAAATAAAAACATTTTTTAACACTCTAGCGATCACATTTTTGCCTTAATCATCATCAAACTTGGTCAGGATGCTTGTCTACGTGATAGCTCGGATGGGATCGAACAAAGGTCATCTCAGATGAAAAACTAGGTCACAGGATCTAAAAATAGAAAAAACATTGTTAATATTCTAGTGGTCACATTTTTGACTCAAGTGTCCTAAAACTTAGTCAGAATGCTTGACTAAGTAATTGCTCGGATGAGTTCGAACACAGGTTATCTCGGATGAAAAACTAGGTCACAGGAGCTAAAAATAGAAAAAATTTCTAACACTCTAGTTGCTACTGTTTTGATCTAAATATCTTGTAAATAAGCCTATAAGTTGGTCTTGGTGATTTCTAAGTCAAGTTCGAATATGGGTCACCCGGGGTCAAAAACTAGGTCACACTGCCCAAATATGGAAAAACCTTGTAAACATTATAGTGGTCACATTTTTGACTCAATTATCAACAAACTTGGTCAGGATGCTTTTCTAGGACATTGCTCGGATGAGTTCGAACATGGATCATCTCGGATGAAAAACTAGGTCACAGGAGCTAAAAATAGAAAAACCTTGTTAACACTCTAGTGGTTACATTTTTGACTAAAGTGTTATCAAATTTGGTCAGGATGCTTGTCTAGGTGATAGCTCTGATGGGTTCTAACATGGGTCATCTCGAATAAAAAACTAGGTCAAAGGAGCTTAATATAGAAAAACCATGTTTACACTCTAGTGGTCACATTGTTGACTCAAGTGTCATCAAACTTGGTCAGGATGCTTGTCTAGATGATAGCTCGGATGCGTTTGAACACGGGTCATCTCGGATGAAAAACTAGCTCACCGGAGCAAGAAAAAGATAAACCTTTTTAATACTCTAGTGGTCACATTTTTGCCTCAATCATCATCAAACTTGGTCAGGATGCTTGTGTAAGTTATAGCTCGAATGGGTTCGAACAAAGGTCATCTCAGATGAAAAACTAGGTCACAGGATCTAAAAATAGAAAAACCTTGTTAATACTCTAGTGGTCACATTTTTTACTCAAGTGTCCACAAACTCAGTCAGGATGCTTGACTAGGTAATTCCTCGGATGAGTTGGAACATAGGTCATCTCGGATGAAAAACTAGGTCACAGGAGCTAAAAATAGAAAAATCATGTTAACACTCTAGTGGCTACTGTTTTGATCTAAATGTCTTGTAAATAAGCCTAAAAGTTGGTCTTGATGATTTCTAAGTCAAGTTCGAACATAGGTCATCCCGGATGAAAAACTCCTCCCAAATATGGAAAAACCTTGTTAGCACTCTGGTGGTCACACTTTTGACTCAATTATCACCAAACTTGGTCAGGATGCTTGTCTAGTTAATTGCTCGGATGAGTTCGAACATGGGTCATCTGGGATGAAAAACTAGGTCACTGGAGCTGAAAATAGAAAAACATTGTTAACACACTAGTGGCTACTGTTTTGATCCAAATATCTTGTAAATTGGTCCGAAAGTTTGATTTCATGATTTCTAAGTCAAGTTCGAACATGGGTCATCCCGGATGAAAAACTCTGCCCAAATATGGAAAAACCTTGTTAACACTCTGGTGGTCACACTTTTGACTCAATTATCACCAAACTTGGTCAGGATGCTTGTCTAGTTAATTGCTCGGATGAGTTCGAACATGGGTCATCTCGGATGAAAAACGAGGTAACTGGAGCTGAAAATAGAAAAACATTGTTAACACACTTGTGTTTACATTTCTGACTCAAGTGTCATCAAACATGGTCAGGATACTTGTCTAAGTGATAGCTCGGATGGGTTTGAACATAGGTCATCTCTAATAAAAAAAACTAGGTCAAAGGAGCTAAAAATAGAAAAATATTGTCAACACTCTAGTGGCTACTGTTTTGATTCATATATCCTGTAAATTGGTCCAAAAATTGGTTTTGATGATTTCTAGGTCAAGTTTGAATATGGGTTTCCAGGGCTCAAATACTATGTCACACCGCCAAAACATGGAAAAACCTTGTTAACATTCTAGTGGTAACATTTTTGACTCAATTATCATCAAATTTGGTCAGGATGCTTGTGTAGGTAATTGCTCGGATGAGTTCGAACATAGGTCATCTCGGATGAAAAAATCGGTCACAGGAGCTTATAATAGAAAAACCTTGTTAACACTCTAGTGGCTACTGTTTTGATCCAAATATCCTGTAAATTGTTCCGAAAGTTGATTTTAATTATTTCTAGGTCATGTTCGAATATGGATCACCAGGTGTCAAAAACTAGGTCACACTGCCCAAATATGGAAAAACCTTGTTAACATTCTAGTGGTCACACTTTTGACTCAATTATCATCAAACTTGATCAGGATGCTTGTCTAGGACATAGATCGGATGAGTTCGAACATGGGTCATCTCGAATGAAAAACTAGGTCACTGGAGCTAAAAATAGAAAAATCTTGTTAACACTCTAGTGGCTACTGTTTTGATCTAAATATATTGTAAATAAGCCTATGAGTTGGTTTTGATGATTCCTAAGTCAAGTTCGAATATGGGTCACCACGGGTCAAAATCAAGGTCACACTGTTCAAATATAGAAAAAACCTTGTAAACATTCTAGTGGTCACATTTTTGACTCAATTATCAACAAACTTGGTCAGGATGCTTGTCTAGGTCATTGCTCGGATGACTTTGAACATAGGTCATCTCGGATGAAAAACTAGGTCACAGGATCTAAAAATAGAACAAAAACATGTTAACACTCTAGTGGCTACTGTTTTGATTTAAATATCTTGTAAATAAGCCTAAAAGTTGGTTTTGATGATTGCTAAATCAAGTTTGAATATGGGTCACCAGGGGCCAAAAACTAGGTCACACTGCCCAAATATGGAAAAACTTTGTAAACATTCTAATGGTCACATTTTTGACTCAATTATCATCAAACTTGGTCAGGATGCTTGCCTAGGTCATTGCTCGGATGCGTTTGAACATATGTCATCTCGGATGAAAAACTAGGCCACCGGAGCTAAAAATAGAAAAATCTTGTAACACAGTAGTGGCTACTGTTTTGATCCAAATATCTTGTAAATTGGTCCGAAAGTTTGATTTCATGATTTCTAAGTCAAGTTCGAACATGGGTCATCCCGGATGAAAAACTCCGCCCAAATATGGAAAAACCTTGTTAACACTCTGGTGGTCACACTTTTGACTCATTTATCACCAAACTTGGTCAGGATGCTTGTCTAGTTAATTGCTCGGATGAGTTCGAACATCTCGGATGAATAACTAGGTCACTGGAGCTGAAAATAGAAAAACATTGGTAACAGACTTGTGGTTACATTTTTGACTCAAGTGTCATCAAACTTGGTCAGGATGCTTGTCTAGGTGATAGCTCGGATGGGTTCGAACATAGGTCATCTCTTATAGTAAAAACTAGGTCAAAGGAGCTGAAAATTCAAAAATATTGTCAACACTCTAGTGGGTACTGTTTTGATTCAAATATCCTGTAAATTAGTCCAAAAATTGGTTTTGATGATTTCTAGGTCAAGTTTGAATATGGGATACCAGGGCTTAAATACTACGTCACACCACCAAAACATGGAAGAACCTTGTTCACATTCTAGTGGTAACATTTTTGACTCAAATATCATCAAACTTGGTCAGGATGCTTGTGTAGGTAATTGCTCGGATGAGTTCGAACATAGGTCATCTCGGATGAAAAACTAGGTCACAGGAGCTAAAAATAGAAAAACATTGTTAACACTCTAGTGGCTACTGTTTTTATCCAAATATCCTGTAAGTTGTTCCGAAAGATGATTTTGATTATTTCTAGATCATGTTCGAATATGGATCACCAAGGGTCAAAAACTAGGTCACACTGCCCAAATATGGAAAAACCTTCTTAACATTCTAGTGGTCACACTTTTGTCTCAATTATCATCAAACTTGGTCAGGATGCTTGTCTAGGACATTGCTCGGATGAGTTCGAACATGGGTCATCTCGAATGAAAAACTAGATCACTGGAGCTAAAAATAGGAAAAAAAATGTTAACACTCTAGCGGTCACACTTTTGCTTCAATCATCATCAAATTTGGTCAGGATGCTTGTCTAGGTCATTGCTCGGATAACATGGGTCATCTCGGATGAAAAACTAGGTCACAGGAGCATAATATAAAAAAACCTTGTTAACACACTAGTGGTCACATTTTTGACTCAAGTGTCATTAAACTTGGTCAGGATGCTTGTCTAGGTGATAGCTCGGATGGGTTCGAACATGGGTCATCTCGAATAAAAAACAAGGGAACCGGAGATAGGGAAAGAAAAACCTTTTTAACACTCTAGCGATCACATTTTTGTCTCAATTATCATCAAGCTTGGCCAGGATGCTTGTCTACGTGATAGAACAAGAATCATCTCATTTGAAAAACTAGGTCACAGCAGCTAAAAATAGAAAAACCTTGTTAACACTCTAGTGGTCACAATTTTGACTCAAGTTTCCTCAAACTTAGTCAGGATGCTTGATTAGGTAATTCCTCGGATGAGTTCGAACAAAGGTAATCTCAGATGAAAAACTAGTTCACAGGAGCTAAAAATAGAAAAATCTTGTCAACACTCTAGTGGCTACTGTTTTGATTCAAATATCCTGTTTATTGGTCCAAAATCTGGTTTTGATGATCTCTAGGTCAAGTTCGAATATGGGTCACCAGGGGTCAAAAACTAGGTCACACTGCCCAAATATGGAAAAATCTTATTAACATTCTAGTGGTCACATATTTGATTGAATTATCATCATTCTTCGTCTAGATGCTTGTCTAGGTCATTGCTCGGATGAGTTTGAACATAGGTCATCTCGGATGAAAAACTGGGTCACAGGAGCTAATAATAGAAAAATCTTGTTAACACTCACGTGGCTACTATTTGGTCCAAATATCCTGTAAATTGTTCCGAAAGTTTGTTTTGATGATTACTAGGTCATGTTCGAACATGGGTGATCCCGTATGAAAAACTAGGTCACACAGCCCAAAAATTGAAAAACCTTGTTAACACTCTATTGGTCACATTTTTTGACTCAATTATCACCAAACTTGGTCAGGATGCTTGTGTAGGTAATTGCTCGGATGAGTATAAACATGGGTCATCTCGGATGAAAAACTAGGTCCCTGGAGCTAGAAATAGAAAAATCTTGTAAACACTCTTGTGGCTACTGTTTTGATCCAAGTATCCTGGATATTGGTCTGAAAGTTTGTTTTGATGAGTTCTAGGTCAAGTTCGAATATAGGTCACCTGGGTGAAAAACTAGGTCACACTGCTCAAATATGGATAATCCTTGCTAACACTCTAGTTGTCACATTTTTGACTCATCTGTAATGAAACTTGAGAATGCTTGTCTTGGTAATTGTTCGGATGAGTTCGAGTGGTCAGGTGAGCGATCTAGGGCCATCATGGCCCTCTTGTTTTAAAGATACGTCTTGTTTTATTATGGCCTAGTGCAAAAGCAGCCCAGAAATAATGAATGTATCTATCAGGTAGTGTCCTCGTTTAAATGTTGTTATCTTGTTTCATAAAAAGATATGTGCAGTTTATTTAAATAACATTGAAGTATAACGCCTACCTTTATCAAATACATGTATGTAGTCGTGGTTCGATAACTGACAAATATGTACTGTGTATTTTACGGAGTTTAAGTTTAAAGTGTTGTCTGAAACGGTTTAATACGGAAATACTTACATATCATAAACATTATGATTACAGCATGATGATACGAACATTAGATTTATAATTCGGACAATAGTGTTATAATTACTGCCTTTACATGTGTGGATTTTAGCGGACATAACCTAGTGATCAATATACAAACATGAAAGAGAGTCGCCATGAAAGTAAAGCAAAATTTCTTTTCAGAACTTTATTTATACTATACAAAATAATAGTAATTTTTTTCTGACATTCAAAAAAATATTGTAGCGATGCCCTCTGTGTTTAGCGACAAGCAGGAAGAACAAAACTATATTCGACTTAACTTAATGGTTGTCAAATTTTCAACCTTTGTTCTAAAAGCTAGGTTTGATCACGCTGTTCTGCCAGGTTTGCAACTTTGTCAACATTTGAATAAATATATAACAGTTATTAAAAAAGCAAAGCACAGGAGAATAATATGCCAGAAGCAATACGATTTCCTTTTTCCTCAACATTCTCCACCGACTTCTGAGAACTTCGATATCACTTTGTTAGTATATTTGCTTAGGCATACTTGTGGACTTGATAGTAAATGTAAGTGGTGGACAGAGAAAGACAACATCAATATACCCGACACGGAAGTAGGAGAAATTGCTGATATTGTAAGGATACGAAACATTCGAAACGAGGTAAAATATTTGTTAACAGTAGTTGTGCGTTTACAAAAAATACTTTTACAAAATGTATGGATAAATAAACTCCCTAACTGTTTAAATAGATCACGAAGATAATCCATTTACACACTTTATATTTCTGACACAAAAATCCCAGAAATCCTTTATGATGCTTTTACTGCCTTTGCTATCCACAACTTCTTTAAACAAAATAATTCTTAAATATCAGAGTAAATTTTTGAATCCATATTTACCAAATTGCAGGATTCATTTAAAAATAGATTTAAAATTCTTTTTTAATTCTTTCCGAAACTACACTCTTTCACGATTATAGGTATTTGAAAAGTTTAAATACTTTTGGGTATCCATCATTTCACCTGCTAGATAGTGTATTTAATTTAAGGACTTGAAAAACATTTCTTGTGGTTAATATTTAGCAGGAAACATTAAAAGTGCTCTACAAAAGTGATATAGTTCATGACTCTTGAGGTAAATATTGCCCCGCCATTATCTTGCATTAGCTTATACACGCCCGGCAAACTGTCGCTCCACTTCAGAATTGTGGTGTACGGTAAAACGAGCGAACGGCATTTCCGAGATAGAGCGGAAGGCCGGTTTAAACGCCTAATTGTAAGTATTGTTTATGTTTTTGTCTTGTTATTCATTTAAGTTGTATTTTTTCGAAAAACGGAAAATGTAGTTCCGTGTAGGATTGATTTAGGCTTCCAATGATCTAAGCTGTTACAAAAAGAAAATTATATTATGTCCGGGAGAACTTTTCTCCCTGACGAAGCGAACGATGATTTGTAGAATATTGAACTTCCCAACCATAAAAATGCCATACCCTTAGGATTTCTTGAAAAGTGTATTAGTAAATTATCAACCCGTAATAAGAACTTGTCCTTCGTGCAACATAAATTACTCCTGAAGGATTTCTTAAATTTGTAAATCGATATTTTTCTAAAGTAGTGGAGCGAAAGGGCGAGAGATTGAGCAAAAGGTTCGATGTTGAGCGCAAGGCGATATTAATTTGACGTATTAGGAGGAGCGTAGTCTATGATTTTTTACATATAAAAGCTATCGAAGTTAATATAGACGTGATCAAGTGTTAAGACCGATATATATACCTTTTAAAGACAACTTATAAAGTGTGATATCCTTTCAACGACTATAGCGTAATAAATGTAATCGCGAAGGTGTCACCTATGGCTGCCGTGTAGATTCCATTATTTATGTTCGAAATTTGGATGAGGCCCGACCATTGAATCATACACATGTATGCATGGCATAATACAGGATGCCACTTATTCGAGGTCAATCATGATTTTTCACACGGTTATGTACATTTAAAAACGTGTGTCCGTGCAAATGCGACAAAATCGAATATTTTTAGTTCTACCGCGAACAAATGTTTCCGAGCAGGTACGTGTAACTCGATTGTTCACGCCAAAATGTTATGTTTTTCGAAAAGTTAGATATTCAAGGTGCAGAACAGAAACAAAATTATGCAATGCATGGAACACATTAAATTAAATGGATCACTACTACCGAGTTCAGTTCACAATGACTTTCTGTAATTAATAGCTCTAACGTACCTGTTCTGAGCAAAAACACAAATAAGCCACGTTTTCATGAATTTGTAAGGTGGGGAATCGCTATGAAAATGGTTGACAAGGTGTCAGTCGTTATAAGGATATAACACGTGTTCCAGTTATGTTTCAAGATACTTCCTCCCTTATTTAGCATTGTTGTTTAGTTTATTATTTTCCTCTCAAAGTGTAAATAGAAATTTCTACTATAACTAGGTCGATTATATTATTGATAATTTTAGTCCGTACACCGACTGAGCTCTGCCTTTTTTATTACGTTCGTTTTGTTCATAGATAAACAAACAAAATCTTAGATATTTATTTTAACTTATTTTTTTCTTAAACCAAGATTTGTACTGCAGTGTTTGATTATAAAAGTAAACATTTCTATTTACACTTTGAGAGAAAAATAATAAACTAAACAACAATGCTAAATAAGGGAGGAAGTATCTTGAAACATAACTGGAACACGTGTTATATCCTTATAACGACTGACACCTTGTGAACCATTTTCATATAGATTCCCCACCTTACAAATTCATGAAAACGTGGCTTATTTGTGTTTTTGCTCAGAACAGGTACGTTAGAGCTATTAATTACAGAAAGTCATTGTGAACTGAACTCGGTAGTAGTGATCCATTTAATTTAATGTGTTCCATGCATTGCATAATTTTGTTTCTGTTCTGAACCTTGAATATCTAATTTTTCGAAAAACATAACATTTTGGCGTAAACAATCGAGTTACACGTACCTGCTCGGAAACATTTGTTCGCGGTAGAACTAAAAATATTCGGTTTTGTCGCATTTGCACGGACACACGTTTTTAAATGTACATAACCGTGTGAAAAATCATGATTGACCTCGAATAAGTGGCATCCTGTATTATGCCATGCATACATGTGTATGATTCAATGGTCGGGCCTCATCCAAATTTCGAACATAAATAATGGAATCTACACGGCAGCCATAGGTGACACCTTCGCGATTACATTTATTACGCTATAGTCGTTGAAAGGATATCATACTTTATAAGTTGTCTTAAAAAGGTAATACTATATATATCGGTCTTAACACTTGATCACGTCTATATTAACTTCGATAGCTTTTATATGTAAAAAATCATAGACTACGCTCCTCCTAATACGTCAAATTAATATCGCCTTGCGCTCAACATCGAACCTTTTGCTCAATCTCTCGCCCTTTCGCTCCACTACTTTAGAAAAATATCGATTTACAAATTTAAGAAATCCTTCAGGAGTAATTTATGTTGCACGAAGGACAAGTTCTTATTACGGGTTGATAATTTACTAATACACTTTTTCAAGAAATCCTAAGGGTATGGCATTTTTATGGTTGGGAAGTTCAATATTCTACAAATCATCGTTCGCTTCGTCAGGGAGAAAAATTCTCCCGGACATAATATAATTTTCTTTTTGTAACAGTTTAGATCATTGGAAGCCTAAATCAATCCTACACGGAACTACATTTTCCGTTTTTCGAAAAAATACAACTTAAATGAATAACAAGACAAAAACATAAACAATACTTACAATTAGGCGTTTAAATCGGCCTTCCGCTCTATCTCGGAAATGCCGTTCGCTCGTTTTACTGTACACCACAATTTTAAAGTGGAGCGACAGTTTGCCGGGCGTGTTATATTTTAGATACTTCTCATACCTACTAAGCATACAGCTAAAATTCCGTCCCGTAACACTGTCTAGTAATACACAGTTTAAGAATAATAGTAATGTCAAAAAAGGGTTTTGCCCCAAAGTCACTTTCATTGCATTTACATACATGTACTATGTTATCAGAAACTAGAAAGATATTATTTCAGGGACGACAGGCACCGACATTCCGTTAGCTAACTGGATAGCTTCCTAACATGGAAAATATCTAGCATGAACACAACAAAAAGAAATGCCTACAAAATCTTGAAAAAAGGCAGTTCTTATAATCTGCACTTTTCCTTAATAAGATAAAATTTTTATTAAATATCTTAAATACTGTTTCATTTATGCCTCGGGCAAAATTAAGTATGATAACTCTGAGGGCAATAACTAAAAAAATATGTTGAAGAATATTTTATTCTTATACTATGTTGTTTTCCAGAAATAATATCATTTATCTATAAAATTCCAAACGAATACCTCCGATTGTCATACAAAACGTGTAGGTAGGAGGGATAGGACTATAGTTGAAAATGGCTGTGTACTCGTGAATATTTGATTTCGACTGAAGATATTTAATTTTAAACATTTAAGTCACTTACTCTTTGAAACTACATAATAATGTGAGTTTGAAATGCTGCGTAGTAAGTTACACAAAAAATCATGCTCCTACGATTGGTTTTCTTTACATGTGACCACTTGACCCAATTTCGCTTTGACGAAAATTTGGCATTTTACAGAAATTGAAATAAAATAAGAGGTTGAAGGTCATCATTGCCCTATTGGTGCAAATATTCACGAGTTGTTTCTGTTCCTGGTGATACTGCAATGCGATTCTTTTTTCAGATATCTCACCTTCAAAAGGCAATTGTTAATCAAAAGGATTTTGAAGAAAATTGGGACATCGCAGAAAGGGTAATCATATGATGTATTTGTGTAAAATGCTTAACCTTTTTTGTCGATTGCGTTGATGTTCAAACTCTTTGCCTCAAAATTTGGTGGATAAATTTTGTCAGATATACATGCACATGTGTATGTTTTCTCTTAATTCTATTTATGACTGTAACATAAACCTGTTTATAAAAAAAGGTATCTTAAAGCTGTATATGTACATGCATTTAGATCTGTTTTTATTTTTTTATTTAAGGCTATGCTGCGACTAGGAAAGATTTGTCATTTACCTAGCTTAACAAACGAACTAGATACAGTAAAAAATCAACCTTTCGAGACCGTAAAGGAAACGATAATCGTAATAATGCAATCACATGGGTTTGGTGAAGATTACGGATATTTTGATGCCGATGAAGAAGTAAATGATGACATTGAAGAGCAGGAATTAGAACGATATCTGCAAGATGACGAAGGGGTAATTGAACGAGATATCGATGAGGAAGAAGAATGGGAACGTTATAACCAAGATGTCGAACAAGAATTGGAACAAATTCACGAAGATGACGAAGAAGAATGTGCACAAGCTCATCTAGATGATGAACAAGAGTGGGAACGGTCCCAGCAAGATTGCGAACAAGAATCGGAACAAGATCATCAAGATGACGAAGAAGAATTGGAACGAGATCATCTAGATGATGAACAGGAATGGGAAAGATATCAACAAGATAACGAAGGGGAAATTGAGCCAGATTTTGATGAGGAAGAATGGGAACGGTACAAGGAAACTTGCGAACAAGAATCGGAACAAGATCATCAAGTTGATGAAGAAGAACTAGAACGAGATCATTTAGATGATGAACAAGAATGGGAAAGATATCAACAAGAAAACGAAGGGGAAATTGAGCCAGATTTTGATGAGGACGAATGGGAACGGTACAGGCAAACTTCCGAACAAGAATCGGATCAAGATCATCAAGTTGACGAAGAAGAACGTGAACGAGATCATCTAGATGATGAACAAGAATGGGAAAGATATCAACAAGAAAACGAAGAGGAAATTGAGCCAGATTTTGATGAGGACGAATGGGAACGGTACAGGCAAACTTGCGAACAAGAATCGGATCAAGATCATCAAGTTGACGAAGAAGAACGTGAACGAGATCATCTAGATGATGAACAAGAATGGGAAAGATATCAACAAGATAACGAAGGGGAAATTGAGCCAGATTTTGATGAGGACGAATGGGAACGGTACAGGCAAACTTGCGAACAAGAATCGGATCAAGATCATCAAGTTGACGAAGAAGAACGTGAACGAGATCATCTAGATGATGAACAAGAATGGGAAAGATATCAACAAGATAACGAAGGGGAAATTGAGCCAGATTTTGATGAGGACGAATGGGAACGGTACAGGCAAACTTGCGAACAAGAATCGGATCAAGATCATTAAATTGACGAAGAAGAACGTGAACGAGATCATCTAGATGATGAACAAGAAAGAGAACGATATCAGCAAGAAAATATGTGAAAATATGAAAATAAAGTAAGTAAGGAGCTAATAATTAAAGCATTGATGTGTGATTTGTTTCATTACTATATTTTATTATCCTTGAAAATTGGAGAGCATAATATATTTTAACAGTATATAATGCACATACAACAGATTAGAAAAATAAACAATTACATTATAATTAAAAAGATACAATATAACAGATGAAATTTTTTTACATTAGTTATTGTAAAATAATGACTTAATCATGTATATTGTTGTCTTAAGCGGAAAGTTAATACTATGTTTGAAAGCGTTAAATTTAAACATGAACATTCGTATAATCATCCTAGGTGACAAAAATAAACAAAGCTACTAAATCCCGTACCTATGATTGATTTTAATCGGAGAGAAAGTGAAGATACAGTATATTATGTGTTCATGTTTTATAAGTACTTTACAGATAGACGGATGGCATAGAAATTATCAACAATAAATCAATGGAAAAAAACAACCTGCATGTCAATAAAATTAACTATATATATCTGAAATACGTACTACTATAAAGCGATTTTACATGAGATATGTAAAATTATTTCACATTGATATATGTTGTCATGCTGTATTGTTCTGTAATGTCGTTTGTTAGAAGTTTCGCGCATCAGTCCATTCATGAAGACAAGATACATGGATTGTATACTAATTCCTCCTTACAAAAAAATAGTTTAAAACTGTGCCTTTGTATTGTACATAGCTGTACATATCATGTAATAAAATCTAATGTTGCATTTTACTTTAACACGTGTAACAAGCATTAAAGGGCTTTAATGGAGTATGGAGTATTACAACAATTTGCAAAGATAATATTAAGTTATAAACTGTAATAGTAATCACTGACAGGTCAATTTTAAACTGAAAAACATAACATTGTAAGAATGACAAGTTAAAGATAGTATATATAAATGATTATTGCGCCGCGCCAATAGTCGCGGAGCTTTTGTGTTTACTATTTCTTCATTTGTCCATGGATCCAATTTTTATTCATTAATCTTAGAAATAAATTCGGAATCAAGAATTCCTTCCGATTTCTATAATGTATAGTCATTTATTGGTTACCTTTTCGGTGATTCGCATGTCACTGTAAAGAATGAGAATGAGATCAATCGCTGGGTAGGCAGTATAAAGGACAAAACAAAACAAAAATAAACTAAAATTCGGTAATTTCTGTCTTACATTTGTATCTTCTACAGGAAATTATCTATTGTTTTGTAGTACAGAGTCGCGCTATTGTAATAAATTACGAACTGGAAAATTTTGCAAGAAATGCAATGCAAACATATTCAACAATAAATTGCACTCACTATAAATTCATCGAAAAAAATGATATGCCATTTTTACAAATTGTTATATCATATTATTATCATTTTAGAATTGTCTTTCGGGTAAAAAAATAGCTCCATCATATTTTACGGCCCTGATTGTACTTCTAACATTTCTTTACCGTAGATATTAAAAGCGACCCTGATTTCCCGAATTTTTATGGGAAGAAGTTGATTCTGTTTTTGTCTGAAGGCAATCGGTTTTATTGTGGTTTGAGTGGAATGTTGATTTGCCAAATTAGAGCTGACATCGATAGAAACAATATCGATGTACTGTTTGTTTTTTTCTGTCGATCGATACACATTTCAAAAAATCGATAATTTTGACTAATTAATTAAATGTCCAGAAATTATGAAAATTCCATCCAAACATATATAGTGAAAATATTTCACAGCAATCATGACAAAAACAGAATGGTCTGGGGAAAAGCCAAGCAATGGGCTTTTATAAACAAGACACTGAAATGAACAATTCCATGTTTTAAGTAAGAAATCATTTAAACAGGTAGGAAATTGAATGACATACAAATAATTATAGATAGATATAATGTGCCTCGGATCATTCCAACTCGTGTCACAAAAGCTAAACTATGCAAGTGCGCCGTTACAAACAAAATGGTATTTTGTCTCTTTCAATTAGAGATCGATACGTATATTACTATAAACATGTAAAGACATTTTTTTTCTAGTATAAAAAATATCAATATGAAATAATATTTCCTTCTAACGCTGAATCTTTTTTCATACATTCATTGATTCATTGATTTATTTATTTATTTATTTATTTATTTATTTATTTATTTATTTATTTATTTATTGTTGAAGAACTATATTACAACCATTAATCAAATCCTAGGTCATTTCCATTTTCAGCATTATAATAAGAAGTTCTGCAATGTCATAGGTAGATTAATCATCTGATATGACATATCTACATACACCAGATAATAAATTGTTCTAAAATAAAATCCAACATCATAAAATTAATGTTCATATTAAATCATTTTGAACAATACACTCATATATTTTCGTACACATATCCAAACGATACATTTCTATTTTTTTATCACTATTATGAATGCTTTTGAAAATGTGTCAGTTGTTCTTCAATATATATAAAACAGATTTTCGAAAACTCTTTTGATAAATGAGGTGATGTACATGGCTAACCGCGAGTAAGTTAAGGTCGTTGACATCTTTCACCTTGCCCCCATACCGTTGTTGGTTCGGATCCGCAAGAGGCTTTTGATTCTTTCATACATGTAGCAAGGTAATGAAATTACGATGGCTTTTACTCACGTGCCCATTCCTCCCTGAAATAATGTACAGTGGGTCTCCTGAAGTCCGCCTCCACCAGTAAAGCTAGAAAGTCGCTTTATGACAGTGACTATGTTCGTACGTGAAAACCCGATCAAACATTATAAAAAATCAATAAATAAATAAAATATAGAAAAAAGGATGGAAAAAGAACCTCGTCGAGCCTTTTAATAATTCCTATTACATAATGTGCGATAATGTTATTGTTTACCTTTGCAAATCACAAAGGGGAAATACTGACCTGTCAGATAGTAATTTTAAAATATCATCATTTAAATTTAATTATTTTATAAGAATTAGAGTCCCCACACCCTTTTCACACATTTTTCTACACATTAGACAAGGGACATTACAGTTATCAAAAGATCTGCGTACTTTTACTCTTTGTCGGAGCAAATTAAATCAGAAATCAAAGAATCACCAGGCAATGATATGCACAAATTAATTAAGTCTTTATATAAAAGGGGTGTTATTCTTTATGAAGATAAGACTGATAGATATGGGGCATTAGCCTATAACAGTTGTGTCCAGCACGAAAGATAAAAAATATCGATTCTGCGTATTTTGTTGTGTGTTACAGCAGGTTCGAATAATCTTACAGGTTTCGGCGTGTTGTGCATATTACCATTAGTAAATTACTTTATGTTTTGAAGAACTAGCATACCTAGCGATTACAATCAAGAAATTCGTTTGTGTCAGTGAACGACATTCAGAAGGAACGCTCTTCGGAAATTACTCAGCATTTTGTAGTACTAGACGCCGTAAAGTAAGAGGTGAAGCTACATTCTCATTTCGAAACGAATAAACAAAACTTCACAAATTTTTAGAGTATGAGAAATATTTCTAAGTATTTCTATGGTTTATTATAACTATATAAATTAAATCTCATCCCACACACCACATACCAAACGAAAGATCAACGTAATAGAAAACCAGCCAACATTGATTTAGAGTTCTACTAACTCCAAATTTCGATGACATGTTTCTAAGAAATAAAAAGGTGTGAAAAATTATCAATTTCATCTGTTTCCTGTGATTTAAAAGGAGTTAAACCAAGTTCAAATGATTATGTTATCAGTATTGTTGCTTTCAAACATTTAAAGCGAATGCGAGAAAAAAGACGGCGAGAATAATAATTTTATTTGAAGTTTATACAAAAATAGTCATGATTTATAAAATTTTGACTTTAGTTTAATTTTAGTTTTAATTATTGTTGACATTTCAGTGAAATACTAATTGCTGTTATTTTTAAATTTTAAATGGTTGCATGAATTTTTAAAAAAAAATCAGACCCCGTCCCTTTATCATTTTCATCAATAAACCAAACATACTAGATTTATTAGACATCAATCATATAAATTCTCGGAATATATTGATGCTAGTATAATACAGTAGTTGTCTCTTATTCGTCGGAATCCAAAGAAACGTTTCCGATATTGGCTTCTCAAGAGCAAATAAGTCAATGAAATGTTATGTCCTCAGTTCTCGTTATATAACCAATACTCTTGATTAAATGCTGTCAAATATTTGCACAGTTGCAATAGATCTATTTCCTCCTGATATTTTTTGAAGGGATTGTTGCAAGTAGCGATTTTAAGATCGGTTTTAAGAAGAAAATGTGATTGACTGGAATTTCCGGTAACATAATAAACGTTTTATTGCAATTTATGAAGTGTTTCCATAATAAAATCTAATTTTGCATTTTACTTTAACACATGTAACAAGCATTAAAAGGCTTGAATTAAGTCTGTTTACAATTATTTGCAAAGTAATAAACTCTGATAGTAATAACTGAAAAGTCAATTTTAAACGGAAAAACAATGTAAGAATGATACGGTAAAAATAGTATAAATAATTGTCTCTATTTACATTCAAGTGTTAACACTGATAAAATATAAGATCTATAACCAACAAAAAAGAAGCAAACAGGACGGACTGGCACGCAGTGGATTATTTCCGGGAACGAGGCAAAAAGAATAGTTCAGGATACCAGTATCCTGGAAAAACATTGAAAATGAATAGGGCTAATAAACGCATCCAAACCTTCTATACAAGATTTGCATGTGCTGTTTTTGAAACAAGGTCATTCTCTAGAGAACAAAATAAACAAAAGAACCAGTCTTTTGTTGTACTGAAATAATACAGAAATAATAATACAGGTACTGTTTAAATTGGCGTTATATTGTGCTGGTTTTTATTGTTATTTCAGACTCTATGAACTTTCATAAAAAGCCCTTTTGCTGAAGGTAACCGCTGCATTACTCTCGGCCAGAATTCTTTGCAGATTTAATAGTGCAATAGTTCGGAGATTGTCATTGACAACAATAAATGAAGTGTAGCCACCAAAGAACCAAGGCCGCCCTATATCCTCGTGAACTTTCAATCTATGAATTTATACGTAAACTAGCACCATTGTCCGGACTCAACCCTGATCTATCCTTTGATTGTTCTTTGCAAAAGGGTCATAGCCCGGACCCTCCCGTTTTATGGCTGTGGTCAATAAAATACAAATTACTATTTTGGAAGCATCATAACCCCCAACCGTGGTTAAATTGTTATAGTTGATGCCAATATAAGCAGTTTAACCATTTGATATCCCGATATTATAGTTTCTGTTATTTTTAGAGATACTTACCTAAGTCAAACGTCTTGCTTTGTGAGTATTACAGTTACAAACTTTCTTAATCTTCTATTACATGTCTAGCCAAAACAATTTCATTACGATGTTTAGCTTTGCGTTAGTGAATCTTTAACTTTTCGTTATCTGCATTATAATTTAAATGTAGTTTTAATGTTTTAAATTTGTTGATTAGTAGTATCATCTTGTAGAGACAAACATTTATAGCATCATTTAAAAAAGCGCTTAACATTCCATTTCTAACAACATTTTCACAATATCGTAAATATAAGCGTGAGAAAATGCTTTGCTTATTTATAATTTCCGACTAACCTGATTGATATAACAAAAACAAATGTTATCTTTGTCCTTTGGTAGGTGGTATTTTGTAAGAGATACCTCATGATCCACAAACTTTACATTTTTCCTGGTAGGATGTCTCATTTGTCCTGGTGGGATGTTTTATTTTTACACGAAATAAAGAAACTGAGAGATCTACTAAAACACACAGCTTGGAACTGCATTATAAAATAGGTTTACAATCTGTATATGTCTTAAAGTGTTACCTTCTATAAATTAAATAATATTAACTTCTATTACTACTACCTCCACCACCACCAGAATGGTAGTGGGAAGGGTTGTACTTATCCTTTGACGTTAATGTGTATGGATGGGTACCACCTTGTCCAATACCAAATTTAACGTCGCTGTTTGGATTCCAAATAAAAGTTTAGAAAATTTAAAGTACAACATATTCATATTTCAACCCTAATATCAGGCATCGACACTAACTTTTTTAGCAGGTGGTACGCCGGACCACTAGATTTGAAAGTTAGGTGGTCCTGCCAGAAGTCAGGTGGTCAGTTATCATTATTATATCATTTTATTGCAAATGTAGAAAAATGTTTAAACTTTTGACAAAGATGTATTATTAACCTTTAAAGAAAACAGATATTTTTAGATATATATTTTTCATCTAATCAGAAAAACGAGAGTAAGTCAGTAGGTATTTTATCGTAGAGTTATTTGTTTATTTGTTTTTATCTCAGTCAAAAATACACTACAGAGATCTTATTTATGTTAACTTATATATATAAGTGATTTCTCCCTCAACTCAAGTTAGGGAATAGTGAAGCCATTTGTGTCTGTGAAGTGTTATTTTCTTACTGTTATTCAAATATTCATTGCTGATACGTGGTATATCTTATAATCATGATAATAACATAGCATTTTTTTTAAGATTAACATTTTTAATGGAACTAATAAATTATCTTATTCTTGTCTTTGAAAACAAAGAAATATCTAAATTATTAAAATAATGACATTATTATTTACTATAACTTATCTTATTTTTCTCACAGATTTATAAATACAGAATTTTACCTCCCTAGCTGTTGCTTGTTGGTTGATATTCATTTTTGACATTGGGTATTTTTACCTTTTGAAATAATTTTAACTCTAGAAGAAACAGATCTCTTTTCGTTAAACAGTTAAAATAAAGATAAATAACATAGAATTACTAGATGTATTTTTCCAGTTCCTTTCGTTTGCTGCCATTATTCAAGTATCTGAAATTTAAGTTTATCCAATATCATATAATTACCATCATTGACTCACGGTTGATTAATATGTAACATAACATAAATGTTAATGGTTCCGCTGTGGGTATCAGACGATGCATAATTACTAGCACCATTTGAATGAAATTTGTACCTAAATTAATATCACAAATTCTTTACTCTTTTAACTTGCATAAACAAAATTTTAGCGACTTAAAATGAAAGTTATTGATGACTTAAGAACTTCTTTAATTAATCAGAGATTAATGAACCATGTACATCGGACATAGATTAATGAGTTTAACAAAATTATATAACATGTTTTTGACCAAATCGCCATTCTCCCAAATGAGCCTTGCATCAACCAGAAAATTCAAGTGGTCCCGCGGACCAGTGGGTTTTAAAATTAGGTGGTCCTTGCCAAAATCAAGTGGTCTCGGACCAACGGACCACCGCTAATGTCGAGGCCTGCTAATATTAACCAAAGCATAAATTGTATAGTTTTACTTCACTGACCCCGGTAGTAAATAGATAAACTGTAAAAAGTCTCCCCGTACATATAATCAATGATGTTATATTTTCGATCCTTGAAGATCGTTCAGCACGACATTATTGTTGTGCTTGTGGTATTTTTAGTTTCAACTTTTCGGCATTTTCTAGTTGGGTGGTTCCAGTATTCCTACTTGAATAATGTTGAATCACCCTTAGGATATGTTGCCTGCTTTTTAAATTTGTCTTTTGACGTCTTATCTGTGATATGCAGGCTTCATAACCTCTGATCCCCTTTCAAAATTCTATTTTATTTAGTTCCGCCTATTGTTTTCTCGTTTAGGGCACACGCTTTTGATTACTTGGGGACCATACGCCGCTTTTCATGGAATGGCACGGAAGTATCACATTGAAGGTTCCATGATAACCGCCGTATGAACACATCTGCGGATGTTTCTAAATTCAAAATTTTACCATTTCATGTTTAAATGTTGAATTCTGCTTAAGCCGGTGCTAGGGGGCGTGGACGGTAACTTGCACTTTCCAGTACCGTCCATGAACAGGCTCAATTAAACCGAGCCTGCAACATTTTTAATTTTGCCGTGTTGGGCTTTCTTTAGGGATTTTGTATTTATCTATTTTATCTATTGATGTATACAATTTTTAAGCCATATTATCCAATGTGCGCGTTTTCGGAAAATCACTTGATCTTTTCTATTCTTTAAAAACAGTTGTAAATGTCGGCTCTTTGATTTAAATGTAAATGTTAAGCTTTTAATACAATCTGGAAATAAATACATATAGGATGATAATATCAAGTAAGTTAAGAATGCAGATATTTGTTATAATTTCGATAATGTATTCAAATAGCATCTAAAATAAATATGCTGAAGTCTATTTGAGTTTTGTTTTCTTAACAAATTACAAATATTAAGTATAAAACGAAACAAGAAGTGGTAATTAAAGTGAAAGGATGCCCATCGAAGGGTATTAATTGAGTGGAGAGGTGAAAGGAGACAAAATAAGTTTACATTTTGCTATTGTTCCTTCAATATTTTCAATATAATACTTCACTTCGCATGAACAGTAATGGCAATTACGTCGCCTATGGGAATGTCTATAAATACCCATCGGAATTTATCTTACGTTCAATGTTTAAGGACGTTTTCGGGAGTTATCATATAGACATATTCGCAAAATTAAAGCTGTTCTATAGAACTTCTTTAAACTTGGCATGTTGTTTAAATATGATAACAGAAATTTTTTAAGCGGAAAAAAAATTGGGGTCATCGTTTTCGTTTTCGATTAATCTGCCCCTGTTTGGGATATTTATAGGTTCGATTTAATTTATCAAGGTTATTTCGAACGTTTTAATAAATAACAACTTAAACTAGAGTAAATAAAACGCATCGGTTTTGATATGAATCAATAAACTGAACTGTTAGAATAACTGTTCATATCACATAATAGTTGTCAAAAAACGATATTCATATTGATAATAGAAAGGAGGAACCAGAATAAACGGAAGCATTGTATAAAATACCGAATGACAATTTTAAAACGGAAAATGTAAAATAAAAATGAACGATTATTTAAAACTATCTCACGGTAAAAGAAAATCGAGCTCGCTTTGAGGCTTTGCCTTTTTCATATTAAAATATAAAACAATATATGTATTAAATGAATATCTTATTAACTGAATATCTAATTTCCATTTAATAATGAAGTCTTTAGCTGGATAGAAACTTTCAATAATAATATAAGAGAGAGACGTTCGGATTTACGGAGCCCCTCAGATGACATTTTCGACACTTTTATCCCGGCACTTAACAGTGTTTAATTAGTTTTTACGAAATATGAATTCGTAATTATAAAATAATAATTCGTTTTTACAAAACATTATTTCGTAATTACGAAATATTAATTCGTTTTTACGAAATATTAATTCGTTTTTACGACATATTAATTCGTTTTTACGAAATATTAATTCGTTTTTACGAAATATTAATTCGTAATTACGAAATATTATTTCGTTTTTACGAAATAATTATTCATTTTTACCAAATATTAATTCGTGATTACGAAATATTAATTCGTTTTTACGAAATCTTATTTAATGTCATTGTGAGTTTGGCAAAAAAACTACTAATGTCACAAAGGGGTTATTTATAAGCCTGGATCAACCTAGCGATTATAAGCCGAATGGTTCTCAAGTTATTATATTTAAGTGAACAAGGTTTTTGCCTGAGAAATCATTCTCAATCCAAAATATCATCTTTTTCCCCATTGTCGAATACAAGTTCCCATCAGAAATGTTTTAATTTTTGAGGCAATTAATCTTTTCTGACATGTTTCTTTAAAAAAGAAACATGCTATATACATGTATATTACTTTCTTTAATCATATACATTAGTAAAACTAAAAGGTGGGATTGGGGCTCGAGATTTTCATTTATCTAATCAATTTAAAAAAGTATATTTCCTTACAATTTATGTATGGGCACCGTGAGATCATAAAAACATAATATTTTATTTCTAAACTCAATAATATCGACAAAACGAAACAGAAAAAATTTGTTTGGATTTGAAGCATAGGACCCCTATTTTAACAAAATATTTCTAGCGCGTGTTCTATCACAGCTGTGGGATAACGCTATTGCAGGGCGATTTTTTCAATTTATATACAATAGTGTTAAGTTATAAAACTTGGGGGGAAAAATCACTTTTTATAACGATTTACATGTCTTATATTTAGTCAGGAACTTAGTTTCAAGGCCTTCTTTATAAATATTTCCAAAACTCTTTGAAACCCTAGAAAAGTTTATTTCGTTTTTATGAAATATTATTTCATATTTACGAATTATTTTTTTCGAAATTACGAAATAACATTTCGTTTTAACGAATCAAAATTTCGTGATAACGAAATAATATTTCGTAATTACGAAATAATATTTCGTAAAAACGAAATAATTATTTCGTAAAAACGAATTAATATTTCGTAATTACGAATTAGTATTTCGTAAAAACGAATTAATATTTCGTAAAAATGAATTAATATTTCGTAATTACAAATTAATATTATAGGAATTACGAATTAATATTTCGGTAAAACGAATTAATATTTCGTAAAAACGAATTAATATTTCGTAATTACGAATTAGTATTTCGTAAAAACGAATTAATATTTCGTAAAAATGAATTAATATTTCGTAATTACAAATTAATATTATAGGAATTACGAATTAATATTTCGGTAAAACGAATTAATATTTCGTAAAAACGAATTAAAATTTCGTAATTACGAATATATATTTCGTAACTACGAATTAATATTTCGTTATTACGAATTATTATTGCGTAAAACGGAAAAAAAGTGTGGGAAATGTCACCTTAGGGGCTCCGTACCGATTCAACTATTTTAGATAAACAATATACATGTACAATAAACACATAGAAGTTATGTACATTGTATTTTCCTTTTTAGTTACATTTCAAATTTCAGAGATACAGTAGGGAAACGAAGGAACTTGGTGTATTTATGGCATCCTCCGTGGCAAACGCAGCAATCGACATAGGCGACAAACAAAAAGAACAAAACTACGTTCGGCTTAACTTGGTGGTTGTCAAACTTTCAACCCTTGTACTTAAAGCTAGGTTTGACCTCACTGTCCCACCAGGACCACAACTTCACCAAGAGATAAACAAATCCACAAAGAAAATCAACAATGGTAGAAGTAAAAAGCTTTTAAGCCAGAAGCAATATGATTTGCTTTTCCCAAAAACTTGTCCTCCGAGCTCTGAAAAGTTCGATATCACTTTGTTGGTATATTTGTTGAAGCAGTTATGCGGCCTCGACGGCAAATGTAAATGGTGGGCTGAGAAAGATAACAAGAATATACCCGAAACTGAAGTTGGTGAAATTGCAGATATTGTACGAATTAGGAATGTTAGAAATGAGGTAACATGTTTATTTTCTAGAGTGTTGGTTGTTCAGCACAAGTAAATTATGACAAAGTTATATAAGCTTGCATTTTGATATTTGATTTTGGTTTATATGTTTACAAAAAAGATAAGCAATGGTGTTTATTAATTGTGCTTTTCCTTTCAGATTAATCATCTACAAAAAGCAATTGTGGATCAAAAGGACTTCGAAGAAAAGTGGGACATTACTGAAAAGGTAATTAGAAATTCTATTTTACAAAAATTCTGAATTATCATGTAGATCTTATTCGTTTTTACGATATATATAGAACACGTAGTCAAAACTACGCTAATAAATTAATGTTATACGAACGCTATTGTTTCAGTATAAAAGTAGTATACTGAGATAAAGTGGGGGGACTCATTTCCATTCTCTATTTGGTATCATTACAGGCAATGCTGCGTTTAAGAGCGGTTTGTAATTTGCCCGAATTGAAGAAAGAAATAGATACAGTAAAGAACCAACCGTTCGAGAAAATTAAGGAAAAAGTCATTGTGATCATGCAATCCCACGGATTTGATGACGATTACGGATATTTTGATGACGACGAGGAAATATATGAAGATAACTATGATGATTATGATCCCTATGACGACTATACGGAGGAATACGAGCATGATGATTACAACGATTATCATGAATATGATCAAGATCATGACGATGATGTTCAAGATCATGACGATGATGTTCAAGATTATGACGATGATGTTCAAGATCATGACGATGATGATGATGTTCAAGATCATGACGATGATGTTCAAGATCATGACGATGATATTCAAGATCATGACGATGATGATGATGTTCAAGATCATGACGATGATGTTCAAGATCATGACGATGATGTTCAAGATCATGACGATGATGATGATGTTCAAGATCATGACGATGATGTTCAAGATCATGACGATGATGTTCAAGATCATGACGATGATGTTCAAGATCATGACGATGATGTTCATGACTTGAATGATTATAATGATGATGTAAATGACTACCAAGACGACCAATATGAAGGTCACGTCATTTATACAAGCTACATATAGATAATGTATATGGAGTATGCATTCTTGGATATCGGTCACTTATTCTGAAATATAATGGACACATTTTAATATAAAGTTAAAAATATCTGAGATATATTTCATGAATAATTTGTTGGCTCAGATGCACGCTTGTGCCTAAAATGATACACTAATATTCCCCCCCCCCACCAGTAATGGTGGGATATTAAGTGTGTCGGTGTGATTTGAATTAAAACAATTTTGACAAAATTAAAAGTATACTGAAGTCTGTATTATCTTATTTTGTTCATTCTTGATTATACCTTTGAGCACTGTCAGGGAAAGTAGACGTAATTGATGTGTTTCATGATATATTTTTTAACACCACCCTTTATCATTATATATTATGTAGCACCGTGATGAATTGACTATTAAGATTACAGAAGATTAATGTTACAATAAGCATTAACGATTGAATTATATCATGCAGGCTATATGTGTCACACATTCTGAAGTTTTGTTTACAGAAAGATATTGTAACAATGAGAATAATGATTAAATTTATCAGATAATACGATTTATTTTATGCATTGTTATGCACAATACATAACACAATGATACAAAATATTTGATCATAAAATTTAAAATCAGAATATCATTGTATCACTGTAATGCTATTCAAGTAACAATGTAATCGATTCAATATATATTATATTTATGATGTTATGTTATCAAACAAATAATATTGTTTGTAAAATCTTGATGCATATATTAAATATGCATATCGTAACAAAACGATACTCTTTGAACTTTGTCTTTTTCTCCGAGCGTTCAAATAGCTTTGAATGTGTAGTACTGTGTACTAACAATATTTTTGTTTTTTGCATTGTTTTGTAATAATTCTGCATTTTCTGTTACTTACTACCGGTTTATCTATAAATTGTTTAAAGAAACATGAAATTCTCTTTATTAATACTTCCCTACTATACTTATTAATTATAGATTGCCAGTTATGTTTTTTTTTAACGGAAAAGGTCACCACTCTCAATATAAGAAATGAGAAATGCATTCTAACACCAAAATGTCCCCTGGCACCATTTTGTCGACAGCTGATTAATTATATTGATTATAAGTGTTAAAACTCTCACGTTAATATTAATTAATACATATTATAAGATCATTACATCTCTTTATTGTGTAGGGTTATGTGTATAGTTATGTAACCATTTATTTATAGATAATTTAATAACAGCATAGATGGTCGATTAAATATTCTGCGTATGAGCTAGTCAATATCGCTACGTATTATTTTCATACCTGAGAACAAGTTATTATCATGAAGATGTATACTTCTCAGTGTCTGTCGTCCGTTGCCGAGCGTTTAAGGTCTTAAAATCAAACCACTTGCAACTCTACTCATTGGGTTCGAATACCACCTATGACCTTGAATTCAATTATTCTTTGAAACTATCCAGCTACCTTACGTGACGTCGGTGGTTCTACTGACTGAAAAAATCCTTTACATAGTAAACATGTTCATAAATTTGATCAGTTTAAACATATTCATTTAAGCTCGAATGCGAAACTAGTATATATTAATCATTTGCGAGTCTGCTTCCTGGAAACAACCAGTACTGGTGTCATATGACACTGGGGTTACTTATTGCCAAATCGAAAGCATTAGGGTCCATGCCATATGATGTATTCGTTAAATTGTATGATTCAATGGTTTGGCCAGTCATTTCATATGGTGCTTCTATTTGGGGTAATAAGTCATTTTCCTGCATTGATGCGATACAGAATAGGGCAATGCGTTTTATCTGGGGGTAGGGCGGTATACACCTACAGCAGCTTTATATGGAGAATTAGCTTGGCAGCCTACACATGTGAAACAATGGAGATCTGTATGTCAACAATGGCATAGATTTGTTAGAATGGATGTAAATAGAATTATAAGATCGTTTCTACTTGTTTGCGCAAGAGCAGCAATAGGTGTAAAAACTGGCAATTTATATTTAATAATTATATGGAAAAGTTAAATTTAGTAGAGTATGCACGTGGTTGTGTAACAGTCTCATCTAAGTCTTTTTGTGAAAAAGTTGTTCAAAAATGTATGTCATTATATAAAGATGAATGGATAGCTAAGCTTAATAGGAATGTTAGTCTAAATGGGAATGGTGGTAATAAATTAAGAACCTATAAGTTGTTAAAAAATGATTATAAAACTGAAAATTATTGTAAACGATATTTGCCACGTAAACACATGTCTGCACTAGCGAAATTCAGATGTGGAGTAGCTCCCATAAAGCTTGAAACTGGTAGATATGAAAACATTGATGTTGACAGTAGGATATGTCCAATATGTGAAATTACAGTTGAATGTGAAAAACATGTATTATTATCTTGTAATGCATATGAGCACATTAGGTTACCTATGTTAGAAACAGCACGTAACATAAGGCCAGAATTTGTTGACCTCTCTGATGAAGATAAACTTGTATTTATTCTCTCCAACATTGATATTGTTAAAGTCACAGCCAAAACCTGTTACAATATTCTTCAACTCCGCTACAATATATTGTACAAGTAAGGTTTTTCAGACCACTTAGTGTTTTAGTTTCTTTTTTAAATTAATTTTAGTATAGTCTTTTAACATCTTTTTCAGATGATCGGTGCTTATAGTACATGATAGTAAATTTTATTGTACAAATGTGATGATAGTAAATTGTATGGTACAAATGAAACATATCTGTTTTAAACATGATAAGTTGTTTTATCTACTAACGTATAGAATATCACCACTGACCAATCATGCATGGTCTGACCATGGGTGATATAGTTTTATTAAATTTGTGGAATAGTGCCACTTTTTACAACACTTAGAGATTTATTATCAAAATATCTTATAGCATTTCTTCATTTATTTTTTTATTGAAGGTCAGTGGGGATAATCTAACTTTTATGATGTAAAATGTTCTTATAATGTTGCTTTACTGTTAACAATAGGAACTAACTATCAATTGTAAAGGGATAATGATAAGTATATACATGATATAGTCTCTTATAATTCTATTGTAGAATGGTCATATGTACTTTTTATCAATTTTTAATATATTTTATGTATATATGTATGCATATGAAAGAGACTGAAATAAACTAATAAACTATGAATTTTTTTTTGAAAATACAACTACCTTAGTGCTATCATTTTGTGCTAATTAGCGTGTTTTCGCTCCGCGTCCCCGCCGTTTTATTTCTTAAATCTCGCTCCGCGACCCCGCGGGGCGAAGTTTTGTGTATTAAACTTCGCCCCGCACCCTCGCTAATTAGCGTGTTTTCGCTCTGCGCCCCCGCCATTTTAACTTGTTAATTCTCGATTTTTCGCTTGGCGGGGTCGCGGGGCAAAAACACGAATGGTACAAATCAGCCACCATACTTTGGTAATTCACAATGGGGAAATACAGACCTGTCAGACATTAAGTTTTAAAATATTTTATTCCAATTTAATCATTTATTAAGAATTTGAGTCACCAACCTTTTCCCTTTGTTGTAGTTTGACCTAATCATGAGCATTTGGCAGTTTTATTATATTTATTCATTATTTAAACCGACACTTTTTTTTTTTCACATGACCGTAGTGAACTTCAAAACGCACTTTTTTAAACGTATAAATTAATGTTTATACACCGGTTGATCGCCAAGAAAATTCTATAAAAACCCTATTCGTCCAGCATTATTTGACATTGCTTTTGATACAAATACATCTTTTTTATTCATTTTTCCCGTACATCAACATAATAGAAAACCAGCCAACATTGATTTAGCGTGCTACTAACTTCACATTTCATTAATGATCAAAATTATTTTTTGTCCAATCACATTGTAGTATTTTTCAAATTCTGCTAAGTCTAAGTGTACTAACTAAATAAAATTTACTTAATCTGTCGTCTAACCAGTCTAACAAATTTCAATAATGCATTATATAAGGGAGGAGTTAGAGGTGTGGTTTGTTCTCTGAATTGTAAAATATCTAGGTTAGCAAAACAATGCCATAAAAAAAAATTAGGCGAGGTCAGGTGTTTCTAAATGTGAGGATACAATCAATTAATATATTACATAGATCGATAATACATTGGGGCACGCAGAGACAAATGATTACGAAGTAACTTTTTTATATCCTTTTAACTCTAAGAAAAATGTCCGTTATAAATTGCTGACTCTTTTAAACTTAATATTTTCTAGAAAAAGTAACCAAAACATTATTTTCTTTCACTTGATAGGAATGAAATGCATTAACAATCCTTGATATTAAGAATACAATGATTACATATTTTTGGTTGGAAAACTCATTGAAAATGGACCCCCTCCACCTGTAAACCTAAATTGACACACAGAAAAATAAAAAATAAATGAACTGTTTTGAGCAAACCAATAGGTATTTTAAATGTTAGTGAATAACTTGAAGCTAATAACGAATTTGTATCAATTCGTAATCTCTAATGAACTTTTCTCACATTTTCCATTTTTTTAAAAGGATGAACACATTTTATTAACTCAATTGTTTTTACCTAATTGCATCGTTTTCCTCGCTGTTGTTTTTTTCCAGATATTTTATAGAAACATGATAGTCTTACTGTAGATAAAGGTATAAATTCTGTGACATTTCAGTAAAAAATGTACCTGATTATATGTTGAAGGGGCCATTTATTTAGCTTATCTAAATGTGACATGTTAGAAACTTGGCAAGGTGTAGACATCTTGTAGAGCGAAAGGGCGGAGCTATCGGTGATTAAGAGAAATGCCTTGTTTTTGGTTAAAAATAATGTTGATCATTAAATAGGTTAATGTTTAATAATACACATTAACAAAAATAATCGGTCGGCTTGATCAATTATTTTTGTTAATACGTATTATTAAACACTAACCTATACTTGACATGTTTCTAAAAAATAAAGAGGTGAATTTAATCTGTCTCCCGAGATTAAATCAAGTTTAAATGATTATTTATTTTAAACATCTAAAGGGAATACGAGGCGGGAGGGGCAGGGGGGGGAACGGTGAGAATAATCATTTTATTTAAAGTTTATGCAACAAAATATTCATGATTTATAAAGTTGTTACTTTACTTTTAATCTAGTTTATTTTTATTATTGTTGACATTTCAATGAAATACTAATTGTTATTATGTTTAGATTTTAAAGGCGGCATAAAAAGATCCAATCCCTCTATAATTACCATCAATTAACTAAACACATCAGACAAAAATAACAATGCATTACTTCGTTATAATTTTATAGATAACATCAACCATATAAATTATCGGAATAGATTGATACTAGTAAATAACACAATATTCGTCTCTTAATGTTTCCGATATTGACTTCTCAAGAGCAATTATGTCAGTGAACTGTTATGTCATCAATTTTTGTTGTATAACCAATACTCTCGAATAAATGCTGTCAAATATATGCACAGTTGCAATAGATTTATTTCCCCCTTATATATTTTGCAGGGATCGTTTCTCATGCAAGAAGCGACTTTAAGATCGGTTTTAAGAAGAAAATCTAATTGACTGGAATTTTCGTAACATAATAAACGTTTTATTGCAATTTATGAAGTGTTTCCATTATAAAATGTAATGTTGCATTTTACTTTAACGCGTGTAACAAACATTAAAAGGCTTTATTCGAGTCTACAATTATTTGCAAAGTAATAAACTATGATAGTAATCACTGAAAGTCAGTTTTAAACGGAAAAACAATGTAAAAATGATAATTTAAAGATAGTATAAATAATTGTCTGTATTTACATTCAAGTGTTAATACTGATAAAATATAAGATCTATAACCAACAAAAGAGAAACAAACAGACCACACTGGCACCCAATGGAATATTTTCGTGAAAGAGGCAAAAAAGTATAGTTCAGGATACCAGTATTCTGGAAAAACACTGAAAATGAATAGGGCTTATAAACGAATCCAAACCTTCTATACAAGATTTGCATGTGTTGTTTGTGAAACACTAGAGAACAGTACAAACAAAATAGTCTGTCTTTTGTTGTACTGAAATAATAAAGAAATAGGTATTCTTTCTGCGAACCTGAGGTACTGTTTAAAATTGGCGTTTGACTGTGCTGGTTTTTATTGTTACTTTTGACTCTATGAACTTTCATAAAAAGCACCATTTTCTGTAGGTAACCGTTGCATTATTCTTGGTCCGGGCTCTTTGCAGAGTTAATAGTGCAACAGTTCGGAGATTCTTGTTGACAACAATGAATGAAGTGTAGTCACCAAAGAAACAAGGCCGCCCGATGTCATCGTGAATTTTAAATTTAAGTATTAATACGTAAACTAGCACCATTGTCCGGACGCCACTCTGATACATCCTTTGATTGTTCTTTTCGAAGGGTCATAAACCCGACCCTCCCGTTTGCCGCCAATTTTAGTCATATGTTATATCATAGTCACAAAAACAAATGTTATCTTGTCCTTTGGTAGGTAGTGTTTTGTAAGAAATACCTCATGCCCCATAACCTTAACATTTTTCCTGGTAGGATGTCTTATTTTTCTTGTTAGGATGACTTATTGTTCATGAGATTTAACATGACAGTGAAAACCAACTTTTTCAGATGAGTAAAATCTCTGCCAATTTAAGAAATTTGTCTCAGTTTGCGAACGTTAGTTAAGGTTGGGCCTTATTTTAAACTATAGATTTTATCTATATATCCAAAGCTAATTCTGCGGTTATTACTTAGGCGTATGCAAACTTGTTTTAATTTATAAGGTAGGCTCTACGTCGATAGACAGAACAAGATAAATTTTGAACTAAATGATAATACATTACAATATATGTAGCATGGTTATCATACAATTTGAAAGATTAATAATTAATTAATATATTTACAGGTCGAACATTAAGGCAACTACTGCAGGTATTGCGCTAAATGATAATTTCAAGCATTTAAACACGAAATGAAGAAACTGAAAGATCAACAAAAACACACAGTTTGGAACTGCATTATAAAATAGGTTTACAGTCTGTATATGTCTTAAAGTGTAACCTTCTGTAAATAAAATAATATTAACAACTACTTCTACTTCTACCACCACCACTACCACAGGAATGGTATTTTAAAGGGTTGTACTTATCCTTTGACGTTAATATATGTATGGGTACCACCTTGTCCAATACCAAATTTAATGTCGCTGTTTGGCTTCAGTATAAAAATTTACAAAACTTAATACAAACATATTCATATAGCATTAATTATATAATTTTACTTCACTGACCCCGGTAGTAAATAGATAAACTTTACCTATTGATGTATCCAATTCTTACGCCATATTATCCAATGTGCGCGTTTTATCTTTTCTATTTTTCAAAAACAGTTGTAAATGTGGGCTCTTTGATTTAAATGTAAATGTTAAGCTTTTAATACAACCTGGAAATAAATCCATATAGGATAATAATATCAAGTAAGTTTAGAATGCTAAGATTTGTTATAATTTCGATAATGTATTCAAATAGTAGTAAAATAAATATGCTGAAGTCTATTTGAGTTTTGTTTTCTTTTGTCTAAAAGTAGAAACAAAATGCAATTATTAAGTATAAAACGAAACAAGAAGTGGTTATTAAAGTGAAAGTATGCCCATCGAAGGGTATTAATTGAGTGAACAGGTGAAAGGAGACAAAATAAGTTTACATTTTGCTACATTTTCTTCAATATTTTCAATATTATTCTTTACTTCGCATGAACGATAATGGCGATTACGTCTATGAATACCCATCGGAATTTACCTGTTACGTTCAATGATTAAGAAAGAGTGGGGTATTTTTTTTTTAACTTTAGGCAGATTTATAAGTTATCTTTAACATTTTCCAGCATCAACTAATGGTCAGTCAGCATTATACCGATATATCACCATCTTTATACCATTCAATCTTTTGAAATGTAGTTAATTCAGCTCATATTGACAGCATAATGTCATTTTAAGCCTTATGCACTGTTAATTAGGTGATTACTTTCAGGATTGAACAAGTTAATATATTACGTTTTCAGATGAATATAGCATTTTCAGATTTTCATTAAAAACCGGTTTGGGATTTTTATAGATTCGATTTAAGTTATCAAGGTTATTCCGAACGCTTAATAAATAACAACTTAAACTAGAGTATATAAAACGTATCGATTATGATATGAATCATTAAAATGAACTATTAGAATAACTGTTCATATCACATAACAGTTGTCAAAAAACGATATTCATATTGTAGGTCTTTAAAACCTATCATATACCTGGTATTTTCAAACCGACCTAGGCAGATTTTTTAAAATTTAAAACATATATGTATTGAATGAATATTTAATGAACTGAATATCTGATTTCCATACAATAATGATGTCTTTAGCTAGATAGAAACCTTTCAATAATAATATAAGAGACGGACGTTTCTGATTTACGGAGCCCCTAAGGTGACATTTTCGACACTTTTATCCTGGCATTTAATTCGTTTTTACGAAATATTAATTCATAATTACGAAATAATAATTAGTTTTTACGAAATATTAATTCGTTTTGACAAAATATTAATTCGAAATTACGAAATATTAATTCGTTTTTACAAAATATTAATTTGTTTTTACGAAATATTAATTCGTTTTTACGAAATATTAATTCGTTTTTACTAAATATTAATTTGTAATAACGAAATATGAATTCGTTTGTAAGACATATTAATTCGTTTTACGAAATATTAATTCGTAATTACGAAATATTTATTCGTTTTTACGAAATATTAATTCGTTTTTACGACATATTAATTCGTTTTTACGAAATATTAATTCGTTTTTACGAAATCTTATTTAATGTTATCGTGAGTTTGTCATAATACTACTAATCTCACAAAGTGGTCATTTACAAGCCTGGATCAACCTTGCAATTATAAGCCGAATGGTTCTCAATTTATAATATTTAAGTGAACAGGGTTTTTGAGTGAGAAATCATTCTCAATCATAAATATCTTCTTTTTTCCCCATTGTCAAATACATGTTCCCATCAGCAATGCTTTAATTTTTGAGACAATTTATCTTTTCTGACATTTAAAAAAAAATTATTACTTTCTTTTATCATAAACATTAGTAATACTAAAAAGTGGGATGGGGGCTCCAGATTTTCATTAATCTAATCAATTTAAAAAAGTATTTTCCTTACAATTTATGTATGGGCAGCGTGCGATCATTAAAACATAATATTTTATTTCTAAAATCAATAATATCGACAAAACGAAACAGAAAAATATTCTCCGTGTTTGGATTTGAAGCATAGGACCCCATTTTTTAACAAAATTTTCCTAGCGCGTGTACTATCACGGCTGTGGCGGCAACGCTATTACCAGGAGATTATTTCAATTTATATACAATAATGTTAAGTTATAAAACTTACGAAGATTAAAATTATTTTTATATTGCATTTACATGTCTTATATTTAATCAGGAACTTATTTTCAGGGCCTTCTTTATAAATATAGCCAAAATTCTTTGAAACCCCCAAAACAATTATTTCGTTTTCACAAAATATTATTTCGTATTAACGAATTATTATTTCGTAATTACGAAATAACATTTCTTTTTTTTGTTCGTAATTACGAATTACTATTTCGTAAAAACAAATTAATATTTCTTAAAAAATGAATAAATAATTCGTAAAAACGAATTAATATTTCGTTTAAACGTATATATATTTCGTAATTACAAATTAATATTTCTTAAAAACGAATTAATATTTCGTAATTACGAATTAATATTTCGTAATTACGAATTAAAATTTCGTTATTACGAATTATTATTTCGTAAAAAGGATCGAAGTTCCGGGAAAATAGTGTTGAAAATGTCACCTTAGGGGCTCCGTATGGAATAAACTATTTCAAATAAACAATATCCAATAAACATAAAGAAGTTATGTTCGTTGTATTTTCTTTTTAGTTTCATTTCAAATTTCAGAGATACAGGAGGGAAAGGAAGGAACTTGATGTATTAATGGCATCCTCCGCGGCAAACGACATAGGCGACAAACAAAAAGGACAAAACTACGTTCGGCTTAACTTGGTGGTTTTCAAACTTTCAACCCTTGTACTTAAAGCAAGGTTTGACCTAACTGTCCCACCAGGACCACAACTCCACCGAGAGATTAACAAATCCACAAAGAAAATCAACAATGGCAGAAGTAAAAAGCTTATAAGCCAGAAGCAATATGATTTGCTTTTCCCAAAAACTGGTCCTCCGAGCTCAGAAAAGTTCGATATCACTTTGTTGGTATATTTATTGAAGAATATATGCGGACTTGACGGCAAATGTAAATGGTGGGCTGAGAAAGACAACAAGAATATACCCGAAACTGAAGTTGGGGAAATTGCAGATATTGTGCGAATTCGAAATGTTCGAAATGAGGTAAAATATTTTCAAGTGTTTGGCATTCAACACATGTGAATTATAATCAAGTGATATAAGCTTAGATTTTTAGGCAAGTCAAAACACTTTTAAATGTTTAAATATGTAAATTTGGTTTATTTGTTTAAAAAAATAAGAGCGTTGGCCTAGTGGTTAATGTGTTTGCCTTTCTACCCAGAGATCATTTGTTCGACCCATTATAGGGCCACGACCATATTTTTTTCAAATGATACCAGTACACTGGTGGCTTCAGGGAGCGGACCCGAAGGTGATTAAGAGCTTGTTTCACAATCGAGCTTAAATCAACAAGAACAACAACAAAAACATATTGAATTATTTCTTTACTGGTGTTTATGTATTGTGATTTCCATTTCAGATTAATCATCTACAAAAAGCAATTATAGATCAAAAGGCCTTCGAAGAAAAGTGGGACATTACTGAAAAGGTGATTAGAAACCCTATTTGGCAAAACTAGTTAAATATCACGTAGGACTTATACCTTTAAAAAACACGTAGTCAAGTATACGTTGACAAATCTAAATGTTTTTTTTCTAAGACAATTCGATAACATAAGTACACGATTATGAGGTCCCCGTACAAGTGTATCGTTAGCGGAAATATGATTTTAATATGATGATAATAGGACTGCAATATGCAATGTCAAAAAGGTGATCCTTAGTAAAATTTGAGTAGTTTATGTGAGAAACATTCCCTTATGTAAATTCTCTATCTTTAGTTTTTGCATATTATTATGCTCATTATCAGTTGAATGACGTTCTACCAACGTTGTTACATTATATCTAAACCACTTTTGCATTACTTGAACATCCTGTCCTATAGAATACATTTTTCACAAAATCAGAGGATATTCAAAGTCAAATGTAATGCAGATGATGTATGTGGCATATAAAACAGTTTATTTAATTTGAAATATTTTGTACTCGTTATAACTGTACAGTAAGAGTTGCCTCTCTTTATTTTCTGCTCTCGTGAAAATTGGCTCCGCCTTTTAATCTTTGTCTATTTCCGTGATCATGCCATATATGGAAGTTGCAGAATATAAAAGTTATCAACTGATGCAGTCACATTCTCAATGTCATAATGTACGGCATAAAACGTGCTGTGTACATTCTATCATTTACATATCTACATGTCACAAACTTGAAGTTATACATTTCTAAATGCAGTTTGCAATTTATCTAAGTTGCATGTTAACAGCATCTATTTTATAAAATCTAGATAATCAAAACAATAGCAGTGCAGATTTTAACTCTCGGATCGACAATAAGATATTTACTGATTTGTTTAGTAGAACCGAAGTATACATTGTCAAGTTTCAAAGGCTGGTTTTTTTTTAAACGAATAGCCTCCATAGTATTCATCCGTAGCTGTTCTAAAGAATTTAGAAACATTCTTCTTTCGCTATCGCTCCCGTCGAAGTTTCTAATTTCTGTAGAAGATCACGGAAGAACACTTACATATTAATCGCTTGTGTCCGCATGTTAAGTGAGTACAAAATGATAGTGCTAAACTATGACACAACATATTTAATCGAATACATTTTAACGCTTGTGTTTCAGTAAATAAGTAGTATATTAATATCAAGTTGGGAAATCATTTTCTTTTTGATACCATTGCAGGCAATGTTGCGCTTAGGAGCGATTTGTAATTTGTCTGACTTGAAGAACGAATTAGATACAGTCAAGAATCAGCCATTCAAGACAATTAAAGAAATGATGCAATCTCACGGGTTTGATGACGATTACGGATATCTCGATGACGACGAGGAAATATACGATGATAACTATTATGATCACTTTGACGACTATACGGAGGAATACGAGCATGATAACAATGATTACAATGATTACGATGATCATGATGATCACGATAGTTACAATGATTATGATGATTACGATGATCATTATGCTCACGATGATTACAATGATCACGATGATAACAATGATTTCGATTATTACAATGATCACGATTATCATGATGATTACGCTGATCATGATGCTCATAATGCTCAAGATTATTACAATTATTACAATGATCACGATTATTACGATGATTTCGATTATTACAATGATCACGATGGTCAGGATGATCACGATGATGATAATGATCACGATGATCATGATGATAACGATAATTACAGTTATAACAATGGTCTCGATGATAACAATGATCACGATGATTACGATGATCATGATGCTCAAAATGCTCAAGATGATTACAATTATTACAATGATCACGATTATTACGATTATAACAATGATCACGATGGTCAGGATGATCACGATGATGACAATGATCACGATGATCATGATGATCATGATAATTACAATGATAACAATTGTCACGATAATAATAATGATCATGATGATTACAATTATTACAATGATCACGATGATTACGATGATGATAATGCTCAAGATGATAACAATTATTACAATGATCACGATTATTACGATTATTACAATGATCACGATTGTCAGGATGATGACGATGATGATAATGATCACGATGATAACAATTATTACAATGATCACGATTATTACGATTATTACAATGATCACGATTGTCAGGATGATGACGATGATCATAATGATCACGATGATTACGGTTTCATTTTATTATGAAAATGATCAAGATAATGGCGATGATGTTCATGACTCTTAATTTTTTTTTTGGTTTACTATCTTTTTGAAGCATTGGTAACGATTAACGTATACACGTACGGGAATCTCATTTTACGCGCGAGAAATATAAATAGAAACCTTGTGTAACTTATTCAATTCATATTTAAATTATCAACCTTTCTTCTTGTATTAAAAGTTAATTATATATTGAGTTGAATTGTTAAGTAGCGTTGATCTCATTTTTACGGTATTAACGTTATGAATTTAAAAAAAAATACCAATCAATCAATAAATGGTTGAAATTTGAAAACTATCTTCATGTTTTCGATTATTATTATTATTATTATTATAACAAGAGCCATGTTAGCATGTGTTTGCTCATTGGAAGAATGTATATGTAGTAGAGCAGAATAATTCGATTTAAAGAGGCCTTTTGGTAATGAAAACTGATGGCTGAAATGATTACAGATTTAAAACATATGTGAATACTGATGGCTGAAAATAAAAAAGGGCAATAACTGAAACATTTTACAGGGTAGGTTATCATTCTTGTGTGCTTCACTCCTTCTCAATGAGATCTACCCACCTATGAAGTTTCAAGTTGATACCTTTAACGCTTTTTTTCAGATATTAAAGCTCCAGACAGAAAGTATAAAAAATAACAAAGGGCAATAACTCAAAAATTATAAAGGGTAGAGTTATCATTCTTGCGCACAGCATTCCTCATTAATAAGATAAATACACCTATGAAGTTTCATGTTGACATCTCAAAGACTTTTTTGAGTTATGCTCCACTCAGATGAAAAATTAAGTATGAAAAATAACAAAGGGCTTAAGCCACTCAGATGAAAAATTAAGTATGAAAAAAGGGGCAATTACTAAAAATTATGAAGGGTAGAATTATCACTCTTAAGCACTGCAAACCTCCTGCGTGAGATATATCCACCTATGAAGTTTCATGTTGATATCTCAAAGGGTTTTTGGGTTATGCTCTGGACAAAAATTAAGTTTGAAAAATAACAAAGGGCAATCAATAACTGAAAAATAATGCAGGGTAGGTTATCATTCTTGTGCACTGCACTCCTCCATAATATGATCTATCCACCTATGAAGCTTCAAGGAGAAACCTCAAATACATTTTGAGATATTCTCCGGACAAATTGTCGGACGGATGGACGGATGGATGGACGGACGGAAGGACAGACGGACGGAGACTATTTCTATATCCCCCACCGCCTTCCGACGAGGGATAATAAACGTATTTCGAATGTAACATGTATCATTAATTTTATAACTACAATGTACATTATGATATGTAGAATCATAGTTATACAGTATACTCCGCTTATAACGAACTCACTGGGACATTCAAAACCTGTTCCTTATATCTGGAGTTCCTTGTACATGTAAGCATATAGAGAATTAGTTCCTTGTATCAGGAGTTTTATAGCGAATAGATTTACATATAACGAACTGATTGTTTACCATTGTCCGCCATTTGATTAAGAAATAGAAATGTTAGTCATTTATTTATATTTTAGACACAATACCCGAGAGCGTACTTTTTGGAATTTGAAATCATTGCTATTTCAGTTTTAGTTTTAATCCCTATCTCAATTTCACATAAAATATAATTATTATATTTTGTTTCTAAACTCTTTTCGTTTTCGAATAAACAAGATTTTCGATTTTTCCTTCCTTTAATATTGAATATCTTCTATTATAATTTAAGGGTGACTTTTACTAATGTAGGATATAATTTCTTTTCAGTTAAATCAAGTGACTTTGCAGTTTGCAATGGATCATGCTTGCAAGCATGCATGATTATGTTGAAAACCGATTATAAATTATTTTAATTATTTTACTCGAGCAAAACTATTGAAGAAAATAAATAAATAACCGTTTTATCTTGGTAAAAAGAGCTCATGCTAAACATATCCTAAATAGAAAACTATACAAATTCATTTGAATAGATGTATTGAAGTACATACATTCGCCCGAGTTTTCATCCGTGCGAATGAAAACGAAAGTTGAAAATGCGGGATCTATTTACGAATAGCCAATATTTTGGAGTTCGTTATAAAAGTGTAATTTTCTGTAGTATTAACTAAATTGGGACTTAGAAATGAGTTCCTTATAAGCGATAATTCCTTATAACCGTGTTCGCTATAACCATATATTTTTATATTAAAAAAAGAAAGGCAAAATTCGGGCCAAAATAAATTGTTCCCTATAACCGGAAGTTCGCTATAACCGTGTTCGCTATAAGTGAAGTTTACTGTATTGACAAAAATGATACAGTCTCATTTATTTCTTATAATTATGATTTGTAACATAAAAATAAGTTAATTTTCAAAATAATTTATAACATCTCACATTTCATACGTTTTTTTTTTCTCATAGATTGAGCGAATTATAGCCAAAATAAGCTTCAAAAGCAATATTTTTGGCAATAACAAGTTTTGAAATAATCAAATATCTTAACAGCAATAATAATAATAATAATAATAATAATAATTACTTACTTAATATATTTTTGATATAAATAAGCCCTTTTAAAAATTAAAGCAATTTAATTTAATTTTAAAAAAAACCCAAATTTCCCGAGGGGTTTTATAAATAAAAAATTAGTAAATGAAAAAAAAAAGGGGTTTCCCCTATCAAAAAATTAAAAACATGTTTTTTTTTTCCCAACATAGCCCCCCATTTTTAAAGGAAAAAAATGATTTTAGAGGAATTTTTTTTTAGTTAAAATTTGGGTAAAAAAATGGGGAAATATATTTCACCCGAGGGGGACCCAAAAAAAGGTATTTTTTCACGGTGGGGGGCAGCCCCAATTTAAAATTTATGAATTTTTTTGGGGTTTTTTCCCCGGGTTTTAAAAAAATAAAAAATTTCCCCAAATTTTAAAACACAAAAACCTAAAAAAAATTTTTTTTTATTAAAAACCCCCCAAAAGGAAACCCGTTTTTTAAAAAGACATTTAACCTAATATGAATAAAAAAGGGGCGCCAAAAAATTAAAAAACCCGGTAAACCGTCATTTACAAACGTAAAAGGGTTTCCTTTTAAGCTTTGGTTTACCAGTATTTTGGGAAAAGCCCGGTAATTTCACTGAAAAAACAAAAAGGGGGGCCTTTAAAATTCAAAAGTGAAATTAAATTAAAAGGGGGGGAAAATTTCCCAACTTTTTTCAAACAGTGAAATTACCAGTTTTAATCATTTTGGTTTATTTTTCCCTATAAAAAACCCAAAAAAGCAGGGTAATAAAAAAAAATGAAAACTTTATATTTTTTTTAAACTTTTTTTATTTAGGGGTTGGGCCCAAAAAATTTTTCCGGTCATGCCCCTGGCCCCCATTAAAGAAAAACCATAAATTTTAAAAAAAGATTTTTTAAAACCTTTAAAAATAAAAAAATTAAAAAATACTTTAAAATGGGTTTTTTTGCTTCGCCCATCGATTGAAAAAAACCTATTAATTTTTATTTTTAGTTTTTTCCGCCAATTTTTTGGAGGGGTTTGAAAAAAAGAGCTTTAAAAAAATTTTTCCAGAAAATCTGTTTTTTAAAATAAAAAATTAAAAATTTTTAATTTTTATATAAATTAAAATATTTATAGGGACTAATTTTTCCATACCCCAAACAGCCCCGGGTTTTAAGTAT